>NW_020290275.1:1200000-1601794 GCF_003184535.1 Aspergillus eucalypticola CBS 122712 | reverse complement strand
TTTTTTTTAAAATTTAATAATAGATATTTTTTATGTTAATCTTAAAAAATATTTATTATCTGAGATTCTATCAAGAATCTCTAAAATAAAAATAAGAATAATAATTTTTATAAAATTTTATTAAAATCTTTATAATTTATATAAAAATATAAATTATTATTTTTCTTAAATATAAAAAAAAATAAGAATCCCAGTAAAATTTTTAGAAAATTAAATTTAATTTAATCTTAAATTTTTTTTACTATATTTATATAAGATCTTAAGTTCAGTCCTAAAAAAATTTATTAAATTATATAAAATAATTTATTAATTTTAAAATTAATAATATAGTTCACAGGACTATAAAATAATAATTAATAAAAAAATTTATAAAAAATATATTTTAAACTTTTTAAATTTACATAAGATTTATTTAAAATTTATAAATAAATTATAAAATTTACTTTTAAATAGTTAAATACTTTTAGAAAATTTAATAATAATATATATCCCAGCTTAATTCTGAGTAGCTCTAGTAAACTGGATAATTAAAAAAATAAAATAAATAATATAATATATTATTATTAATAATTATAAAATATTAAGTTAATATGTAAATCCTGAAGAATAATTATTAATAATAAGATTAAATTTTTTTTAAGTTAAAAATTATTATTAAATTTTATATAATATTATTTAAAAGTACAAGTGCTTTCTTATAAATTAATAATAATAATAAAAATTTTTTATATATTATAAGTAAAGATTAAGACTTGATTAATAATTTTAATTTTAAGAATAATAATAAGAATATATTAAAAATAATATATTTTAATAAAATAATAATTAATAATATTTACTTTAATATAATTCTTAAAATTTATAAAAGTTTCAAGATCATTTTAAATATAAATAAAAATATAAAAATTATTTTAATTTTTTATTTTTTTTCTTAATTATAAAAAAATAAATAAATTTTAATAAACTAAATCTTCCTGCTCTTAATATAATAATAATTTAAAAGATATTAGATATTTTTATATATAAAAAAATATGATTAATTACTATTCTTTTAATAGAATTTTTTTATAATATAAAATATTATTTTTAATTGATTTATTATTATAATCTCAGGACTGCTGCTATAATTTATAATTAATAAAATATTTATTTTTTTATTTATATTTTCTTCTATTATTTTATAATTTATAATAATAAATAATAATAATTACTATTTTTTCTTATTCTTCAGGTAAGTGTAGAATATATTTTTAAATATAATAATTTAAATTTAAAAAAATTTTAATAAAATAAAATAAAACCTGTTTCTTCTTAATTTAATAAAAAAATATTATTTTAAAATATTAAATAAATATAAAATTCTTTTAAATCTTGATTAAATTATTAATATATCTGTTTAAGCTGAGTTATAATATTTAATTAAAATATTATAATATTTTTAATTAAAATAAGAATCTAGTCTTTAAATTAAGATTTTAATTTTTAAAAAATTATTTCTCATTTAAAAATCTTATTATTAATGAAATAATACTATTTCTGTTTATATATTAAATCTATATAATTAATAATAATAATAATAATCATTTTATATAAATACTTCTTGGGAGTTTCCTGGAATATATATTTTAGATTAATAATTTATTTCTAATATTTTTAAAGATTAAAGTTTAATATAAAATAAAAAATATAAATAAGTTTAATTTTACTCTTTAATAAATATGATTTTCAAGTTATTTTTTTTAGTAATTAGAATAGTATTCAATAATAATTCTATAAAGATTTAATTATTGATTAACTTTAATTTTTTATTATTTTAACATAGTGGTATCTTTCTCAGATAATTAAAAATAGAAGAATTAAAATATAATAAAATTTATTTATCAGAATAGAAGACTTGTTGACTAGATAAGAAATTAATTATTAAATATTATAAATTTATCTAATAATAATAAAGATAATCTATATTCATGAACTAAACTAATTCTTGAGGAATTAATAATCTTCTATAAAGAGATTAGTATCTTATAAGTATTAGAATAATATAGAATCATTGTTAATAATCTTACAACTCTTACAACCACTACAATACGTCATCCTGATGATCTTTACCATGATAGCTGGGTTAATCTATCATACAGCTCCACTCTAACAATTTTTCTAGTCTTATATAATTTTATTTAAATTTGTTAATTTAATATTTTGTTATTATTTCTTTTGGAGCAAGACTGAATTACTTATAAAGAAAATATATCTAATAAACCTTCTAAGAAAAATCTTGCTAGGAAGAATTATAAACCAGTCTTAGTATAAAGGAATTAGTAAGACTTATTAGTTTTTTAATTGTCTGAAAATTATGATAATTGATTAAATCTAATAAAAGCCTGTGTATCTATAAGAATTAATAAATATAAAAAATTATCTACTTGACTACTTCTTAGAAATTAGGCTGTTTTATATGTTTCTATAAATTAATTTTAATATATAAGTTCTATCTTTTTAAATTATTTTTCTATTTATTTTTTACCCATTTTTTTTAATTTCTTTTTCTATTTCTCAGTTAGTTCCTGTTTTATTTTCTAGTAGTCTTATATTTTGATTATCTTGCCAGAGATTACTGTGTTCTTTAAGTCTGAAAGGTAACGTGACCTTGGCGCAGCAGTCCCGTGATAAGGCATGGGATGACTGAGGTCTCACAGTGCCTAGGCCACTAGCAATCTCTGTAATTTCATGAAAAAGTCTAAAATTTTCAAGTCCTTCAGCCTTCTCTCACGGTCTTGTTCTTCGTAATTTCCTTTTTAATTTATATCTAGTTGTTATTATTTCTAGTCCTTAAAATCCGATAAATTATATGACTATTATGTATGTATCACATAATAAGACTAGGGATAATGGTGGGCCATGTGATAATACAAGTTGCATAACTGTGGATCAATCAGCATTCCAACTCTGTCAATATCTTTTGTGTTTCTCGCACATCCAACCTAACATCCGAGCCTCGTTGAAGTGCGACATTACACACTGTCCGTGCTTGTGTAGTAGCCATTCTGTCCACCATGGGGATTCCATTCCTCACACGTCATTTGTATCCGTTTGCCGAGGCCGTCATATTGGGAAAGTCCCAGGAAGTCCAGCACAAACAAACAGAACATGTTGAGGCTGTTGTAATAGATGGACCAAGTCTTGTTTACCATGTCTCCACGCGCCTGTTATCGCTGTCGAATACTTTCTCACAGCCAACCTGCGATGAAGTAAGCTGTGCGGTGATGGTCTACCTCTTGCAACTAAACATGCTTGGTGTGAAAATGTACAGTATATAGTCCATTGTGTTTCCTATAATAGGCCGTGTTGAAACTAAATTCTTGATAGACATAAGATATACTTTGACGGGGCGTTACCTGATGAGAAACGGGAAACGCGCCTTGCTCGACTGGAGAGGTCAAGAAAAAAACTTGTGACGCTCCGGACCAATTCACCGCAATGCTTTCAAAAGTCTAGTAGCTCACCCAGGTCTCGCACAATAAGCCCGAAGAACATTTTGCAGAGAAGGAGCCTACCGGCAAGATATGCTAATATTCCCGAAAATCCCTTCATCGTTCCTGCGGTCTTTGAAGATCTCAAAAATCGATGGTGCAAGAAGAACATAAACAGCGTGGTAAAAGACGTTGCGGACCTGGATACTGCTTCCTTAAGCGGTTTTCCCTGGAGAGATGCTGTCATGATGGTCCCAGGTGAAGCAGATACATATTGCGCTCATGTTGCTAGGCTCACCGGCTGTGCTATACTCACTAATGACTCGGATCTACTGCTTCATGACCTTGGGAAACATGGTTCCGTCGTCCTAATGGATTCAATTGAGCAGTGGACGTGCGAAATTTCTAGACATAAGCACACCTTGATACGAGCTTTGAGACTGTGTCCAAACCTAGTCGCAAACCGGCTAGGTCTGACAAGCTTGCTTCCTTTGGCTTACGAGTTGAAAAGTCATCCGGACACTGGTTTGAAGCAGATAATACAGCAATCAAAGGATAAAGACGAATCCTCCGAACATATACCGGGATATTGTCACTTTGTGGAAGAATACAAAAGCAGACCAAGCCTTTCCCAGGAAATGCTATGTGAAAGCTATCCCCAACACCTTGATCCAAGAATATCAGAGCTATTCTCATTGCGTGGGAGAATTCAGGACTCCTCAGGACAGTTATGCATGTATCTCGTCCTTCTGAATGAGGACCCTGCGCGACAATGTGCATGGGCTCAGGGCAAGCTGTATAGAAGCATGGCGTATACCGCTCTCAATATATCTTTCTCTGCTGACGAAAGCTATGCTTTCGTCGACGAGTATGTCCGACGAGGAAGTAGAATTACAACAGACCGCATACCACTGGGAAATAGGGAGTGGCTTCTGCTGGAAATGAGTTCACTATGTTCACTTTTGGACACAGTACATCTTCAGTCGCGGCTTGAACCTGCTTCGCCAGCATATTGGAGAATCCTCGCATTCTATATAATTCACTATGAGCAAACCGGTTCTGCTATCAATCATACGGAGCATTTAAGGCGACTGTTAATGTTGGGAAACGGTGACAACCTTGATTGGGCTGATGTCCATCTAATGGCGCAGATGCAATCTGTGCTATATTCATTGAGGATTCTCAGACAAATCCTTGGATTTACAGGGTTTACCGACGATCTGACACTTCGAACTAGGACTATATTGGATAATTTGCCCCCCCTGCACATTTTGATGAGGCCTGTACACGAGATGACTCAGGAATTTCGCACTGATTGCTCCGTCAGTGACCTTGTAGATCGGCTGGTTAAGCTCATGGGAAATAGCTCATATGAAGAAAACTCCCCAGACTACATGGCCGAGTCGCACACAGGTCGAGATGAGTCTGCATCGTCACCCACAGAACTTAATGGATCTGGGGATGCCCGAGCTAGTCGATCTACCAGGACGCTAGCTAACATGTACGAATTACTTTCAGAGCAATGAATTTACATCCCTATGTACCGAAACATCACTATACATCGAATTGTGCTATAATAAAGACCATTCATGTTAGCTCGTGTGGCCCAACTTTCCAGAAAGAAGATACGAAAATATCATCAGCGTGTAGACCGCAAGAACCCAACTACTCCTCTGCAGTAACCGACCAATCCAGCCAAGCGCTCTGCCTCCCGCTGCAGTGCCTGACTCCATCCCGTAAGGGCAGATTTCAAAGCGTTTTCGTCGTCCACACTGGTACCAGAGCATTCTGCCACAATATCGGCATGTATTCTCAGAAAGACTGCCATCCATGTGTTGACGAGCTCAAAGTCTCTTCTCGATCCCAGGCGAGTAGATAACGCGGAGACAAAGGCGGATAGCTCAGAGTAACCGTCTCGTACCTGTGGATCCAGTGACCTAATCTCAAGATCTGCCTTTGCTGGAGGCATACCTTTCAAGTGCTCAACAAACGAATCGAAGTTTCCCGAGACATAACCTGAATGTAGAAGATCAGTGAAACGCGTGCTCATAATTCCGGACGTATCCTTGGAATTGTGGAGTTTCGCGATTCGCGAGCGCTCAGCAACCGTGCCCTCACTTGATGTATTCGGGTCACTATCGGGGAGCTTTTGTTCACCGGCAGCTGGAAGAAAGAATGGAGCCTTCTGGGGGGCTTTCGGTGGATCTTTAGGTTTGTTGCGTTCCTGGCAGAGGTCAGAAGCAAATCACGAGACCAAGGCGAGGCACATTATATATTTGATAAACCTGCAGCTGTAACAGCAAAGATCGGGAAAGGGCTCACCTTGATTAAGTTCAACTGAAGCAACGTTTGCCACTTGCTCTTAGGAACAACACTAAGAGTGACCATATCCCCATTGAGCTGTTCGATGGATGGTAACGGGCCGTCCACTTCCGCTTCATCAGAGCCATCTGAAAATGCTGCTTCGATAACTCCAGGATAGCCGTCGTTGGAAGAAGTGGGGATGTGAACATTTGTCATGGCATGCTCATCCACATTTCGCGTTGAGATAGGTACAAACAAACTTTTGTTGGACCAAAGGCTGATCCCTACCCCGTCAGCATGTGCAGTAGCCAAGAACTCGCCCGTTGAGGACATCGCCAAAGAGGTGCATGTGCTTGAGGCGCGGAATACATCAATGAGATGGCCCGTGGGTAAATCCCAAACGCGGATTGTAGAGTCCATGGAAGCTGCAATGATCCAGCGTCCATCGGTTGAAAATGTGAGATCATTGATTTGGCCCACGCATCCCCAAAATTCACGAATGACTTTCTTGGTTTCAACATCAACAACGCGAATTGAGAGGTCGTCACAGCTAAATGCAACAAGCTCGTTTGTGTGGTTGCTTCGAAGTCCAATGATAGAAGTCATAGGATACCAATCAAGCTGATCAACCAGGTGACCCGACACTAGGTCCCAAAACTGATTTGGAATGACAATTTCAGTACAATTTAAATCAGGCACAGAGGGGAGTTGGTCTTACCTTGACTTTACCGTCGAGTCCACAACTAATAACAGTGCGATTCAGTCCATCAATCATCAAGCCAGTGACTGCTTTGGTGTGTTTGATATCATGGCTCTCAGAGATGGGCGACGGAGTAGGCCGTTGTTTAAGATCACCCTTGGGAGACTTGGCTGGGAAACTCTGTCTGTATAGACCAGATTGCATGTTGAACATGTCAATGGTACCTCCCGCAGACCCAATTATTGCGAAGGTTCCGCAACGTGAAAGAGCCACGCTCTATCACAAAGACATCAGAAAGAAAGTTCTCGATATACCGAGGTATTTGCTTACCTTGACTTCGGTTCCATCGCTGGTTTCGAATGCCCAACGCCCGGCTTTCTTTTTGCCCCAGAACCATGTTCGAGCATATTTATCTCCACGATGGCCAGTAACTATACTTTCCCAGCCCGTCCTGCTCGAATCTTCTGCTCTTGTTGTTTTAGGATTCGCCCAGATGGGGCCGGACGTCGTGGTACCCATCCCGCCATCGCGGTTCAGGGAGCAGGCGATACAGGTAATTTCCGGTGCCCGGAAGTCGGTCTCCAAGTTAGCATGCGTGACACCAGTATAGGTGCTGGGTGCACCCCTTCTTTTGGATTTGTGTTCAACGGCTCCCTGAGAAATCTCGGTGTTCTGGCTATCCTTCCGTACACTGAAACCCCAGAGGCTGCAATCCTTACTAGCGCTCAGCAACCACTTTCCACTGAATTCAGAGCCATCAGACCCTGAAGGCAAGAACTCTAGGGCAGTAATTGCAGCCGAATGCCCACTTCTTATGTGAAGAGGCCTGGGAATATGCGAGAATGGAACTTCATCGAAAATCCATGTCTTGAGAGAATTATCTTTCCCAGATGAGACCAGGACAGGCTGGCCGTCCAAGAACTGTAAATGGCTTATTCCCGAACCCGACTCACCAGCGAGTGCATGTGCCCGACGGAGGACGCCCATCGCCCTTCCACCGTTGTTCAGGTCCCATATAGTAACATCACCACTTTCAACAGAACCAGTCACCATCATGCCAGCAGTTCGTCCATGTTCGCCCGCACCTAGGCCATCTTGCCGAAAGGCGAGCGATGTGACACAGTCCATTTGTGGAGAGCCTGCACGCAAGGTCATAGCCAGTTGGCATGTCTCAACATTACAGATAGATAGTGCTCCACTCTTGTATGCAATGGCAATCAGGGATAACGCGGGTGTTGGTTGAAGAGCAGTCACTGCACCTGCATGTGCTGACATTGGGGGCATTGAATATACTAGCCTCCCGGTCTTTACATTCCAGATGTCAACCTTTCCGTCACATCTGCCAACGAATACTTTGTTGAGGTATGTCGGCATGTTGCAGATTTGACCGGTATATACCGGTTCATCTGAAAGGTTACTGACACGTTGAGGTCTGAGAGTCGTGTAGTGTTGATACGAGGCATTTTTCCACACTTGAATGCACCTGCTGCTGCAGCCAACAATCCATGTGCCGAATACAAGCAGCCGTTCAATGGGCTCCGAAAACCCAGCAGGCACTTCTAAAGACGCAATCTTTTTACCTCTCTTGAACACCCATATACCCCCTTCCGAGCCGGGGCGAAGATTTCCCCATGCTGCAAAGATCCTGTCTTGCCAAGCACAAGTAGCAGTGATGATATCTGGAGTCTGAGGACGACTTATAAATACCAAGTTGAGACCTCGCTTCAGATCGTAGGTCTGCAAGCAGCGCCCTACAGATGTGGTGATTTGGAATGTCGCTTTGCCTAGGCGGACAGAGGTGAAGGGAACTTCGGTTGATACCAGTCCTAAAGTCTGCATTAAAATTAGTATATTTCATTATATAACATCTGGGCAGCTAGCAAGCCTCCAGATAGAAACGTTCGTCAAAGTAAGGTTTTTTTTTTTTTTGCGTACCCGGAAGGGCGAAAAGATTTTAGATCCAGGCGTTCGCGGGGATTTCTCAGTTTCCTCTGCGACTGTTCTCTTTTGCCGTTTTGCCAGAGGCAAATCAAAGCCATCATCTTTCAAAGACGGCATTATTCGTTTATTCAACTGTAATTGAGTGAACGAGGCGCCAGAAAGCTAATGGTATCTAAAGTAAATATTTCTGGAGGCATATCTGCGACGGAATTATTGTATCTCCGGCTTACAGGAACCCTTCCTATTGGTTCAAATTACAGTGTGCGAAGTACGACCACTAGTACTTACTATACTAGTACTCGATAGGTACTGCGTCCAATGTAACTACTGGATGACAATATTATGGACTACTCTTGCGGAAACATTTGTTTAAAAATTTTTGAGGAAATTCAATCATATTATCTTACATTGAGATTCTGTGCTACTCTGATTCTGGTGTCTTTTGAAAGTAAACTACACTAACCAGTCACAGTCACATGATCTGTAACACTTGGTTCTACCGTAATGATAATTACCACAGACAATGTAATAAAGTAAAGCTCTTTATTTGAGGATATACACTATGTTCAAACATGAACGTCTTCATGTACGTAGCTTTCAAGTCATATGACCAATTTGGATTTGACAGTCGTATATGACTTGCTGTACTTCTTACGATTCCATAGCATGGACATATACCCTGCTGATTGGTATGGTACTGCGGAGGCAATGGCTCAGCAATTGAAACATTCATTTTGATTACTATGGTAGCACTAAGCATAGCTTTGCTTAACCGCCTGATTTTGAATCATCTACTAATATCATCTCTTGCAAATCTAGAAAGGAAGGCCTATATATTCTCGATTTTCGAAACACTCAATTAGTTTAGAGCGTTTCGATGAACCAATGATGTACGTGGAACGCCACTGTAAAACAGACGACTTTGTAAGTCATGCTAGTCCTCTATAGGTTGGTCACGCTGATCGGTAGACTCAAGAAGATTCTACGACGTACTGCAATCTCTAGGGCGTCTACACTTACAGAGTACCAAAGTATTCATTGTCTGCCCCTTTCAGAGACAAGTAGAATATACTCCATCTACCCCTCTTGACCCACAAACCCACAAATCGACCAAAATGTGGTTAAGCTGCAGAACGTGATTTGGCAGTTTAATCAAGGTAGGTACTTAAGTTAGTTGAAGCTACTACTATAAGTAGTAACTATTGCTTCGTGAGGGAATCAATGGTATGGTAGTAGTACTTATTCGATATGGTTGTATTGTGAGAACCTCCAAACAGATTCATTATATTCTTGCGCTTGGTTTGGTAGAAAGGCAAGGCAACAGACAAAACGAATTAGCCATTGCCTATAAGCCTGTGTACTGTGTGTAGGCTGGGGTTCAACCAGGGGTGACATTAATAGATTGTTGGTGATCCGAGTTGTGGAACTAAATTGCTAGACTCCGCACTGCATGCATTAGCTTAATACTCAAAGTCGCACTGTATGTACTCTGTAAGTATAATTATACACTGTATGGAGTACCAAGCAGAAGAATATATCTGCGAAAAATGCTCTGTAGACCTTCAAAAACTAGATTTTCTTTCAGTTAACAAATCTGATTACATTTCTATAGTACTCAACGCAGCCCGCAATCCACAATGAGTTCAGTAGTATTGACCAGAAGGCCAACCTGCGATTTGCCTTAAGCTGGACCCGGCACAACGGGAAGGTCAATACGTGAGTACCCACAATGCACAATCGCTCCTGCTGGATAACCACAGGGTTTAATTGCGCCACTTTCACAGCGGTCGCCAACGGGCCAGATTTAATTGAAAGAAAGCGAGGATAGAAACAATCCCGATCTATTTCTCTTTTCTTTTCTTTTCTCTTTTCTCACTTATTATATTTAATATCATTTTTCCCTTTCGAGGCAAAGGATCAACTAACAAACTGTACACCAAGACACATCTTCTGAGACGAAAATACGTCATTCACTGACTTTTCGTTATCTGTTGACTCCACGTTCGGCAAGCTCCTACCCAGAACCTGACCAGTGCCAACCCGTGACCAAGCTCATTTTATCCGACATCTTCGTGCCAAATTTCTAAGCCTTATGTTCAATGGATATCAGCGAGCCCATTGTCTCTCTTTCTAGTGACGTTGGCACCACAGTCCCCAGTATGGAAGCGAAGCCAGACTCCCGAGCATCGTCGCCGAGTGTAGGCTCCGATCGCATAGACAAAGGCTCCTTCAGCTTCCTCTCTGAACCAACCGCCCCGAATTCTTCGAAAGGAAACACCAATGGCGTGCAGGTCCAAGGATCCCAGCCGTACCAATTCGAAAGTTCTTCAAGTAACTGGAACGTTGGACAAGGCCCTAACCCTTCAGTCCGCTCATCTAGTCGAGCGCCCAGAAGGCTCAGTGGGAGCACGGCTGCAAGCTCCATCAGTGAAGCTGAAGTCTCCGGAACACCGCACCTTGGAAGAATTGGTGTCTGTGCATTGGACGTGAAAGCTCGCAGCAAGCCTAGCCAAAACATATTGACGCGTCTTCAGTCCAAAGGTGGATTTGAAGTAATTGTCTTTGGTGACAAGGTGATCCTCGACGAAGCTGTAGAGAATTGGCCTATCTGCGAATACCTGATAGCATTCTTTTCTGATGGGTTTCCGCTGGACAAAGCTATCGCATATGCAAGACTTCGAAAGCCATTTTGTGTCAATGATCTTCCCATGCAGAAGGTATTATGGGACCGGCGTCTCTGCTTGAAGATACTAGATCAGATGAGCGTCCCGACCCCCAAGAGACTGGAGGTTAACCGAGACGGAGGGCCTACCCTGGAATCCCCAGAACTCGCCGAGCATGTATATAATCTGACAGGAGTGAAACTCGAGGGTCCCAGTGACGGCACTGGTGGAGGAGCCTCGAGAACAATGAACGTGAGGATATCTGACGATGGCGATTCTCTTATTGTTGACGGCAAGGTTTTCAGAAAACCTTTCGTTGAGAAGCCAGTAAACGGGGAAGACCACAATATTCATATATATTTCCCTAATGACCAGCAATATAGTGGCGGTGGTAGAAGGCTATTTCGAAAGGTTGGGAACAAAAGCTCCGAATACGACCCCGACCTTACCGTCCCCAGATCAGTCACAGAAACGGATACAAGCTACATCTATGAACAGTTCCTGAGGGTCGATAATTCAGAGGACGTCAAAGCCTATACAGTCGGTCCAGATTTCTGCCATGCAGAGACGAGGAAGTCTCCTGTGGTTGACGGACTCGTTCGCCGCAATACCCATGGAAAGGAGCTCAGGTATATAACAAAACTGAGCAAGGATGAAGCAGCTATTGCTTCTAAAATATCAAATGGATTTGGCCAGAGAATATGCGGGTTCGACATGCTTCGCGTGGGGGAGAAAAGTTATGTGATTGACGTTAACGGCTGGAGCTTTGTCAAAGACAACAATGACTATTACGACAGATGCGCTGCTATTCTGAGAGACACTTTCCTGAATGAAAGGCGCAAACTCGAAGGACTTATTGAGCCCGTCGATGCTATTCCTGCTGATTCTGGACATTCTTGGAGACATTCTATGTCTCACAGACACACCCTAAAGACCCTTTTGAAATCCCCAAGTGCATCGAAGCTTCATGGGAGCCAAGCGGGCTTAAGAAGTTCTGACACAGGCTCGTCTGATTCCATTGTTTCGCGACCAATAACTTCATCATCCGCGGAGAAGGTCGACAATGGAAACGGCCATGTAGACCCTAGTGGGCTCGACAAACTCGCGCACCCCAAGATCTATACTTCGCAGAACTCTAAGTCGTCAATATTACCAGTGGATCTGCCTACCGAGGGCCTGCCGCCGCCGCCGCCGCCAGCTTCGAAACACTCATGGAAACTCAAGGGAATGGTAGCAGTCATTAGACACGCAGATCGCACACCCAAGCAGAAGTTTAAATTTACGTTTCACAGCCAGCCTTTCATTGACTTGCTCAAAGGCCATCAAGAAGAGGTAGTGATAAAGGGTGAGGCTGCATTGGCAAGCGTTTCGGATGCGGTCAAGGTTGCCATGGACCAGAATCTTGAAGATATGGACAAGTTAAAGCTACTCCGAACGTCACTTGAGAAGAAAGGTGGCTGGCCAGGGACTAAGGTCCAAATCAAACCAATGTTTCGCAAGCGGAAGCCAGAAGAGCTACGCGGGCAGACTTCGTCGGTCCTCCCGACATCCCCTTCTGAGCCACCGCAGCATGAATTACTTGTATCTATGCAAGACCAGCATGCCGCAGAAAATGATCGACTCAGTCGACCTCAAACGCGGAGTGACTCGATATCCGGTGCAACCTTTTCGAGATTCTCTGCCGCAGAAAACGACCTGATTCTAGACAAACTCCAACTCGTGATTAAGTGGGGTGGGGAACCAACGCATGCAGCACGCTATCAATCGCAGGATTTAGGGCTTAACATGCGTGATGATCTGAAGCTCATGAACAAGGAAGCATTGAATAATGTCCGCATATATACAAGCTCTGAACGAAGAGTAAGCACGAGTGGTAAGTCAAGACAATGTTCTTTCTGGTCTCAATCTAATGGGTAATATAGCCCAAATATGGGCTTGCTCCTTTCTCGATCAGAAGGAGCTTCCCGAAAATTTCATACAAGTCCGAAAAGATCTTCTGGACGACTCGAATGCTGCGAAGGATCTCATGGATAAGGTGAAGAAGAAGCTAAAGCTCCTTTTAAGGGAAGGATCCGCGCCCTCGCAGTTTACGTGGCCAAAGGACAATATCCCGGAACCATCAGTCGTGCTAGCTACTGTGGTTGAACTGATGAAGTTTCATCGGGATGTTATGAGACACAATTTCCGCAGATTTGACGAATCGTCGTCTCAGCCTACTGGGACAGATGAAATAAATGACGGCTGCCCATCCTTCCAGCCTAACACAGGATGCGAAAAGCCTTCTTTGTCTTCCATTCAAGGAAGATGGTGTACAGGTGAAGATCCCATGCTTTTCAAAGAACGATGGGAGAAGCTTTTTGCCGAATTTTGCGATACGGAGAAGGTTGATCCCAGTAAACTTTCTGAGCTTTACGACAGCATGAAGTTCGATGCCCTTCATAACCGACAATTCTTAGAATGGGTCTTTATGCCACCTGATAGCGACGATAGTGAAGACGAAAAGCATCATTATACCTTGAAGAATACCAGACGAGATGATTCTGTCAGTCCTAACAATGAGAGTGACAATGATAAAAATGAAGAACAAACAGAAGGCTCTCTTTTTGCCCATCGGTTCGGATGGAAGAAGCGCATGCATGCATTCGAACTAATGCCACACTTCAGAGCACTTGATGACAGTTACGACCACTATTTCAAGTTATATCCAGGCTCCAGCTCAACGAAGGCTAAGATTGATGGGAGACTTTCGAAACTGAGGGAGCTATATAAACTGGCCAAGGTACTCTTTGATTATGTGACACCGCAGGAATATGGGATAACGGACACGGAGAAATTGGAGATTGGCCTTTTGACATCCTTGCCACTCCTTCAAGGAATAGTGAGGGATTTGGAAGAGGTCCAGGCTTCGCCGGACGCAAAGTCTTTCTTCTACTTCACGAAGGAGTCACACATTTATACTCTCCTAAACTGCATCTTAGAAGGGGGGATACAGACCAAGATAGCCAGGACTGCCATTCCCGAGCTGGACTACTTATCTCAGATCTGCTTCGAGCTCTATGAGGCCAAGGACTGTGAATCTTCAACAAATTCCTACTCGATTCGGATATCAATAAGCCCTGGTTGTCATGCTTTTGATCCACTGGACGTGCAACTCGATTCCCGGCATGCCATTGGATGTGCACCAAGGAGGAGCTTGACTGCCCATCAGGACTGGAAAGAGGTTATCGAGACCTTGAAGGCGAGATTCGACACGTAAGTTACGCCCTCAAACGCTATACATGAAATTGATACTTTCATACTGATCAGTCACTATCATCTTCCAGAGTAAAGCTTCCCAAGACATTTATCGCAGTGAACCTTAGTGATAAGCACGGATCACACTCTTGACGAGAATTTCATATATGATGGTTTCATACACGGGTTTGAGTTCCTGCCATACAGAATTTGTGGCTGTATGGTCTCTCCTTTCCCGTGTACATTCTCTTGAGCAGGTCCTCTGGTATTATGCTCATCTACACAGGATGTTGCGGTGCGACACATATTTCCGAGCAATCCCTTCCATGTAGAACAATCTAGAGCTTACCAGCGAAAATGGCGAAACAATCATGGGGTCTTAGTTGGTCGAGTTAGTGACTTGGTGACCGGATTGATGACATGATAGTGTTAGTGTGCCCCGCTCTTAGAGCTACTTGGGTCTAGATAGATAGTCCCGCTTAGGAAGCTGACATCCATGGACATTCCTATATATTCCGGCGTGGTCCTGACCTTCTTAGGCCGTTAGTCTACTGCTTATTGCTTCTTTTCTGCTTCTTTTCATGTGTCCTTGAGCCCATTCCAAATTTTTCCGGATAGGCGACCTTCAAAACGTTCGCCCCACATGGCATCTTCTGTTGTATATACTGTCGACGTTGAGTGCTCTAATGACTGTGGTGCACACAAAGATAACATCCGGTGCATATCCCAACACGATCAAAATGAATTAATAATCGCCTGTAATAGCATTATCTCCATAGTGCCCCTAAAAAAGGATGGGGATATATTGTATCGCCTGCTATTCTTCCGGGATGACGACGACACATGCGACCATGAGAGCAAACACACGTTACTCGAAAGCATTCAGCTAGCTACTTTACCTCCACAATTGCAAAAGCACCTGTTTACGGAGTTGCCGCCTTATCTACGTTCCTCTGGTCCTGAAGGGGCTAAGATAGATATCATTGTTTCTACGACATCTGGAACAGGAACAGGTGCGAGCTTCTGTAGCAACATCCTACGGCCGTTGCTGTCATACATCGGAGTAGCAGATTATGAGCTCCATGAGACGAAGTCGACTCAAACTATCACAGAATTATGCTACGAAAAGTTCATTCCGCGTGCCAAGCAAAGACTTCCGCAGACAATTATTCTCCTCTCAGGTGATGGAGGCCTAACCGACATAATTGATGCTTTCCACAGTACCCTGGAGGGTCTTCTCGTGCCTCCAACCATTGCTCTCATCCCAACTGGAACAGGAAATGCTATGGCGAATTCAATAGGATTGTTGAGGTACCCAACGGCTGGTTGGGTAGCATTATTACAAGGGACACCGACTAGTGTACCTACATTTGTCGCCGAACTTTCACCGGGAGCGAGATATATTATTGACGAAGGTCGTGAAAGAGTTCCCATTACACGCAATTCGGCGAGCTTTCAAGGAAACCCCAAGGTTTACGGTGGCGTTGTTGCGAGTTGGGGTCTTCATGCGGCATTGGTTGCCGATAGCGATACTGTTCAGTATCGCAAGTTTGGAGCCGATAGGTTCAAGCTAGCCGCAAAAGAATTGCTCTACCCTTCTGACAGTGCCGAACCCCACAAGTTTAGCGGCAAGGTTACACTTTTCAAGTCGGACGACCAAAGTAGGAGCACGCGCGAAGAACTACTGGCGTGCACCGAGCATATGTATGTGTTGGCTAGTCTTGTCTCGAGTCTCGAGAGAAATTTCATGATTTCTCCTTGCTCAAGGCCTTTGGACGGTCGGCTGTGGATGGTTCATTTTGAGCCAATGTCGTCATCAAAGGTTATGCAAGTTATGGCTTCTGCATACCAGGCGGGGCAGCACGTGGAGGATGAAAGTGTCTCTTATGGTGAGATTGAAGGATTCCGGATTGAATTTCGTGAAGCAGACGAGAGATGGAGGCGGATCTGCATCGATGGAAAGATCATAGCGGTTGAAGATGGTGGTTGGGTGGAAATACGTAAAACTTCCAGGGCCTTACTTATGATTTTGCAGCACCAGAAGGCCTCGCCCGGATGTAATGACGATTGAGATAGTTACCATGAAAGGATAATTCAGTTGCAGAGGTCATGCCTGTGGTGGCCACTGCCATAGCCCCTGGCTCAGTTACATTGTACGTTTGAAGTAGTTAAGCTTTGAAGGTCTGGCCACCCGACCCGTTAGTTAGTTAGTTATAACTGCACTGAGTGACTAGTGGTTATTGCTTGTAACTAGTTACCGCAATTCAGTTTTGGAGGGTTCTAGCGTGATATGAATGCACTGACTGGACCAGGGTCCAGTGGAGACTACTTATCCATACCTCTTCGTAGCTTTCTACAGCTAATCTAATTATTATACCTCTCAGAAGCGCTACTTGTCCGAGCTATCCGATGGGGGACGTCTCTCTTATTTCTGTAGGTTAACCATAGAAGTAATTTGAACAAGGGAATAAAAGTAGAAATACCAGGCAGAATATCTGCTACCACTAGTACGTATTTGGCGAGCAGAATAGGAGAAGAAAGGCGGTCATGCTAGTGCGGACGGAAACGAAAGGAACTTATTAGTTAGTTAGTGTAAGTATAGTGTAAGTAGTAATCCTAGCACTTTATTTGACAGTCCTCCCGTCCAGTCAGGGGATACTACACTTTTAGCCATGGCATAATGGACGTATCGGGTGACCGGGCAGCATCTTCTTTTACACCGATCTGCAGGCCTTTCATTGATAGCTTTAATGAAACACATATTCTATCTATTTACCTGGACATAGTCGGCCACCTGCCATATACCCTTATCTGACGTTCAGAGAACCGGTCAGTCATCGTCTACGATGGTAATATATGTACTTGTCTCCCATGTTCATATCTCCACGAACATATTCCGCATCGCAAACACCAGATCAAGGGCTTCGCTTGGCCGCCAGTGAAAACCGACTGAAGTATCATACGCTTCAAGGGTGGCGTGCAGACGCGACAGTTGCTAGCCGAGCTCCTGAAATGTTACTGATTCATCAGGCCGGCAGTGTTCGTGTCGGCGAGATAATCAGGTTTGTGACCTTCATCCCTTAGCTCCTCCCTCATCATAGAAGCTACGCTACATGCAAAACCTGTTACTTATTAAAACCCGCCGAAACAGATACACGTTGACGTACACACCTGCGGCAGACAACATCCGCCCTCCTCCGGCTAAGCTACACGTCAAGGTTAAGAATACATCTGCGCTGCCCCTACGAGCTGCATATCTACATGGCCCGTACACTCTTTATGCGTCATGTTATCCGTCCACGTACAACCCGAATATTGGCGTCGACCAACAAGAATCAGAGTGTATTCCACAATACGAACCGTATCTCAAAGCCGGGGGCAGTTGGAATGCGGCCTTAATTGTACCCCAGAATACTTGCCACGATGGAGGAGAAATCCACTACAAATCTGAGAAAAGTACGACCTGGGTCATTGAAATCATATCTCAAGTCGTATTCTCGAGCACCGCAACCGTCAATTTCGAGCTGCTAGTTGGTCGTGATGAGAATTCGGTAGAATCACTAGCTACGGGTGCATCCTTTGGTGCCGGGCTACCGAAGGCTGCTCAGTTGCATGAGCACTGGTCAGTTGATACAAGGGGCAAGCAGGTGCTTGCTACCAAGGGCGTCTACTCTCGTTCTATAACTTTACTATTGGACGACACTGCTAGTCTCTGGAACACACCGCATCTTCCACCAGTGGACTCTCATGATGAGCAGGCTTCAGCAACAAATGGTGATAACCAAAGCCAGCCGACTAAAGACAACCACATGAAAAGAATTCACCTTGTTGTGTTGACCCATGGACTACACAGCAATCTGGGGGCAGACATGCTTTACCTGAAAGAGAGCATTGATGCCGCCGTGAGGATGGCTAAAAGTAAGGCGAAAGCTAAAGGTCAGGGACACGGAGATCAGCAAAATGCCGAAGCATACCCAGCAATGGAAAGGTAAGCGGAGCGTTGGTGCGCCACATGCGGATGCTGCAGCGACCTATTTATTTCAGTTATCGGTTGCCTTGCGCGAAATTTTCCACACATGGCTTACAACAAAATGTTCTTTTCCTCGTTCTTACGGACTCTTTACTTCCGAATTCTCCTCCCCTTCCGCACTTTGATTATTATCTTTTCAAAAAAGAGAATTGAATGACTCACAGGATGAATTGCTAACTTAAGCCTATAGTAGGCCAGATTGTGAAGACAGCGAGAACGACGATGAGCAGGTAATAGTAAGGGGCTTTCCCGGAAATGCAACCCGCACAGAGCGTGGTATACAGTACCTTGGCAAACGTCTCGCAAAATATGTTCTGCGAATCGCATGTCCGGAGCAGCCTTTCGGTTCCCAGAAAGGTGTAGGAAAGAATCCAGCGCCGTTTACACCGTGGAAGCGAGCCACTGGAGAGCCTTCACAACATGACGAGTCTCGCGATATGTACGGAGAACCGTCGCTCTCTCGGAATGGTGGTTATCAGGTCACCAGCATCAGCTTTGTCGGTCATTCACTTGGCGGTCTCGTTCAAACGTACGCGATCGCCTATATTCAAAAGCACTTCCCTGACTTCTTCGACAAAATTAGACCGGTGAATTTCATAGCCCTGGCAACCCCATTTCTTGGTCTAAGTAATGAGAATCCGGTGTATGTTCGTTTTGCCTTAGATTTGGGACTCGTTGGTCGGACAGGCCAGGATTTAGGGCTAAGCTGGACAGCACCAAGGGTGAGGGGTGGTTGGGAGACTTTGATAGGAGGAAGGGGGCATTCTGTAAACTCCCAAGGAGTTTCAGACGCTCGTTCCAAGCCTTTGCTGAGGGTGCTTCCTTGTGGTCCCGCCCATGAGGTTCTTACAAAATTTCAACGCCGCACAATTTATTCCAATGTTGTAAATGATGGAATAGTACCTCTGCGGACCTCTTGTTTGCTCTTTCTTGACTGGAAAGGGCTTGACCGGGTTGAAAAGGCTAGGAGGGAAAATGGCATTGTGGGCACCATGGCCGAATGGGGCTGGGCAGAATTGACAGGAGCTAATTCAAATTCTTCACGGACCCATCTGACCAGCGAGGTAGAACTGACAATCACCAATGAGCAGAGCAGCTATGGCAACGGGGCTCGGTCAACAACAGACGATGCCTCTGCGGACCAAGATGTTACAATCGCGGCTGGTGTTACAAGCTGTACAACTAACCCCCCCTCATTCGAACAGCATCGGTATCCTGCTTCACCTGGAAACAGTGTAAATACTACTCCCAGACAGGCCTTGTCTCGATCTACGTCAATGGGCCCATTGTCCAAGATGTTTTCAATTTTGCGACCGAAGGAGACAGCCAGAACACAGTCGGGAAATAAACAAACGAGGATATACAAGCGCAGCCAAACCGTTGACACACTTGGTGTTATGGAGAGCCCAACCGTTGGCAGTTCTTGCGCTCAGGGACCCTCTGCTGCTGGCGACTTCCATGATTACGGGCCTCATACCCCTCCCCAAACTACGTTCTTCGAATCAGCTAGTGATCTTCTTATGCCGCCCCTTCCTTCCATAGACTTTATACTCGATCCCGCTAAGAGGCCGAGAACAATATTCCATGATCGCATCTACAACCCCGAAGATATACCGCCCCCGATGGCGCCTAAGCGGCGAGCATTGACATTGGGATCTTTACAACAAAAACCATCGAATGCACAACCTGCTCCAAGAGTTGATTCCCGGGAGAAGTCACTTCCCGTCAACGAAACTGAGAGTGGCCTTAGGCTTGAAGAAAAAATCGCTAGAGCTTATCACCGTGATTTGTCATGGCGCAAAGTCCTTGTCCGCCTTGAGCCTGACGCTCACAACAACATCATTGTACGGCGAATGTTCACCAATGCCTATGGCTGGCCTGTTGTGGAACACCTCGTCAATACCCATTTCGGACCTCCATCAATAGCTCGCTACAATGATGCAAATGGACAGTGCGCTGACCCGTTGAATGCATCGACAATCGAAACTGAAAGCTCGAAGAATGGTGATGAACCTCGAGCCACTTTACAAGAACCACAATTGGATACATGAAGTTTGTTGCCAATGTCATACATACTGAAAGGGATTCAGCGCACCGCGCTGAACACTCATTTCAGGTCTAGACCCTAACCCACATACAATCCGGGGTCAAAGTAAAGGAACCTAATAGCCGATACTGGTTACCTTTGAATTTCTCGCGTTCCATGGGTTCATGCTTCCGTTGGGATCTTGAGGCTTGCCAAGGATTGCTCAACATGTACGCCAATATGTGTTGATTGCTTTTCGATTCGTATGATAGGTCTCCTATCAGAACTGGGGCTAAGGAGGAAAGTGCTGGCTGCGTCCATATATATATTCAGCTGAGGACTCAAATACTTGCGCATTCAGAGATGCATATGTACGTCATATAGTATATAGTATTGTAATTTTACTCATTCACAGCACAGTATATTTGCACACCGTAAACGATGATACTGATCTGAGACATAGCTGACTCACGGTAGACCGAAGCATTTGATCCTCTAAGTGCAGGTATCAGTATTCAAAACTTCCCTGAATCTGCCCCCAAAACTCCTTAATGAGCTCCAACCTGCTGTTCTCATCGGAGCATGCTCTAACGGCAAGGTATTTTCTTCCATCGAGAGTTGCTTCCCACGTTCCTGGGTTTCCATCTATCATGACACCACCTGCTTCGGTCAGTATTACCCAGCCTGCACAAACATCCCAGGCCCAGCAACCCCCTTCCCAGTATATGTCTAAAGTTCCAGCTGCGACAGCACAGAGGTTCAGCGCCGCAGAACCCATGCTGCGCATCGAACGGACCATTGCACCGCCATCTTCCTTTGCTCGGCCGAGTTTCTCGAAAGTTCGCACCTTTGTTTCCCAATTGGCACCTGTCCTCTCCGAGCCCCACTCAATACCGACGAGTGAATTTTCCAGGCCTTTCAAGGGCCCTATATCATCGCCCTTTAAGGGAAGCTTGGTGGTGCGGTTCAAGTATGACCCACGGCCTTGTATTGCAGAATAAAGACTGCGAGTTAAAGGGTTGAAGACGACACCTACAATGGGTACACGGCGAACAGCGAACCCAAGCGAAATACAGGAGCAGGGGAATCCATGCACAAAATTGACCGTACCATCGATAGGATCAACTACAAATGTGGGTGCATCGGTTAGGGGATGGGCTGGGTCATAGGTCTCCTCTCCATGAAACCTGTCGGTCATGTAAGTCAAGAATAACATCGAGTTGAAAGTAAGATGGTGTCAGTGAGAGTGAGTGCAGTGGACCGCACTTTAAAGCGCAGGTAGGTGAGGAATGGACCGTGAAGCATGGTTGTTGGGGGAAGGGGGGATGATAAAGAAATCCGTATAGACCTACTGGTATGATGGATATTTTTCCATTAAGGCAGAGGATATCATAGTTTCAACGGCTTTATCATATCGAGTGACGATATCAGCAGCTAAAAGGACGGGTTTAGCGGAGCTTCGTTCATCTGCACGACCAAACCGCATAGCTACATTGCGTGTACGTCAAGCTGGTGGGGCATATATAGTAGTCTTACAATTCATCTTTGATCCAGTATTATCATCGGTAGGTAGAGCGCTGTTGATGATATCCCCAGCACGGAAGGCCAGGCTGATCAGGTAATCATGGATCTCGTCAAGATCAATGGGTTTGCCGTCATGTTGGTAAGATTTAGGAGCCATGATTCTCATGCATAGGAATATGCATAGGAATGGAGTTCGACGGAAATGGAAAAGTGTCTTTGACTTTAGTGGATGCTCCGTTTGTACAGTGGGATGGGCACCGATTTATGGATCAGAATACCAGGGTACGAGGAAGAGAGATACAAGATGGTGAGGAGGTCTTCAAATTGAACGAGAAGCCGCTTACGCGTGAGAACGGAGAGGGGCCCCCGAACCTTGTCTGTCTGATGCTTTTGGTTTTAGCCATGCTCGGCTCGGGCCGCCGAATGTACTGAGCCTATTCCATCTAGTCCTACAACGTATGTGAGGGGTAGGACCTTCCTCTGTTGGCAGGTCGGTTGACTGCTTGTCCTGGCGGTAGTGATATTGAACTCGGTCGTGAGTACCACATCTATGAGACTTGTATATTGCCGGGAAATTTAAGTTTGAATGTCCTGTAGTCTAATTCCGAATATAGGTAAACCCCAACTATGTTGAAGAGTGGACTGGCCGGTTCGGCATCCGTGGCTCTGTGCCCGCAGATGTCATTCTGCATCCATGAATCAGGAGAGTATTGCGCAATGCCAGTGAGGAAGAAGATCGTTTTTGCGCCAAGGTCCAACTCTACTTATGATATCTATTCGTATCCGAGTGACTACCCGACAATTCAATAATTGTCATCACTGGCTGGAGGCCCTAACGCTCTGGCTCAGTTTTTTGTTTAAGAGGGCTCTTAGCACCAATCGACAGCATCCAAACAGTGCAGCCTGGATGGTGGTCTGGCCAAGGATACTGAATACCAAACAATTATTGAAAACGTGCATGTATGCTGCTTCACAAGCCTTATTGCCACCTCAATCTTGACTGGAGATCAATGACCCGGGCCCAGTTCTTTGTTCTATATCCTTGGAACGTATTTACAGCTGTCAAGCAATGTTTACTGGGTTGTGGTCTCATCCGTGGCATTGGATGTTAAATGCTTCGTAAAGCCCATCAAGCCGTTTCACCACGAGTTAATCAGACCAGTGGCCATCGCATCTTCCCGATATGCCATGCCACCATCATAGCAATATACAACACCATTCCGAGGCTTTACTCGCTTCATTACTAGGAGGCGGTGATGAGAAATGTCTCTGTTAATGCTGCTGGTCTAAACCGGGAGGAGCTTCGTCAAGAAGCTACCCGGAAAAGCATCAGGGAACTGCGTTCGGTCCCCAGCAGCAGAGTCTGGATTACCACCAACAGATACTGCACCATCGGAAATAGCATGGACAGGCTGGAAAGATACTTGCACGGCATTTGGCATTTATATTATTAGGCAGGTAGGTATTTATCGCATGAGAGTCCTGAGCATGATGCTATTGTCCTAGATATCCCCCGCATTCAGGGCAAAGGCCCACTATTCAGGCCAGTAAAAAGGGTACCTGGTGTTGATGTGGCAAGGAACCGAGATGAAAAACTTGGGAATGACTTCCCTTTCATCGTACCGGACAAGGCAGACTACTGGATTAACGGGTTCGTGACAATGTCTGGGACCTAGCGGCTTAACTTGACCTCCTTTCTCTCGCTGAAGTGGCCTCAACTCGCGTCTGCAAGGATCAACTCTGCCGGATTGCCGCCTTCCTGCTCCGCGTTACTTTGGAGGAAAGAAATAGATCACCGCCCCATAAATAGGACGGACAAAGAAGACCCATTGCGTACGATGAAGTGGGTTTCAATGGCAGACTTGCTGCCCTCTGCCTACGCGTGGTTTAACAGGCTGGCGGGAAACTTGTCTAATTGGCGAATATCTCGTGAAACGATAGCCCGAGATTGATTAGGCGCGGTGGCTGGCAATTCAATGAATGGCAAATAGCACAGCAGCCGCAGTCCGGCTTCACTCCTTGGAGGTGATTGTTCTGGCCTGAAGAAGTCGTTGAGGCCACACGGGAATGAAGGCGAGGAAGACGAGAAGGAGAAGAAAGGCGAAGAGGCCGATATCAATGAGAAAGTGGACAAAGCGAGTGCGGTGAGTAAGGACTCTGTTTAGGATTGCTACCTTCCATGTTGTATTGACTCACCCTTGCAACTCCTCCCTGCCTTGATGCTGTTGCAGCTCCCTGGAGCGTCAATAGTACATTGTGCGTCTTCTTGTAAGTCAGCATGCGCACAATCATGCTAAATTCGATAACACATATTTATAACCCTAGTGCTCTCAGTCCTTAATTGATCAAATGGTGACAATAGGGGTGACTTCTGTCTCTGTGACAACCATATAACTTTGTATACATCGCGGGGCACGCAACTCGGAAGAGATGGGTCACCGCCCAGCCCAGTAGTAGAAGGTCCTCTCCTCAATCACGAAGCAGTGTCTAACACCGCGCGTTTGTTTTACCGAAATCCAGTAGTCTGTTTGATACTTATATACATAGAAACTTCACATGAATGTAGTAAATCAAGCCAGATTGAACAGGAAGAACCTACTACCTTATGGCTGGATGGCTACCCAATCGAGTGGGCGGTACCGAAGTCTGAAATAGTTGACCCCCACCAGCCGGCGGGGAAAAGAAGACGAAGAAAAGGAAGAGAAAGCACATATTACATTAATATCAGCGTGTGCAAATTGTCGCCTCTTTACCTCTTCACTCAAATTGAAGTTAAGAACCCTTTAACATGCCGACAGAGCTAGAAGAGGTAGGTAGAACCATGCCTTTGACTGAAAGGAAGCCCGGGGTCCTCAGTTTGGAGACTGATATATTCGCATCGACCAGCTTGTTGAATTCCTCCACCATGGAAACACCCCGATCAGACAGATTGGTAAGCTACAGATTGCATAGACTTCTGCTTCTTAGACCGCAGGTTTCTGCTATATACATATCTCGCCATCTTCCGAGGCATACATCAGCGTCATTCTAACTTCTGGTCTTTTCAGCATGCGAAAATCTAGTTGGCTTTTCGGTCTCACAACCAGAACTTTTCAAACGCCACCAGCTTCTACCAGTCCGTGACTTGAAGCTTTTGGTCCGCGACTACACAGTCAGTACTCGGGTCCTTCATTTGTGTCGACAAACATTGACCAAGGCATTCGCTGATCTTCTTCCGACCCCGAAAGCCTATCGCCAAAAATGCGATAACAATACTTATCAACCTTTCGGCCGATGATGAAGTCTTAGCGGCTCTTGCGGAAGACGATGCTTTCGTCGAAACCCTCTTAGTTAAATTGACGGTGAGTTGTCTAATTGATATCAATATCTGCATAGCAGCCTAACACCCAGTTCTACAGAATGTCAAGGAGCCGAATGCGGATGATGTCGCCATGTTGTTCGCCAACCTCGCGAAATCAGAAAAGATGAAAAAATTGCTCGCGCTGAAACGGAAGGTTCCTGAGGGGGTATCAAGTTCTGCTAATGCGATCGATCAGCTGATGGACTGTTTCGTCAAAGGGGCCGAGGGCACCCTTAACAAAAACGCCAATTTCGACTATCTGTCCTATTTGTTTGCTGATCTCTCAAAATATGAGGAAGGGCGGGCCTATTTCACTACAAAGCAAGAGTACGATGATGTTGTGCCAGTGACGAAACTAACCGTTTTCACGGAACACGCGAGTGGGATCCGGAGAAAGGGAGTCGCGTCAACTATCAAAAACGTCGCATTTGACCTGCCTTTCCATCCCAAACTCCTGTCTGAAGACGAGGCTGATATTCTTCCCTATATCTTGTTGCCTATCATGGGCCCTGAGGAATATGATGACGAAGAATCTATGGATATGCTGCCAGATCTCCAGCTGCTGCCGCCCGACAAACAAAGAGACAGCGACACTAGTATCATTGTGACACACCTTGAGACCCTGCTGCTGCTCACCACGACGCGTGAGGGACGGGATAAGATGAGGGCCATCAAAGTATATCCTATAATCCGAGAATGTCACCTCCATGTTGATGACGACGCTGTTCGGGAAGCCTGCGATAGGCTAGTTCAGGTTTTGATGCGGGATGAAGAGGGCGAAGAAAAGCCGCATCCCCCTATCGACAGGAATGTATATGATGATGACCAAAAGGTTGAGGAGCTATTCTAAGGATCTGCATTTGAAAAGGTGCGCATGTGTTGTGAGGCATTCGGGAGCCCGTACCAATAGACGAGCCTAGTGGCCTTTATACAAAACATCCAAAAAGTCTTGAAAAAGATTCATCTTTTCAAAATCTCTCGATAATGATTCTTGACCTGTAAGCTTGGGCCGTCATGTATTGTAGTCTAGACCTGTGACGCTGTTGTCAGACTGAAGTCTAGTCAAACTATTTCCTTAAAGTAGTTAAACGGATGCATTTGTTCGCATCGTTGCCAATACTATACATTATGTATATATTTACCTATATGACCAGCCTGCTTGCCCCAGGCATTTCGCATGGTATATCAGACTGAAAATAGATCATACCCACAGTCCGCTTTGTATCCAATACTTCAAAGTATTTCTTTGATCTGTACAGGCCGAGGTAAAAGGTAATTCGCATAATAGTGATAATGTCCAATAGACACCATAAGGGCTGACAACTTGAGTAAGTTTTTGTAAAAATACAATGTAGCCCACACTGACATTATCTGAGCAACACCAGACGGAGTATGCCGTTGTACCTTTGTGACGCCACCACCTTTGTCAACAAGTGAAGGTCCACTTACATAATCACTTTCACTTCAGTCATCTCGCGTCCGCCCGGCTTCACTTCAAGTACTCATCGCCTGAGTAGTTATCTACTCTCGCTCGAGATCTTCATCTTCCACCCGGCACACCGCATGAATTTGACAATCTCACTCTGGCCTTAAGCACAACACTTGCAGTATTCAAGCCAGTTTTCCTTGAAGACTTTCCAAAGGCTTCCCTGACCCCGACAAGTACCACAGAACGTTATTATGACCACACCTACTAATGATCAGACTCTCAAGACCCCGACGGGGTCGAACGGCCCTCCACCACTGCGCATTCGCCGGCCAAAAGTGGCTGATCCTCTAGTGCGACCGAAGAGGAGACCGGCAATGAGACCCCCAGCTCCAACGTCGGCAGCAAATGGCGCATCAAGAATGCCCAACTCCAGACCAGTCACTTCGGGCCAGCTACCAGGGGCTCGCGCTGAGAAAAGCTTGACCCCAAAGAATGATTTCTCGGCAAACGGTTTCAGCGGCCCGTTGTTGTCTGAGAATTACGTTGATTACCCCGTCGTGACTACAAGACGAGCATTGCGCGAAGGCTTGAAGCACCATATCGCCAGGTTCACCTCGAAAAAGTCCGTCGATCCTCGCGACGAAAGTCAGTTTACTCGCCCCGTTAGACTCCAGCGCCGAGATCCACGAGCACGGCCGAACGACGCGAACGTCGAGAGAGGCCAACTCAATTCGAAACCCGGCTCCGAACAAAGTACCCAGATGGATGAACTTGAACGCGAGGAGTTGGAGGCTAGAAAAGCAGCTCGTGAAAAAGAGCGCGCAGATAATATGGCCCAAATAGCCCCTTCCGTCGGCTCAGCGCCGAAAAGGCATAATGCTCCCAAACAGAAAACTCAGCAAGTGACTAAAACAGACATGACCCCCGAGGAGATTGCCAGGACCCGGATCAAGTATGAGGAGGCCCTTCCGTGGCATTTGGAGGATTTCGACAACAAAAATATCTGGGTTGGAAATTATGAAGCCGCGTTGTCAGAGACCCACGCAGTCTTTGTGCTTGAGAATACAGGGAAGATGAGAATGATACCAGTTGAGAAGTGGTATCGCTTCAGCGCGAAGAATACATTCAAGGCTTTGACTATAGAAGAAGCCGAGAGACTCATGGCTAAGAAGATCAAAGATCCGCGGTGGTTCATGGAGAAACAACAAGAACAAGCTCAACGGAAGGAACTGGAACAATTTGCCAGACAACAAAAAGTGTACGCTGGTAAACAGGGAACCCCAGGCGGTGTCGAAGGATTAGAAGCGGATGAGATGGACTTCGAAGAGGATAGATTTGCCGATGATGAGGAGCATGATGATCTTTTCAACGAGGATGAGGAAGCCAAGGCCGCTGAAAAGCGAATCAAGCAAGACCAATTGAAAGCCAATGTGTTTGATCTGAAGAACGAAAAGGACTATGAAGAGGAGGAACTTAGAGAGAAAAGAGAAAAGGAAGCCCGTCGAGTGCTTGGAAAGAAAGTACGCAAGGCCCTCCAGAAAAGGGAAAAGAACTATGATTATAGTAGCGGTTCAGATGTGAACCCTTATTCAGATGAGGAGGTACATTTTTCGTCCTTACCCTTTTCATATGTATTTGTACAGGATTTTTTTTTCTCTTGTGACAATCTGACATTGGACAGAGCTCGGACGACAGTGAAGCCGAACGACAGAAGGAGGAGGAAGAGGGCAAAGCCGAGGAGGACAAGAACAAGAAAGAGTCCTCAAAAGGCAACCTTACTCCATCAGGTCGCTCACGACACGCCGATCCGACCAAGAAAGGCTCTGCCGCAGCACCTAGAAAGCGACTAGGGTCTCCTTCTGATGCAAGTGGTACAGATACGTCCCGCAAGAAGGGGAAGAGCAAACATCCGTCTTCCCAGCCGACACCTCAGCCACCATCTCGTCCTATGTCTCCAAGCGCGTCATCATTACCCGTACGTTTTACGTTGGCTAAACTGCATTTGTTTCGATTATTGACTCGGCCTAGGTCAGCAAAAAGCGTGTTCGGAATGTGTTAGCAGGCGGCGCGGGATCTGCTAGCGATGTTGACGGCGGGGCTGGATCGGGAGGCGAAATGAGTGAGAGTGGAAAGGTTAAGAAACTAAAGCTCAATCCTCCGTCAGTGGCATCACAGAGTGTGACACCGCAGGGCTCAAGGGCCGGCAGTCCGGCTCCCTTGGGCAGCAAGAGCTTCTCTGGCAGTCGTGCTAGCAGTCCGGAATCTTTGAGGGGTAAGTTATATGATTCTATCATTCTGTGCACTACGAATCGATTTACTGAGTGGCTGTACACCTGCAGGTCCAACCCGCATTTCAACCCCGGGTCCATCTGGTAGTGCCCAGGGCTTCCCAACACCTGCAGAAATCCATGCTGCTATTCCGCAGTCTGGTATTGGAAGTAGTGATCTGCTTAGAATCTTCCGTCCTCGTATTGGGGAATCCAAAGAGAACCACCGGCGTTTCATAGCAATTGTCAAAGATGTTGGAGTGTACGGGAAAGAAGATAGGCTCCTACGACCTGGTTCACTGAAAGAAACATAAACCGATACATCACTATCATGCAGATCATATGACAGTGTTGTCTCGCACCAACGAACAAAGTGCTTTCGCGAAGCGTGAGCGATCAATGGAAAGACCAGAAAAAAGCCTTGCCGTTGCACTGACCTAAAGGCAAATCCCCATGGTTTTGTAGGGGTTGCTGGACAGTGTACAGCTAGCTATAGGGCACAAGAGACAAAGGCGCCACCGGTGTATCTAATCTTAATTCGATAATCTACATAAGTTGAATGCTCTTCGTACCTGTCAAGGCAAAGTGATTTTTTAGACCCGATCGTTGTCAAAGTCTTCGTAATTGTAGCGAAAGAGGCAGCGTCAACCCATGAACGAGCGAATCGACTTGTGCATAGAATAATGTTGCAAGTAGTAACGAATGCATATGAGCAGTTTGAAATCACCTCAATTCGTAACAGAGTATGTGAAGAAATTTCATATTATTCTCATTCGCACCGTAACAGTTGATTGATACGACTATATTCCTACATCAATCGCCAAGGGCTTGACATATTGAACAGTGATATTAGGGGCAAATTCGAAACACCAGCGCTAGAACAAGACTGAGATTTAGAAGAAACAAACGAACAACAGAACTCCTATATATATTGGAAAATGAATCTACCCCTAGGCATCAGCCACTCCAGTGTTGCGTTCACCATCCTCATATTTCTCCCAGTTGGCTAGGATATGCGCGATTCTGGGAGAGTTGGTGAGTCTGTAAACATCCTCGAAGTACTCCTTGGTGATCTCGAACGGTCTTGCTGTGACGTTCGGGATGTATTTGCCGATCAGTTTACTAGGGTCAATAGTAGTCTTGTTGATCTTCTTGAGCAAGAAAGAGCGGAAGGGCTTGACACCAGAACGAAGGAAGGTGCTGTGGAAGGGCACATCAATGCCTCGGAGAGGAATGGTGGCGAAGCCGCGCTCGAGAGCAATAGGCTTAGGCTTCGACTCTGTCTGCTTGACACACTCTTGGATAATATTGACAAGGTGCGTCTTGACGTCGTCCAAAGACATGCTCTGCATAAGTGCAGGGATGTCAATGTTCTGAGCCTTGAGATAGTTGAGCAGGTTCGTGAGACAGTCGAGTGCCCGAAGCTACAAAGAAGTTAGAACAGAACGCACAATAAGTTGTAGATATAGGGGTTAAGACTCACATCACCGGCAGCAACATATTGCATGTTGGCGACATTGTAGTTGACAATCTCCAGGAGCCAGCCAGTCTCCTCAGAAATGTTCTCCACCACATATTGCAAGGCTTGTTCGTTGAACGTCTTGGAGATTCGGCTCGGGTTGACAGCACACATAGAGTAGTTAGAGCGACCTTGCTCGTCTCGCTCAACAGCAACCTGCATTGTCAAGCCACGATAGAACACAACAGAGACCAAGCTTTCAATGGGCATGACATCGGCAAGTGCGGCGAGAGCCGAATACTCACCCAGCGAGTGACCTGCAAAGCTGCTATCTCTTTGGACGAGACCCTTGGAACGCATGTCCTCGAAACTTGCCTTCTCCATCAAAGTCAGAGCCGGCTGAGTGAACTGAGTTGCGGAAAGCAGGCCAGAGGGCGAACGGTAAGTGTAAGACGCCGTATCCTCATCGATCTCCTTGAAGATCTTCTCAGACTTGATGGATCCATCTGCGTTGACGGTTTCAAAGGTCATCGACATGTAATTCTGCCGGATAGCTTTACCACGAGGACCACCAAAGTAGACAGTCAGCTCCTTGGGGTTGTTCTTCACAATGTCGATGATTGAGAGACCGTAATTCTCGATGAAATGGCGGTCTGCACGATCCCAAACCTCTTTGGCAACTGGGCTGTTGGCGTACAATTCCATACCCATTCCCTGCTCCTGGGATCCCTGGCCGGTGAAGACGTACGACGTGACAGGTTGCTCTACTTCAGCCTCACCAAGGAGAACCTTATCTTCAGTGTCTTTGTTGATGACCTCGACCTTGATGATCTTACGACCAGCGATCATACCAACATGCTGTAACTTGACGGCGATGACATCATTGGGCAAGACCATGCCAACCAGGGACACATGGAAGCCTCGAACGCGGCCAATGTTGTTTTCGGCGCCCACGTCTCAACATAGCTGCGGACGGCAGCACTCGAGTACATCCCGTGAGTGATAGTACCGGGCAAGTTGGCGTAGCTGGAGAAGACTCGAGATACATGGATGGGGTTGTAGTCGCCAGAGACACGAGCGTATGTTTCGTTGGACGCAGGAGCGCGCAATTCCAAGGCAGTCTTGCCGCTGAGAGGGATGGGGTTCTCAAAGTAGACCGGTTGTTCAATAGACGTTCCGTTGCGCTGAAGGTAGTCGATCACGGGGTTTCCGTGAGAAGTACCGGCTTCATAGTCCACAGACGCCACTTGGATAATCTCCTTAGTGGGGAGCTCGAGAAGTACTTGACCAATTGTCTGGACGTGGCTGAATACAGACTTGTTCTTGAAACGGATCAGACTTTGAAGACGGAAAGTCAACGTCTGACCCAACAGCTCAACATCGGGGCCATCCATGCGGAACCATTCCTTCGAGCGAAGGATCGCAACATCCCGACTGGAAGCGAGATGAACCTGCATAGGCACTTCGTCCTTGCGCTGGAAGGTGTTTTCGAAGTCCAGATAGGCTCCACGGTACAAGAATTGACTGGTGACGTGCATGATAGGCTGACCATCTCTTTCAATTGTACCGCAGACTTCAACCATCTTACCAGATTCCTGGTTAATGACAGCGTTGATCTGAGCAGTAGTGTCCAGAACATCCCCGACCTTGAGAGGCTGAGCTCCAGGGACCATCTTAAACCCATTGGAAAGGTGAACCAGCTTCAAGAGATCACCATCGATGGTGCGTGGGAAGATAGGCTTCGTGATTGCCTGCCAACCAGCAACAATGGCAAAGTCCATGGGAGCATAGACCTCTTTACCGGGACGGTCGACAAAGGCTTCGCCAGTGTTACCGACTGCATGAACGAAATCAGCAACGGCTTGGGACGTGATAGTGGTACGCCCGCCGCTGAAAGTGGCAGTGGTGGGCGTATCAAACGGAACATCCTTGTTGCCAAACCACACACGGTAGTAGAACTCCTTGATGCGGTCATTGCGGCCGTCCATAACCTCACGGATGGGAGCGTAGCCTGCCTCAGGGTGATATGTGAACAAGAAAGTTAAAGGCACAACGCCGGCCTCGGCCGTTCGTCCTTCATACATAGTAAAGCTGATTTGACTCTGCTCGTTCATCTTCACCTCGACTGTCTTGACAAGCTTGCCAGACTGATAAGGTTCTCTCACGATGATAGTCGTCTTCGAAGGATCATCCGGGAAAGAAACTTCAACATACATACCCGGAACGGGCGCAACAATCCGTTTCATCGGGTTAGTCTGGAAACGATGGCCTTGGACAAATACATCGGCCAGGAACATGGCATGCCGCCAGGAATATGACGGTCCAGCAAGGAGACGCAACCAACGGTCCAGATCCGGCAGGTCAGCGGTAGGGGAGGACGACAAGCGGTAGGCGACCTTGTTAGCGTCTTCCGAGATGGTGAGGCCGTCGATGTCCGAATCATCAACATCCTGCTGGAAACGACCTCCGAAGTATTCAATAACAGGCACTCCGCTGTTATCGCCGCCGTAGACATCCTTGGTCAAGCTTTCAATATGACCTTGATGAATACCATTCAGGATGTCCGCAACTGGCTCGTCAATAATGTTCGAGAACTTGGCAGCCATCGGACCCTGCAGGATACATGTTCTACCAACGTCCTGACCAACAACCGCCTCAAGGTCTTCGCTTTGCCACAGGGAGTCCTTCTTGAACCAGTACTCGAAGTTCTCATCCAGAGAGGGGACGAACGGCACTGGCTTTTGACCGCGCCGCTGGCAGAGCAATAGGAAGTGCTGGACATCTTGAGCGTTGATCAACTGAGATGCCGCTTCCGGATAGGAAGCCAGGATGTTGTCAATGGCCGGGTACGGTGTGTTGAGCTCCGAGTAGTTTTGAAGCAGAGACGGTTGACCCTCAGTAGTGGTGAATCGTTCTTCAACTCGACGGATGAAATCGCCGGTCAGCTTCTTCAAAGATTCATCAATCCATCTACTCTCATGCTTGACATACATGAGGTCCACCATGCGGTGAACCACTTCGGTGTAAGTCATGTCTTCCAGGTCGACTGTCTCTCCGGCAGCGTTGCGACCGAACCAAACCTTCTGGAAATCGTCGTTAAGCTTTTGGATGATGTAGTTCCGAAGCTTCTTGAGCTCGGGGACACGCTTTGCCTTGTCAAGCTTGAAGATCTTCTGGTCCATTTCGTGCCAGAAGAGAACACCTCGAGTGGCCAACTTGTGAATAGGCTCACCCATCTCCGAAAGTACGGTGACAACACCACCTGCCGAGCCCTTGTAAGTCTTCTCCCAGTCCTTGTCGTCGAGACCCGGAGCCTCGGCGATGGCCTTCTTGGCGTTCTTGGATGTATGCGCTTCTTTGGAGATCATCATGCGACTGCCGAACAGGCATCCATCAAAAGGCATAGGCGGGTAACCGAAGCCAGAAGACCAGGTACCAGACAGGTAGGGATAGGTATCTTCCGAGCCGCCGAAACCACTGCCGGCAACCAGAACGATATTCTCGCAGCGCCTAATGCGGCTATACATCTGCAAAATTGGCTGGTGGAAATCTTCAAAGGAGTGATGTCCACCACCACGTCCACCAGTCCATTGCAGGATGATAGGGAACTTCGGATTAGCCTTTGCGATATTGATGACTTGCTGAATTGCATCGACAGAGCCCGGCTTGAAGGCGATGTGCTTGATACCCAGCGTTTCAATGTATTCGTTGGCCACCTCGATAGATGGCACACCGGCACCGATGGTCAATCCTTCAATTGGCACACCCTCAGCCCTCAGCCTGCCAATCAGGGGAATCTGCCAAGCCATAGCCCGGGGGTTAACATAGATCAGGTTGATTGTTATACCACGACCAGGGGGGATCGCCTTTTCAATCTTGTTGACGGCCTCGGTCATTGATTTGGCATTATAATAACCGCCACCAGCAAGTTCAATGTGATAGCCAGCGTTCATGGTCGCAGCAACAAAATCCCATGGAACAGTGGTTGGCGTCATTCCAGCAACCATGATGGGAGGGATGCCTAGCAACCGACTCATCTTGGTATCAACGAAGGTTTGCCCCACTGCATTCTTCACGAGACGCGGTCCATATTCCTTAACCCAGTCAATGGCATACTGGACGGAGTGTTCATCGCGATCGAAGAGCTCAGGCTTGTAGCCAACTTCGGCGTTGGTGCCATCCATAGCCCCAGCAAGAACCACGCGGACACCGGTACCATCCTTGTTGCGGTTTGTAAGAACTCCAAGACCGGAGATGCCACCAGGTCCAAAGTCAACGATATGTGTGGCCCCTGAGAAGACAGTTGCCTGCTCCCAATTAACGGCATCGTGAGTGATCATTCGAACCAGGGCGGGAACAACATTAGCTTCACCGGACTTGCTCAGATCACTGCCAGACTTCGTATCGAAAACCGGGATTGCGAGGGACCCGGCAGGGATCTCGATGTCTTCAAGATCTTCCAGAATCCGGTCATATGCCGGGTACAAGTACTGGCTGTGGAACGGAGCGGTGATAGGAAGGAAGCGGTTAACGAAGCGAACTTTACGTTGTGTGTAGGGCACCCGGTTTTGGTCCAAACCTGTCGGAGCCTTGACCTTGCGCAGGCGCAAGTTGAGACCGTAAAGAGAGAGAGGCGGTCCAGTGACAACGAAATTCCGAGCACTGTTGACAAGCGAAATGGAGATATGGCGATCCTCGGGAAGATGCTGGTTCGTAGTGTCAATATGTTCCTGAACGGCAGATCTTGGGAGGTCTCGGATAGACAACATAGGCGTAGGCGTGCCTTCTCCGTTTTCGATCGAATCCTGGAGGACAGACGGGGCAATGGAAGTGCGGGGGTAGGCCTGCTGACTACGGAGACCAATCCAGAAAAGCATCGTCAAGGCATTCTTGGCGGCCTTGTCGAAGCTCTCCCAAGTAGAGGCAGAGGCAATTGCAGCAGCTGTTACGACTCCCTGGGAATGACCAGTGGTTCCACTGAACCTTTCCAGAAGCTCACCGGGCGTTTTGCCCAAGACCTTGCATGTCACAACAAAGTGCGCCAGCTGAACCAATCCGATCAACGGCAAGCTCACCGGGGCCGACACAAGGTAGTCGGTGTCGGGCTGAGAGTCACGATCCTGAAGCCATTGCATGATATCCAATCCCTTGGAATAGAGCTTGCTGGCTTCGGGCTCATGAGAGAGACTCTGCAGCAATTCCGCGGACGAAGTGATAAGATCGTCGACGAAGGAAGGGTAAGTGGTGTAGATTTCTCTCAGCTCATCAAAGTACTCTTCGATATTCCCTTGTCCTCCGAAAACCGAGTAGATGCTCGCCTTCTCGTCCGAGGCAGCTCGGAACAATGCGGAGTCGTAGGGCTTAAGAGGGCGACCAACTGCTGTTCTCCCAGCATAGTAAGCCTGGACGACGGTAACCTTCTTGGAGGTAATGCCGGGTAGGCTGGCAGCAACAGCATGGACGTCATTGCCCCTCATAAAGGCGCGTTCAAACTCGTTCAGAGCCAGCTTCAGAACCTCCACATAAGTTCCACTCGCATCATCCTCGCCTTCTTCAACTTCATGTGCAACATGTCCGATGTATCTAGCCACCAGTTCCGGAACTGAGGAAGGCTCATCATCCTGAGCAAGCTCGTCCGTCGGCTGTGGTAAAGAAGCTGTAAAGGTATCCTTCAATTGCGACGCATGGAAATGAAGGGAGGTCGGCACAAGGAAGGAGAATTCGAGTGACCCATGTGTGAGAATAAGGGGCCTCAACGACTGTGACGAGCGAGGGGTATTAATGCCCGTCTGGGGGCCAGTGGACGTTCCGTACATCTCGTGGTCTCGTGTATGTCTCTATTGGTTTGGTCTGGGATAACGCAATTGAAAGCCAAGCAATGGCGAAGGTATTATCAACAAGGATATATCGAGAGACTCTGTTATGTATAAGCGTTATGCAAGATCCTAGAAATTTTTCGAGAAAGGAATGATATTGCAATGGCAAGGCTCTGATTGATGGGGTAGGAAAGGCACTTGCGGGGAAAAAATCCGGAACGAAAACACTTATTTTTTTTTTCTTTCCCAAGGATGGGAGTGCAGGAGTTGAGTGAAGGGTATGAACAATTGAATCAACTGTTCCCGGGGTATCCTACCTAATTCTATCACGGATGGGTCTTTTCTTTCGAACAATACTTGATCAAGTCTGGCCGAGTGTCATCGACTGGTCCACCGTCCACCGATGAGAAGATAGCGGTGTAATGAGGTTATGGGCAAGTTTTAGAGGGAAAATATTACAATATGGAAAAAACGGTAAAATAGATATGAAGAACAAAATGAAGAAGGATGACAATAGAAGGGGAAAAAAAGGGAGAGAAGGTGGACTGGTACAGACTGGAGTGGACGGGGTGAACCAGACCTTAATTGGTACAAAAAAAAGCTGTTCACCACATCCAGGCGATATTTTATTATTACACGTGCAGAGATAGGTGTGGCACTCACACAACGCTGCCCACACAACCAAGCACCACAACCACAACACACTCTGTTGAACCGGCCGAGCGGAGGCAGAATTCCGCCGGCTTGGGCTGGTTGAATGGGAACTGACCGGATTAGGTATGGTGGGCAAGAGGATCTCCCCAAAGGTCCAAAATGGTTGGGCTGGCCCGTAGGGTTGGATATGACAATACCTGACCAGTGACCACTAGTCCAGTACTCATAACTACTCCGTCTATCTATCTATATATCCATGCACCGTTTTTCAACGCCTGCCTGGCAGCCACAAAGTGTGCAATGTAGGTAGTAAATTGCAATTGTACTGGTTGTAGTAGCATTAAGGTAGCGTACCTACCCGCATTATACATGTATACCTTGCAGTTTAAAGAAAATCTATAGGAGCTCTGAAAGACCTAGCTACTGCCTCCATCAATGGCCATATATGCGGACCATAGTCTACATAGAGACATATAACATGCTAAGGCAAAAGTATTAGTCCCTTCATAACACGTATTTGAGATGTATCTAGCCCCGTTTCTAGCCTGAATGTAGTCGCTTATACTGCTCTCACGTTTATTACTTATGCAAGGACGTCTACTGGGAAATGGGGACCCAAGATCGGTTCAACTATAATGGGCCAATCAATGCTACTCGAATGTTATCATAGTAGTACTCAGAGATATTGACGAGTGGCATATAGTCGATCAAAGAAGTACTTCCGTGGTACACTGTTGTCAATGATAGCCTAGCTGTCACTGGTTGAGGCATTCCGTTTCATACTTCTTGAAGCCAAAATGTAGATTAGTACTTGCTACACATTTCCCAACCATTACCATCTAATTAACTCCGAAATCTCCAAATTCTAAACTCCAGATAGTATGTATGTAAAGCTAGAAAATGCTGCTGAGTGACTATACAAAGGCACCTATGATGAACAGGCACTACTTAGTAGAGATAAGTAACTACTAGTATTGTAGAAAGTATACTTTGTATTCATGGAGTGTAGGTATCAGCTAAGTCATTTATTACGCGTGGGTAATGAGAAAAAAATTACGGAGCCAAGTTAGCTCAACTTATGATTTGGTTTGACTCCAACTTCCATATTTCCGTTTATCATGATGATTATTATTATTATTATTTTTATTATTATTATCACCATCATGGACTCTCATTGGAGGGAGAAGATGTTCTACCCTGTTCCATTCCAATTTAATGGCCGTTTCCATGAGTTGTTCCCCAAAACGTCCCTCCTGGAGTACATCCATACTCCGTACTCCGTACCGCACGAAAGTAATCTCCCGCCCCAACACTCACCAAAAGCTTCTAGTCCAAAATCCCATCCACCCATAACTCTGTAAGCCCTCTTTTGTCGGTGCATAGATAGTATCCTTCCAATCTCCCTATTTCGTCTAATGGAAATTCATAATTCTACTATTTTATTTTTTTTTTATTGTGATTTTTTTTGTCCCCTATCCCATCCACTTTTCTTTGGGACATCTCGGTCCCAGGGCATCGGCGAATTCTCCCCACCGCCAGTGGCTCCAGGCTGGGGTGAGTACTCTTAATTCCCACCTCTAACAACTTTTTTTTCCCTTCCGTTCCAGCATCTTTTTTCCGCTGGCTGGTTGTATGTGCGGTTCAACCAGGAGCCAGAAAACAACTTCTTCTTTCCAAGTAATTATTTCTCTATTTTGCTGACTGATTCTTGTTCAATTAGAACTGAAACTGTTCAACCATCATCACCTTATATTATCACTTTAATTATATTCTTCTTCTCTTACCCTAAGCCTCATCACTCGATTTCCCTACCGTTGGCCGCTGTTCTTCCTGGATTATCTCTCGAGCCGGTTTTTCCAGTCGTATCTTCCCCCCACCAAGTCTGTCGCAATTTCCTGATACTGCGACCGCTATTCTTGAACCGCACCGGGGCTCTTTTCTATACTCTTGCTATTCTATTACCTAGTCTCCTTCAATATGCGGCCCGAAATCGAGCAGGAGCTGGCTCACACTTTGCTGGTTGAACTTCTGGCCTACCAGTTCGCTTCACCGGTGAGATGGATTGAGACCCAGGATGTCATTCTCGCAGAGAAGAGGACAGAGCGAATTGTGGAAATCGGTCCCGCAGACACACTGGGTGGTATGGCGAGACGGACCCTCGCATCAAAATATGAGGCATACGATGCTGCTACTTCCGTGCAGCGTCAAATACTTTGCTACAACAAAGATGCGAAGGAGATCTATTACGATGTTGATCCCGTGGAGGAAGAAGAAGCGCAACCATCGGCAGAGCCTGCGGCCGGTGCCCCTGCTGCTGCTGCTGCTCCTGCTGCTGCTCCTGCCGCTGCTGCTCCCGCGGCTGCTGCTCCACCTAGTGCCGGCCCTGCAGCAGCAATTGAGGACGCACCGGTTACGGCAGTGGATGTGCTGAGGACTCTGGTCGCGCAGAAGTTGAAGAAGAGCTTGTCGGATGTGCCCTTGAGTAAAGCCATCAAAGATCTGGTTGGAGGTATGTATTTGCCATCTCATCCGCCCCCACATCATTGCAAATGGATATTAATTTGGTTCCCTCTCACTACCAGGCAAATCCACTCTGCAGAATGAAATTTTGGGAGATCTCGGAAAGGAATTCGGTTCGACGCCCGAGAAACCGGAAGACACCCCTCTGGACGAGCTAGGCGCATCTATGCAGGCGACATTCAATGGACAACTCGGCAAGCAGTCTTCATCCCTCATTGCTCGCCTGGTCTCGTCGAAGATGCCCGGTGGCTTCAACATTACCGCAGTTCGCAAATACCTTGAGACAAGATGGGGTTTGGGATCTGGTCGTCAAGATGGCGTCCTTCTCCTTGCTCTCACTATGGAGCCACCCTCCCGTATTGGCTCCGAGGCTGAGGCCAAGTCGTACCTTGATGATGTTACCAACAAATACGCTGCCAGCGCCGGCATCAGCCTTTCGGCACCGGCAGCTGGTGGTGATAGCGGGGCAGGTGGTGGCGGCATGCTTATGGATCCGGCCGCGATTGATGCCTTGACCAAAGACCAACGGGCATTATTCAAGCAGCAGCTGGAGATAATTGCGCGTTATTTGAAGATGGATCTACGCGCCGGTCAAAAGGCTTACATCACTTCTCAGGAGTCTCAGAAAACATTGCAGGCCCAGCTGGACCTTTGGCAGGCCGAGCATGGCGATTTCTATGCTTCTGGTATCGAGCCGGCTTTCGATGCCCTGAAAGCACGCGTGTATGATTCTTCTTGGAACTGGGCACGCCAGGATGCTCTGAGCATGTACTACGACATCATTTTCGGCAGGCTCAAGGTCGTGGATCGTGAGATTGTGAGCCAGTGCATTCGCATTATGAACCGTTCAAACCCACTGCTTCTTGAGTTCATGCAGTACCACATTGACAACTGCCCCACTGATCGGGGTGAGACTTATCAGTTGGCCAAGGAACTTGGTGAGCAACTTATCGAAAACTGCAAGGAAGTCTTGGGTGTCGCCCCTGTGTACAAGGATGTCGCTGTGCCCACCGGACCCCAGACAACTGTCGATGCCAGAGGAAACATTGGGTACAAGGAGGTTCCCCGGGCTAGCGCTCGCAAGTTGGAACACTACGTGAAGCAAATGGCGGAGGGAGGCCCTATCTCCGAGTACAGCAACCGCACGAAGGTCCAGAATGATCTCCGCAGTGTCTACAAGTTGATCCGCAGACAGCATCGCTTGTCCAAGTCATCGCAACTTCAGTTCAATGCGCTCTACAAGGAAGTTATTCGTGCTCTCAGCATGAATGAGAACCAGATCATGCCCCAAGAGAACGGTTCTGGCAAGAAGACCGGCAGGAATGGTGTCAAGCGCAACGGCAGCCCCCGCGCAGGTAAAGTGGAGACCATTCCCTTCTTGCATCTCAAGAAGAAGTCCGAACACGGCTGGGATTACAGCAAGAAACTCACCGGTGTTTACCTGGACGTATTGGAATCTGCTGCACGGTCAGGTCTCACCTTCCAAGGCAAGAACGTCTTGATGACAGGCGCAGGTGCAGGATCCATTGGAGCGGAAGTGCTGCAAGGCCTGATTAGTGGTGGCGCCAAGGTGGTTGTCACGACAAGCCGATACTCTCGTGAGGTCACTGAGTACTACCAAGCCATGTATGCCCGCTATGGTAGCCGTGGCTCCCAGCTTGTTGTGGTGCCTTTCAACCAAGGTAGCAAGCAAGATGTGGAAGCACTTGTCGACTATATCTACGACGCAAAGAAGGGTCTCGGCTGGGATTTGGACTTTGTTGTTCCATTTGCCGCCATTCCTGAGAATGGACGTGAAATTGACTCGATTGACTCGAAGTCTGAACTGGCTCACCGCATCATGTTGACAAACCTCTTGCGACTTTTGGGTTGCATCAAGACACAGAAGCAGAGCAACGGTTTTGAAACCCGTCCCGCTCAAGTCATCCTCCCCTTGTCTCCTAACCATGGTACTTTCGGAAACGATGGTCTCTACTCTGAGTCTAAGCTGGCTTTGGAAACCCTCTTCAACCGCTGGTATTCGGAGAACTGGAACAACTACCTGACCATTTGTGGTGCTGTGATTGGATGGACTCGGGGTACAGGTCTCATGAGCGGCAACAACATGGTTGCCGAAGGTGTTGAGAAGCTCGGTGTCCGTACCTTTTCCCAGCAAGAGATGGCCTTCAACTTGCTTGGTCTCATGGCGCCTGCGATCGTCAACCTGTGTCAGCTCGACCCTGTCTGGGCCGACCTTAATGGTGGTCTCCAATTCATCCCTGACTTGAAGGACCTCATGACCAAGCTTCGCACGGAAATCATGGAGACAAGTGATGTTCGCCAGGCAGTCATCAAAGAGACTGCAATCGAAAACAAGATCGTCAATGGAGAGGATAGTGAGGTCCTCTATAAACGGGTGATCGCTGAGCCCCGTGCCAACATCAAGTTCCAGTTCCCTAATCTGCCTAACTGGGAGGAGGATGTGAAGCCACTTAACGACAACCTGAAAGGCATGGTCAACCTGGACAAGGTCGTGGTGGTCACCGGATTTTCGGAGGTCGGACCCTGGGGTAACTCTCGCACACGCTGGGAGATGGAGGCTTACGGCAAATTCTCCCTTGAGGGATGTGTGGAGATGGCATGGATCATGGGTCTTATCAAACACCACAACGGTCCATTGAAGGGTAAGGCCTATTCAGGATGGGTTGACGCGAAGTCTGGGGAGCCCGTGGATGATAAGGATGTGAAGCCGAAGTACGAGAAGTTCATCCTTGAACATTCTGGTATCCGGCTTATCGAGCCCGAATTGTTCAAGGGCTATGATCCCAAGAAGAAGCAGCTGCTCCAGGAAATTGTCATCCAGGAGGACTTGGATCCGTTTGAAGCTTCGAAGGAGACCGCAGAGGAATTCAAGCGTGAGCATGGCGAAAAGGTGGAGATCTTTGAATTGCCAGAGTCTGGCGAGTACACTGTGCGTCTGAAGAAGGGAGCCACTCTCTTGATCCCGAAGGCCCTTCAGTTCGACCGCCTTGTTGCTGGCCAGATCCCTACTGGCTGGGATGCTAAGAGATACGGTATCCCTGACGATATCATCGAACAAGTTGACCCGGTCACGTTGTTCGTCCTTGTCTGCACTGCTGAGTCTATGCTTTCAGCTGGTATTACCGATCCGTATGAATTCTACAAGTACGTCCACCTGTCTGAGGTCGGAAACTGCATCGGCTCGGGTATCGGTGGTACCCACGCGTTGCGGGGAATGTACAAGGACCGCTACCTGGACAAGCCTCTTCAAAAGGACATTCTGCAGGAGTCTTTCATCAACACTATGAGTGCCTGGGTTAACATGCTTCTCTTGTCCTCAACTGGCCCGATCAAGACTCCAGTCGGAGCTTGCGCCACTGCGGTCGAATCCGTTGACATTGGTTACGAGACGATCGTGGAAGGAAAGGCTCGTGTCTGCTTTGTTGGAGGATTCGACGATTTCCAAGAAGAAGGATCCTATGAATTCGCCAACATGAAGGCGACCAGCAATGCTGAAGATGAGTTTGCCCATGGTCGCACCCCGCAAGAAATGTCGCGGCCCACCACTACCACTCGTGCTGGCTTCATGGAGTCTCAGGGTTGCGGTATGCAACTCATTATGAGTGCCCAGCTTGCTCTGGACATGGGTGTACCGATCTATGGTATCATTGCGCTGACCACCACGGCTACCGACAAGATTGGTCGCTCTGTTCCCGCACCCGGTCAAGGAGTTCTCACCACCGCGCGCGAGAACCCTGGCAAGTTCCCATCTCCTTTGCTGGACATCAAGTACCGTCGCCGTCAGCTTGACCTGCGTAAGAAGCAGATTAAGGAATGGCAAGAATCCGAGTTGTTGTACCTCCAGGAAGAAGCCGAGGCTATGAAAGCCCAGGCCGCTGATGAATCTTTCGACGTCTCTGGCTACCTCCACGAGCGCGCTCAGCACATTGAACGCGAAGCTATCCGCCAGGAGAAGGATGCCCAGTTCAGCCTTGGAAACAACTTCTGGAAGCAGGATTCACGTATCGCTCCTCTCCGTGGTGCTCTCGCCACCTGGGGTCTGACTGTTGACGATATCGGTGTCGCCTCATTCCACGGTACTTCTACTGTCGCTAATGACAAGAATGAATCGGACGTCATTTGCCAGCAGATGAAGCACCTAGGTCGGAAGAAGGGCAACGCCCTTTTGGGTATCTTCCAGAAATATCTCACTGGACATCCCAAGGGTGCTGCTGGTGCCTGGATGTTCAACGGCTGTCTTCAGGTTCTTGAAAGTGGTCTGGTTCCTGGCAACCGCAACGCTGATAACGTCGACAAGGTGATGGAGAAATTTGACTACATCGTTTACCCAAGCCGCAGCATCCAGACTGACGGTATCAATGCCTTCTCTGTCACTTCATTTGGTTTCGGCCAGAAGGGTGCACAGGTTATTGGTATTCACCCCAAGTACCTCTACGCAACCCTGGATCGAGCACAGTACCAGACCTACAAGGCCAAGGTCGAGGCGAGACAGAAGAAGGCATACCGCTTCTTCCACAACGGCCTGATCAACAACAGCATCTTCGTCGCTAAGGATAAGGCTCCTTACGAAGATGCCCAGCAGAGCAAGGTCTTCCTCAACCCTGATTACCGTGTGGCTGCCGACAAGAAGACCTCGCAGCTCAAGTTTCCTGCCCAGCCCCCCAAGGCTGATGACAAAGGACTTGAGAGCACAAAGACTATGATCGAGTCGCTGGCCAAGGCTAATGCTTCTGAAGACTCGAAGGTCGGTGTGGATGTGGAGAACATCGAAAGTTTCAATATTGAAAATGAAACCTTCATTGAACGGAATTTCACCGCAAGCGAGCAAGAGTACTGCCAAAAGGCAGCGTCTCCTCGATCATCCTTTGCCGGACGGTGGAGTGCCAAGGAAGCTGTTTTCAAGGCCTTGGGTGTCAGCAGCAAGGGCGCAGGTGCCCCTCTCAAGGACATTGAGATCTCAAGTGACTCAACCGGGGCTCCCGTCGTCAATGTAAGTACTACTTTGTAACTGCCCCGCCGATAGGAAATCCCGACTAACTTGCTATCCAGCTTCACGGTGCTGCAGCTGAAGCTGCCAAGCAGGCTGGCGTCAAACAGGTCAGCGTCAGCATCAGCCACAGTGATACCCAGGCAGTCGCGGTCGCGGTCTCCAAATTTTAATGCGCTTGATGAGGAATAATGGCCTGAATTTATGTCATGTACCTTGAGTGTAATCTATCATGTCTCTTTCCTAGCCTCGTTAGACAGTATTAGATTGTCAATACATAACGTGTTTTATTCCAATGCTTGCTCAAGTGTTTACTTATCATTGTCTCTTCCTCATGTTTGTTGCACTGCTTCGTTCCGATAAGAAAAGTAATACGTGGCTTGCTGACCTCACAGCGAACACCTCAACTCTTTAACTCGGTTGTATTCCCACGGCGACTTAGAAGAGTGTAATGAATCCATGATGGACAAATTCTCAAAGCTTACACGGGTATACTTCAAAACTATCTAAGGTACTATTAAGTACGTAATGCAATGATAATTGAAGTGTAGTTATGGTGGATGATAGCTATCTACAACTACACTAGATAAATGCGCATTTCAGTGTTCTACTTGCCTCCGGATGCTCGGCTCAGAGGACCCCAGTTCTCACGAGGATTTATCTGATACCGCACCAGCCGCTTCTTGGCCGTCTCCCTGCCCAATGCCTCATCGAATACAACCTCCAGCGTGCTAGGGTGCGGTCTGCCTGTACCATTGGGACTACGGGGAGGCTTTGTGTCCTGGGGGCCCTTCTGCGTTGTTCCCGGCTGTTCACGCTGGGGATCAGATTCTCTTCTCTTCCTTCCAAACGCTTGACGGGCACCGGAGCGATACAAGGCAGCTTCAATCTTGGTAACCATATCTTTGACATCCTTTGCCTCTTCTGTGACTGCCTGAAGCTCGGTCTTGAGAAGTGCCAGAGACGGGTCTTCCCCCTCACAGCCTTGAACGTTCTCCCGGCTCTTGGACATAATGACAGCGCCGGGACTACCGGGCTTGAGGGCGCCTTCTCTGATGGGAGACTTCTGCCTCACCCATTCCCTCATTATCTCCCAGATCACCTCCCAAGGAGCATCGGTACGAATTGTATTCGGTCTGGCGTGGCTACGGGTCGACCGGTAGCCTAGGTGTCGAATAGCCCCACGCATGGCATCAATGGAAATTGTGGATGTATGCAAGACTTTGGATAAGGCGCTGAGACTGAAGTAGAAGGGGTATTCTTCCCGGGCGGCGGGGTCGAGCCGTGGGATGATTGCAGAATACTCGTTCACGGGGATATCCCCACCGACTGTGCCAGTAGGTGTCTGATTGGCTTCGTCACTGGGAATTTCTAGATTCAGATCTTCTTCCATTGCTGTGGTCAACATTCCCTCGATCCGGTCAAGGGTGTGATACACGTCCCTATCTGCCTGGGGAAGCATATCAAGGATCCTGCGGATGAAGTGAGCATTATGAAGAGGACCAGCCCACATAGGACCGCTGAGGTGAGTCCTAGAGCCACAATGGCCACAACGACTATCTGCTACCGGACCCTGAGCGAAGCCGAAGTGATAGAACGGATTTCCTTTCTTGTCCAGCTTCTGTTTCGTCTGGGTTATAGGCTGAGTCGACCAAGCGCCACAACCAGCATCGCAGTTGTAGACCATCATCATGTTTCCAGATATATACTTGACTTCAGCTGGGGAGCGATGGACACGGACGAACACTCGGGCATAAAAATCGATCGATAGGGACAGAAGCGGCTCAATCGCGAGACCATATTTCGCAGCGGAGGCTGCAAGCCCGTGCAGAATGAGACGCAGGCCACCTTCGTGGCAATGCGGTCCTTTCACTGGAATTCCGCCATATAGGGCGAACGACTTCTCGGGATACCCGTACGACGCCCAGACACCTGCATCGGTACAGGTCACACAAAGAAGGCCGCCATCCTTGACTCCCTGGACCGCAGCATCCATGAACGGTGCAGCAGAGCCGTAAGGGTCCAGATCAATCACGTCGAATTTTCCTAGGTGGTTCTCGACAGTTGGGGTGTTGGCTTGTTGGTTTAAGAGACTGTACATGTAAGCGCGCGCATCCCCGGTGTTAGGACGGATCTTTTCGCCGAGACTATTGTATTTGATGTTCGTCTTCATGGATTCAATTGCCGAGGGTGACAGGTCGTTTGCGACGACGCAAGAGGTGAAAGGTATCTCCGAGGCATATCGCAGGGCACGCAGACCCGTAGCCGAGAGGGCGTCTAGAATCGTAAAAGACGGCGCCGTGTCCTGCTCTGCCTGCTGTGCTGCAGTCGGATTCCCTTGGCCTTGATTCTGATCCTGCGTTTGTTCCTTGACATCGACCTCTTCTCTCTTGCGCTTCTTGCCCTTCGCTAAGTCGCTCGCCGCAGCCTTTTGCTTCCTCTTCTCGGCCTTCTGTTTCTTCAGGGCCAGCAAATGCTCCCCATATGCGCGAATGGCAAGGACACTAAGGTCCCGATTGAACTGTTGGATAGGGTTGTAGAAGACTGATTGCGATTGCTCGTCAGCTTTGCGATCCCTTTTCGTACCGGGAGCCTGAGCCGGGGGGTTCAGAATGTACGCCAATCCTTCCTTCACTGCTCTGTACTCAGTGCCGTCATACTGTATCAATTGTTCAGCCATCTCCGCAGCCGATGAGCGGGTAGAGTAGACTCGGCGGAGTGGCGGGCGTTGTTGGAATCCTAGGGTGGTGCAGCGGGCAATTGCGCGATGGCTGCGGAGTCTGAAGTGGACTGAGAGGGCACGATAAAGGACACCAAGGTGTGGGCTCATGGACCCGGACTTTGGAAATTGACCTGGTGGTGACTTGGCTATGGGCTAGGCAATAGATGAACAGCAAGCAAGTCCTTCGTCTTTTTTTCTGCTTGTCGGGAAACTTTTTTTTGACTTCCGCCCGCCAACCTTTCCGATCAGCTAAGCACGGACCAACTCCCTACTATCTAACCACATAAATGTCATAACTATAAACTCAACTCATTCCCCTCTTCACATTCTATCAGAGCTGTCATTAACATTAATTCTTGCTTCTTGCTTATTATACAATCATATCGGCCGTTGCTCCCGTCCTTGAAGTATTATGTGTCGAAGCACTAACCGCTAGACCAAGAATGATTTATCGCGTCTGATCAGCCAGGCGACGAAGAGATATGTGTCCCCAAAACTATGTTTGTCCGAATCAATTTGGGTCAGAGCCAGGACCCAATGACGGGGACCTGGCTATAGATTTCATTCCATCCCTTGGCCTCCCAGCCATAACCTTGCCCCGTACGCCCGATGATGCCCAAGGCGCCTGCAAGCCATATGGATGCTCCCACCGCGGCAATGCCGTTGACCGTCCACCACATCTTCCTCTGTCGGCGGATTCGTTGTTCACTTTCCGAGGCTCCCAGATAACCCTCTAGGGAGCCCTTTTTTCGGTCACGTTCTTTCCGGACCGTTGTCACTCTCCAGCCCATCCATGCAGCCCAGCCGCCGACGAAGTGCCACACCCCAACGGCGACGAATAACAGATAGTATAGATTCCAGAGTGCGGGGGCCCGTGCAAAGCCGTGGGCCACATAACCCAGCCCGACTCCTGAGCTTCCCCCATCGACCATTAACGGAGTGATGCGGTTGACGAGCACATGGGCGCCAAGTAACGGAACCAACGAATATCCTAACCGAGCTTGGAGACTCATCCGAGGCCAAAACGTCAACGAGTGTCTCTGTGACCTTGTCTCGGCACCGTAGAGTCGCGCCCGCCGTGCGGAACGAATGTTGCGCAAAGCAATTCCGGACGCAATATGAATCAGAACAGGCGCGGTCAGGACGAGATGTTCGAGGCCCGGAGATTGATAGACGGGTCTGGTGAGAAGTAGGAAGCTCTCGCTATCGGGTACGGATCGAGTAGCCAGGGGGATGAGAGAGGTATTGGCCCAATGCAATGCAAGGAATAGGGTTGGTGGATACGTCGAGTATCGTTGAAAGGCAGACACTGGAGATATTGAGGTCATTGTTAGCTCCTAGGAACAACGTATATTCTTGCCATTATCACAATAGCTTGCATATACTTAGCCATACACCAGGAATCCCAACTGTGTCCGCGAAGACCTAACTTGAGCGATGAGAACCGACCACCCCCGGCGATGGGCTCGCGTGCCGATGGCGGACTTGGTTCTCTGGGGAAGTATTCACCAGATTCGAGGTCTGGAAACTCATCTTGGACTGGCGATGGGTCTAATTCTTGCATTGAAAATATGGAGCGCGTTTCGATATCCTCTGGTTTGGATGGCTTGCTTTCTTTTGAGGCAGCCATGGCTCCAAAAACAGCACCGGGCCACCAGGTGCTATGTTATATATGTCCACGCCAGGAGTCAGAATTAGGGCTGGTCAGCTATTACAATCAAACCGGCTGCGATGCGGTTGTCTGAATCCAGACCATGGTCGTTTGAACAATAATTCCTCGCTGTGATTTGGGGCAGCAGATTTCCTTGGAACTTGATCTCATCGACACTTTCTTGGTAAAGAACTGCTAGGCGATGATCCTCCGTATTAGAGGCCTCATGATTGGCCCGTTATGGTCGACCTCCCGTAGTCACGGTATTGCACCGGTATTGACGGTATCTAATCGAACACCAGTTCAAGCTCCTCTTCCGCGGGCGGTGGTTTTCTTTCGGCAGAAAGTATCGATCTCAAGGCGCAGTCGCTGATAGATGTATGCTACCTAACAAGTTACGACAACCAGAGGCTCAAACCATCACCGCTCAGCGAGCAAACAGCAAGTTTCCAGACCCGTACACACGCTCTTTCGCTGTCCGCGACAAAACCCTTTCCAAGCGTATCTGCGTACTCCTCATAGAACGATGGCGCCTGCAAGTGCCCAAATTCCGAACATTTCCCCTATTGAAGTTATATATATTCATAGCAACAAGTTCCCAAATTTTAGCTGACCAATGCGTCTACATACACAGCGAGGCTTTACCAATCCCACTCCCAAGGTGCGATTCAAGGCTTAGTTTCAAGAGCTTGAGGGATGTAAAGACCCGTGCTTTCATGCTAACTCAGGACCACCGCATCTCAAACTAGACCGAATCTGCGCGTTCCGCTCTGAGCTCCTTCACCTGCACGCTCTGCAACAAGTCTTACTCTCGCCATCCAGAATACGAGGCCCATATTTCTTCATATGACCATCAACACCGCAAGCGTCTCCAAGACCTCAAGCAGTTATCCCGGGACCCCAATGCCGCCGAGAAGGCCAGAAGAGCCGAACGGAAGGCCGACGCCGAGGCCGGGTTAAGGGTCATTGACACCCCCAAAGCTGCATCAGTATCTACTACGGGAACGGGATCTGGAGCAGGTGGAAGTACAGGGGGCGGGGGAGGGTTTAAAAAGGGAGGCTTCAAAAGTTCCTTTACCACTGTGAAAGGACCTGTGGCTCCTGCAGCTCCCACGAAGAAAAACGTCCTAGGCGGTGACGATGATGACAATGAAATTCCAGAAGCAGATGATACGAGTCTGCGGCGCGCTCGGAGCCAATCGACGAAACGCGAAAATATGCAGGTTGATCAGGCGGAGAGCGATACTGATGAAGAGTACGACGGGGATGGGGGTATGAATGGGGTGTATTACAATCCTCGAAATCCCACCGGTTGTTCCCCTGCGTGTGCTGGTGCTAGGAACGTTCCTCTAGAGACTTCCTTTGTCTGAAACGAGCATCATGCGGAGCACAGTACGGATGTGGCGATCACATCGACTATGTACTGTGACGTCAAATGGCCGATCACTATCCCAATTTCCTTTCCTAATGACTTGGATGCGTCCAATACGTATGTGGATGATGCTATCCAGAAACGAGACATTGCAAGCATGGAGGTGGTTTCTCAACCGTCTCTCTCCTTAGCCGAGGGTCGATAATCTAGTAATAGCAACGGCACCGGAGGAGCAGACCCGAATTCATCGCGGGCTCGTTTGTGGTGGCACACGCCAAGAGGAACAAAGCCAGATGCGATTATGAGAACATGCTACGGAAATTTACAACCATGCTCGAGCACATTAGCTTCTAAGAATGCAGAGTAACGTTGATTGTGTTGTATAGTCGTACAAAATCCAAGGAAGTAGGAGAGCGAGGTAATATGAGGGAAAAGGAGAAATGGCTGTAACAATGATAGGGTACTAGACACATGATTTTATTAATTCAGTTTTTCTTCACCGTCGGTTCATATACAACGGCTCATCCTTTACAGGCGCAAGAGCTTGGCAGCCTGGCTGACGATGGTGTCCTCCTGGGGGAAGCTCATGTTCTCGAGACCAACGGCGTAGGGGGTGGGGACCTCGGCACCAGTAACACGGACGGCGGGAGCAGTCAGGTAGTCGAAACCGTATTCCATGGAGAGAGCGAGGATCTCGGAGGAGACACCGAACATGGGGAAACCGGACTCGACGCACATGATGCGACCAGTCTTCTTGAGCGACTGGACGATAGTCTCAACGTCGAGGGGCTTGACGGAACGAAGGTTGATGACCTCAGCATCAACACCGTACTTCTGCTTCAGCTCAGCGGCAGCGTTGAGCGACTGTCCAACACAGCGGGACAGAGTGACGATGGTCAAGTCCTTTCCGGGGCGCTCAATCTTGGCCTTGCCAATAGGAAGAACAAAGTCATCCTTCTGAGCGGCCTCGCTCATGGGGAAGGCCTGACCGTACAGCAGCCTGTACAAGAATTGTCAGACTCAAAAACATTCCACAGATACTCCAATACTTCCACGGGGCTACGTACTCGTTCTCAAGGACAACAACGGGGTTAGGGTCGCGGATGGCAGCCTTCAGCAGACCCTTGGCATCCTCCGAGCTCCAGGGAGCGACAACCTTCAGACCAGGGATACTGCCGTACCAAGCAGAGTAGTCCTGGGAGTGCTGGGCGGCAACACCAGCGGCGAAACCGTTCGGTCCACGGAAAGTGATGTTGCAGGGCTGGATACCACCAGACATGTAGTGGGTCTTGGCGGCAGAGTTGATGATCTGATCGATAGCCTGCATGGCGAAGTTGAAGGTCATGAACTCGCACTAGAGATCGGACACCAGGTCTTAGTATATTGCGCATTTTCCCTCTGATGAACGTTGAATTTCCAGAGGTAACAGCAGATCCAGGAACTTACAATGGGGTGCAGTCCAGCAAGAGCAGCACCGACGGCGAGACCACAGAAACCGGCTTCCGTGATGGGGGTGTCAATGACCCGCTTGGGACCAAAGCGGTCCAACAGACCCCTCGTTACCTTGTAACTATAATAGTAGAGCGAATTCAGACATGCGATCTATGGACTGCAGCAAATTCAGACGAGGGACAGGGTGCCATACGCTCCGTTGTACTGCGCAACCTCCTCTCCAAGAATGAAAGTCTTCTTGTTGCTCTCCAGCTCCTCGGCGAGCGCCTCGTTCAGAGCATCACGGACAGTGACCTCCTTGGTACCAGATTCCGTAGCATATCCCCGGAAGCGCAGGATTGAGGGCGCGCATGCGGTCTGAGGGCGAAGGGGAGCCGAAGTAAGGCGCGAAGAAAGCAGACGAGCTGCTGGGCGGAAAAGTCGGGGAGCAGCCATGGCCGGACTGTGAGATAAATAATATAAGAAGAAGGAAGGGAGAAAAAAAAAAGCAAGAGTAGAGGAAAGGAGAATTACTTCACGGAAATACCGGTCTGTTGGACAATTGGTATCAAAGGAAGAAAGAACAGCCGATGGGGAGGCTCGTCACTCTTTTTCGGGGGTTCGGGGAATCTTTTTCGTCGACGAGGTTTCGGCGGAAGGTTGGTTTTTGGTGAGAAGCTTCGAAGGGACTTGTTGGGCTTAGCGCTGACTAAGCCGTGTTGCGGTTTTGCTCTTTCCTGACGGTCTCACCGGTCGCCTCCTTCCGTAGCCTCCGTTTTGTCTCTCTCTCGCTCTTTCCCTCTCTCCCTGGCGTCTCGTCGGGATCTTTCCCTCCGATAAGCACTTCTGGGCCCCCCCTTCCTATCTATCTGAACTATTCCGTTTATTTAGTTAGCGCCTATCCGTGATAAGCTTGGTGTCGATGCGTAAACCATCAAGGTACTTCCCTCACTTATCCATCTACCACCACGGGTGTTGCATGGCTAACTGATCCGACTCTCTTTCCATCCTTCTCACAATTAGAGAGAGAGAGTTTACTTGCGCGTGTCATTCATTACATTAATTGCTCGTTGTCGGTCGATACCTCTGCTTCGTATTTAGATATCCAATCCACAATTTCTGCTATCATTCTTCTCAATATCGTCCCTAAGGGAGCATGAGCATGAGCATGTTCAGCAGCTACTATATGCTCTTCTCTACATTAGTGACCTTTCTTCTATTCTTTATATCCCCCTTCGTTTATGCTGTACAACCGACTGCGCCCAAGCCCATCGAGGCTCCATTGCGTGACCTGAAATGGGGCCAGCTCAATTTCCTTCACACCACAGATACTCATGGCTGGTTAGCTGGTCATTTACAAGAGTATGGCGCTGAAGTCTTCTTCGGAGCCATTCCCAGGCCTTACTGATTTCCAATCCCTTATAGACCGTCGTACTCCGCTGACTGGGGTGACTATATCTCCTTCGCTACCCGCATGCGCGAGAAGGCAGAGTCTATGGGTGTCGATCTACTAGTCATTGATACCGGCGATAGAGTGGAAGGAAACGGACTTTACGACTCTTCAGACCCCAAAGGCATCTACATCTCGAAAATTCTGCGAGAGCAGCATATCGACCTGATGTCATCGGGCAATCATGAGCTGTACAAGGAATCCACAGCATCAGCTGAGTTCTTTACCACTGCACTCAATTTCGCCGGACACTATCTTGCATCAAACATAGACTTCTATGACCCACGGACAAACTCTTTCAGGCCATTGGCACCTCGCTTTACGAAGATCGTCACCAAGCAATTGGGCATCCGCATCGTGGCCTTTGGATTTCTCTTCGACTTCAAAGGAAATGCTAACAACACTGTCGTGCGGCCTGTGAGGGAGACAATAAAGGAGGCATGGTTTCAGGAAGCTATCAGGGACCATGAGGTGGACCTCTTCTTGGTGATCGGTCATGCCCCTGTACATTCGGAGGAGTATTGGGACATATGGCGAGAAATCAGATCTCTTCGCTGGAGTACACCCATCCAATTCTTTGGCGGCCATTACCACATCCGTGACTACGCAAAGTATGATCGAATGTCCTACGGCTTGGCCAGCGGTCGCTTCATGGAAACGATCGGTTTTATGTCCATTAGTGGCCTCCCGACCCACCGTCAGCCCGGACTGTCCGCCTTAGCGTCCTCCCTGTGGCCATGGGACCGTTTCCATTTCAATCGGAAATATATCGATAATAACTTATTGTCATTCTATCATCATACTGGCCTGAATGAGACCACGTTCCCCACGGAACATGGACAGAACGTTTCCCAACTCATTGAGGAATCCCGGAGCGCTCTTCAGCTGGATGAAGTGTACGGGTGTGCTCCTCGCGATTTGTTCATGTTTCAAGCGAAATATCCAGGTGAGGGTAATATTTATACCTGGCTGGAGACTGAAGTGCTACCCGTATCCGTGAGAGACGAATCTCGTGCTGGGACGCCAGCCGTTGTTATAGTCAACACCGGTGCCATCCGCTTTGACATCTTTAAGGGTTCTTTTACGAAGGATAATACATATATCGTCTCCCCATTCACAAGCGGCTTTCGTTATGTGAAAGATATCCCTTACTCCCGAGCCTACCGTCTCGCCGATGTGCTAAACCGGGGACCGGGAATCTTGACTGAGGGCGACCAATTAGACAATTTGACTTGGCAGCTTGCTCCCCCTGAGCAATCAGCATATACCCGTGGTGTATTTGGCAGCAGTGGTAGCCAATCAAGCGCTGGCTTCCTTACCAACCAAGTCCCATTCCTGAGTAGTGGAGATGCTGAGCCTGACCTAATTCCCGGATACACTACCCATGATGATGGAGGCAAAGATGGCGATGACACCATTCACTCGCCGATCGACTTCTTCCAGGTGCCGAATGTTATCAGGGGAACACCTCGTTGGGGTGCATCTGAACCCCCGGAAATAGTAGACCTGGTCTATATTGATTTCATCGAGTCTAACGTGGCTGCAGTGGCCCCATACGCTGGTATTGATGCAGATTTTTCTCGCGACAGCGACGTCTATATGCCAAATACAACATTGACCGGCTTGATAGAGGACTGGATAAAAGGAAACTGGCCCTGCGAGCAGGCATGAGCGTTCACCGTGAATCGCCTTTCAGTTGGTGGCTGGCGTATACATGCAAATTGTGCAATGACGGCCAACGGGCCACTATTTCCTTAGTCTTGTTCTTACTACCAGCGCACAAGCAATGAAACTAGCTGAGTTTTAGATAAAGAATACTAGTGGGTATGTGGGGTCTTCCCACTTGACTGGTAGTAATAGCTATGGATAAAATGTACTAGCTATACATCAACCGAAGTCATTCGACAGCCAAGAAAGCGTACTGTACAGATTCGGATTTATCGAAACACCCGAGTCAGAAGATGAGCTTGTAGCTAGTTCATTCCTGTTCCTCGTACCTGAGCAAGCCCTTGCCGCTGCGGTAACCGCTGAGGGTTTCCTGCACGCCTGCTACAAGCTCGGAGCCCTCCGTGTCCCATTTCCATTTGAACTCCTCAACGGGGATATCCTTGAACCTACCAGCCCGTGTCAGCTGCAGTACATCATTGATGGTGTTTTCCTTCAGCTGCGGATTCTTGTCGCCCCATTTGCTAACCCAGAAGCCATCGAAAACGAGGTTCTTGAAGATCAACAATCCCGACGGCAGAGAAACTGGCTGCTTCGACATGGCCCCGTAGGTGACCAGATGCGAACCTGGTGCGAGTGTTTTTGCCAGTGCGGTGGCACTCTTTCCACCGACACAGTTCAAAGCGAGGCGGATGGGCTCCTTCCCCTTGCGCGTGAGCTCATGTACAACGTTCCTGAATTCGCCTGAAAGCAACTCGGCCTCTGTAACCACCGCAGTCGCACCGAGATCTGTGAGTTCTTTCTTCAAAGCTTCTGTCTCCTCTGGAGTCTTCCGTTCCCGGACGACATTGAGGGTCTTGATACCCCACTCTCGTGCAAGCTGAATAGCAGCGCGTCCAACACCACTGTTTGCCCCGTTCTGGATCAACCAGTGCTCTCCGGCACGCATCCAGTCCCAGTCGCAAAAATCTTTGATCATGCGGTAAGCTGTTACTGGGTTGACACTAACCGTGCTGATCTGAAGTGGGGTCAAGCCGTCCTTGTTTTCAATTTTGATCAACTGCGATTCATCCAGCTGAGCATGAGTGCGCCAGGTGCCCTGTCCAGTCTGTTTCATGACAACCCAGTCACCCTTGCTGAGGTTTTTCACTCCAGAGCCGGTGGACAAAACCTCGAATGCGCCCTCATTTCCAGCGACAGCGGCCGGCTCCTGCGTACCGAGTGTCGATTGGAACGGTGGCTTGCTCGGGTATACACCCTGGATCTGATTCACGTCGGCAGGATTCAGCGGCGCAGCGAGCAGGCGGAGATTGACTTGAGTACCATGGGGCGCGGAGATGGAGTGCTTGTGAAGCCTGGATGACTGTCAGATACCTTGTCCCATTGTGCAATAGCCGGGTCGCTGAAATGTAGGATCCGACGCGGTGCGAGGACTTACTGCAGGACGTCCTTGGGCTCTCCGTAGCGCGAGTAGATGAGAGCCTTCGATTGCGTATACCCGTAGACCGAAATCCATCTTTTATCCCCAATCTGAGTATGAGGATATGCTCCTTGCAATTGGCGCTTGCTCACTGAGGCTATTTGCGATGCAGCTCCAGTTCTGATGGAGCACGCAGCGTGGCTTCCGGAAGCCCTCACCGCGGACCGAATCATACCCCCAGACATCATTGTAACCACAGTAAACTGGTATAGTCAGATTAGTCTGGTGAGATGAGAGAGAGGGTGAAGTCTCCACGACGATGCGGTCGCGAGGAAATTCCTGATGACGTCGTCCCTGCAGCCCTCGGGCCGACGGAGATGAAGACGCCGATTCGGGTATTCATTTTGGCCCTCTGGATTGACAGAGGAGGGGGATGAGTTCTGTCCTTGGATATTTACAGACAATCGTAAACACAGATGCAAGGGACATTGCTACCAAGACTAACCCATGTCTTCATGAGTGTGCGGCACTGAGTCTGGTCCTTGTTTACTATACGTCAAGTTCCTACTCAGCAGGCGCTGGAGCTTCGAGAAGCTCTCGAGTACCGGTATGGTACCGTACAGTATGATACCATGGAGAGAAAGCACTCACCGCCCTGTCTCGTCCACCGCCCGCGGGGATGTCCGCCGCATACAATCAATCGATCAATGAATCGATCAGTTTTCTAGAAAGCTTCCATTGTCTGGGTGGTAACCCTTTCTGTATAGAGCTACACACATCAATGTCGCTCTTGCGCGAAGCCGAGAAGTGCTTGGCTAATCAGGGCTCTCATGCGGCTCTAAATGCGCTAATCACCACTCTACATCAGTCCGGGCAATGGTTGGAACGTGTGAGAGATGCGGATGCGCGGCGCACCCGGGGTGAGTATGAAGGCTGCATTGCAACCAATCCTCGCTTTCTTCAGAGCTAACAAACTCGCTTCGCCAACTAGGAACGCCCAAATCCGAGGTAGACGGCCTGTTGGTCGCCGTTAAGGACAATATATGCACACGCGATCTTCCAACAACATGCGCTTCAAACGCTCTGGATAAATTCGTCAGTCCGTTTAACGCGACAGTTGTTCAACAATTGGAAGACGCAGGTGCCGTCGTGGCCGGCAAAGCCAATCTCGACGAATTTGGAATGGGATCCCACTCTATACATTCGAACTTTGGTCCTGTCAAAAGCTCGCGCCGTGACCTGCATGCCGAGTATCTCTCGGCCGGTGGTAGTTCGGGTGGAAGTGCGGTTGCTGTTGCGACAGCCCAATGTTATGCGTATGTAACTCTCCGGATCCGCCTTGAATCATAGGGCTAGGAACGGCTTGGCTTAACATTGCTGGGATATTTATAGAGCGTTGGGTACTGATACAGGCGGCTCCGTGCGATTGCCCGCCGCATATACGGGAACAGTCGGCTTCAAGCCTTCTTATGGGCTAGTTTCTCGCTGGGGAGTGGTTGCGTACGCCAATTCACTGGACACGGTCGGAGTACTGGGAAGAGACGTGGCCAGCGTTCGCCGTGTCTTCGGTATGTCTTGACTTTGTCGGAGTCCTCCTGTCTCGCTGCGTCTCGACTTGCTAACCCGTGCTCGTAACATAGGCGTGGTGAACCAGCATGATTCACGCGACCCCACTAACCTTTCTCCCTCCAGTCGGTCGCGGCTAGATTCACATCTTAGGATGCCTGCCTTGGCGTCTCGGACAAACTCTCCCCTGAGGATAGGAGTTCCAGTCGAGTACAACATATCAGAGTTGTCTCCATCTGCGCGACATGCGTGGTCTCGCTCGCTGGCCCATTTGCAGCGACAGGGCCACAGCATCCAAACGGTCTCCCTTCCAACGACTAAACTCGCGTTGTCGGCATACTATGTACTCGCGCCTGCTGAGGCATCCTCAAACCTGGCCAAGTATGATGGCGTCAGGTACGGGAGCCGCCCTGAAGCACCAGATGGGAATGCATCGTCAGAAAGTTATCTATATGCGAAAACACGAGGTGAAGGTTTCGGCTCCGAAGTCAAAAGACGGATCCTGCTCGGGGCATTTAGCCTAAGCGCTGATGCTATGGATAACTACTTTATTCAAGCACAGCGGGTTCGCCGCCTTGTTCAACATGATTTCAACACCGCGTTCAGGGCACGTCAACCCCTGATTTCTACGCAACTGGGATCAAATTCAGATTCTGCAGACGATGGTGTAGACGTTCTCATTTGCCCAACAGCGCCGTCATCACCACCACGCATTTCAAGCCTTATCGGACCCGATGCGACAGCTTCGCCCTTGGAGGCATATACGAATGATGTTTTTACTGTGCCTGCTAGTCTGGCAGGCCTTCCAGCCATATCTGTACCGGTCACTACAGAAAGCGCTGGTGATGCCGAGGATGGAGATTTGGCCGGAATCCAGATTATTGGTCAATACGGTGATGATGAGCTTGTGTTAAAGGTTGCCGAGATGCTCGAGGGCAGGCACCTATGAAAAAACTTTTGTCTCCATAAATGCGAATACCCCAGACCCCATTCATAGACGTCTATATGTATACAGTTAACTATGTTTAAACTAGAGGAATTCTGCGCCAGTTCTCCTAACAGGTGTTGCTGTAGTTCGTATAAAACCTTGCAAACTGAGATGTGCTCAGGGTTCGGAGCGCAAAAAGAGGGAACTATTGCAGACTAGCATAATATGTATACTTGTTCAGAGTTCGAAGTCGTACTATAATTCTACCAGCCCCGTAAGGTGCCCTTGTCACAGGTCGATCATTACAACACCAACCACCCTGAATCAAGGCCGGTGTAGTAGGTTGGGTTAGGGATGCTAGACGTAATCACGTAACCAGTGGCCGAGGCGTTGATGGTATGGCGTTCAAGACATCTCAACATCTCCATCTCCAGTTGACGCGTCGGGTATTGTAGTCTGAGGTGCCTCTGGGACCGTGGCATCGGCGCTCGTGGTGTCTTCAAGCGTGGTCTGGCCTGAATCTAGGTCCATGACACTCCCGGCTTCGTTGCCATTGCCAGCGGGATTAGCAGCAGCCTCGGTTTGACCGTCGGCAACTGGAGGAATAGCGGACTCATAAGCCGCACTGACACCACCTTTCAACACCTCGGAGCCACCAACTGCCCCAGTTCCAGAGCCATCGATCTCTGCATTGTTGACAACGTTGCCATCTACTCCGCCCCAGACGCACATCGCCTCAACCTCGTCCACGATATCTGCAATTATGTCCTCAACTATTTGCTCATTGAATCGTTCGCCAATTCCCCGAATTGGCTCGCCGTTGTCTGTATGAGATGGCGGGCCCACCCACCATGGCCCGTCGAAGCGGCATTCAACCGCGCCTCCGCCGTAGCAGCTGACAGCGGGATAATAACCGATCATTCCATCATCTGCATTCTCGCGCTCACCGATGCCCAAGTTATTCGTGCCATTGGCGAGTCGGCTAGCCGGTGGTAAGAAAGCATAGAGTTCTTCGAAAGGAGTGCCCATCTTCACACCGTTCTTGTATATCGTGATGCTTGAACCGGGTAGAGTCCGCAAGGATGCATCCTCAGCATTGAACGGAGATGGAGGCCCAAACGTAGGTGTTTCTTTGAGGTTGAATGCGTAATCGCGTAGCTGTTTTGTTGGAAACACGTTCGATTGTTGCCAACAAAAGTCTGATTTATAGTGAAAAGGAATGCGGTCACGGACTATATTCGTGACTGACGGGGCTTCTGAGCTTGGTGTTGAAACCTCGCCATCCGCACCTGACTCATAAGTTCCCTCTACAACTTTCTTGTGAAGAGAGAGTGGCGGAAGGGTGATCAGTAGGCCGATAACATCTCCCTCACGAATGGATTCGCCTTTGGGAAAAAAGTACTCGCACCGCATCCGATTGACAACCTCGCCATTCACATCACGAATACCGTATCCATAACAGTCGACGCCAACGTTGGCATCAAGGTCTGCCTCCCTTCGTGCGAAACCGAGACGTACATGTCCCCTGGACGGTAAACTTCCATTGCTATTTGAAGAGGGAGCCGATGAATTATTCATAACACCACTGACGATGCGCGCTTCGTAGTAATAAGATCCCTCGCGCGCGCAGACATTGGCGCGTGCAGTATGCCAAGGCTCGTTAGAAGTAACTGCGAGAGCGTCTTTACTGAAAAGTATGGCAGCTGGAGAGTCTTCGAAGCTGAAGCGGGCGTGGTAAGGCTGAACATCAGTCTGGCGGTATTTGATATGCGGAAAGCTGGGGTCGGCTATAGCGTAGCTATAACGAAATCCATTCTTGTTGGTGAGCTTATCGACGATCTCAAAGAAGTCCCAGCTCTGACCGATAACGCTTGATGTTTTTCGGTTGACAAAATTCAGCTGCCGGGGTTGTGGGGGTAACAGATCAGATGAGCGAGGCTCTGCCAGCAAAAGAGGCCTTAGTATGCTGAGATCTGAGCTGGGAAGTGCAGTGTTTTGGACAGCAACTGCTCGCTTCTTCGGTGGCATGCTTTCCTGATCCAGACCCTTGGCCTCACGCTTTTTGCGGCTGTCACGTTTGGTACGCTTTGACTTCAATCCATCGGCTTGTGCAGGGGCATTGCTTGCAGGTATAGGAGAAGATCTCGCATTAGAATCAGGTAAGGAACCGGCGAAAAATGGTGTTCCTCCAGGAGGCAAGATCGGAGAGTTCAAATTAGACGAAGGTGCAGAAGACCCAGCCGGTTGTGTAGAAGCCATTGTTGATCGACTCGAAAAATGCAATGTTGAGTGCAAGAGTTTATAGGCCCGGGGCAATATCAGATAGAATAGACGTCAGTACGGAATACTTGTTGATGGGAACCCAACAGTCCGGTGTAGGTTGCGCATATGACTCGGTATCGGCAACGACAGGGAAAAGCCAGTCAGATATACTGTTACCACAGCTTTGTCGAATCAAATGTACAGGTCTCGGAGGGGAGCGGCTCTATCAAGAGTGACCAGAAGCCTCGATATACGATGAGCGGAGGTGATGTTACAGTTTCCAGGATTACCCGGGGTCGCAATAACGCCTGTTAAAAAGTAGCAGAAGGTCAGAATCACATATGAATCAGTGTCAATCCAGAGCTGTCTTTGTATTCTCATTGTGGGTGTCGGAGATGAGCCTCCACGGGATATTGAAGGTGCCATATGTACCACGCCCTGAACACCATATAGAAAGTTGGAGATGGTGAACGCGGAAGTGGGTTCGGAGTGGCCTGGGACTTACCACAAGGGCTGCTGGTCGACACGACTTAGATTAGCCAGTTGTAGTTATGAAATAGACCGCATTCAGTTTATTAGGCAGTCCTATAAGGTCAAATAGTCGTTGATTGAACTCTTCTTGCAAGCTTCAAGGCCCGTCCTGCATCACATGCCTGTTGTTTATGCGCAAGTTGCATGCGACGAGCGGAAAGCAATCTTGTCGCCCATTAAAGGCGGTGAGCTACAGTATTGCCGGCAGGTGTCGAGGGCCAAGTGGTGCCTCGAGATAAGAGGGGTAAAGGCGGTCAAAATTACCATCCAATTAAGAGATAGCATGTATAAAGCGGTGAGGACTGACTCCGCTTTGGCGACGCCAAAAAAAGAGCTCGACAAAAAATTTGAATCACATGACCTGGAAATTTACACACATTTTCTTGGAGATTGATACCCGAGAGAGAGACGATCCACGTTCGCAGTGCCTATTATCCGGTGATTAGGTGGATTCGGTGCTAGCTGGAGCCTTTTGATATCATATAAACCTCGGCTTCTAAGACACACATCCAAAGGGGCCCCGTCACCATGCCCAAGGCAACATCCTCTCGCTCCGCCGCCGGCCGCCGGCACAATCCTCTAGCTGAGGATTATATGACTGCTGGTCATCTGAGAACTCAATCGGCCAAAAAGTCCAGTCGCAAGTCTCGTGAGGGAGACGAACAAGAAGATGGGGAGCGCTTCGTTGATGCGAAGATGTCCCGGAAGATCTTGCAAATCGGACAGGAACTGGCTGATGAGGATGCTGAAGAACAAAGAGCCACAGCAGGCGCTGCTGCTGATATGACGAACGCAGCCTTTGATTTTGAGTCTCGCCTGGAAGGCGATGAGGCCTTTTCCGATGATGAAAAATTCCAAGACGACCAATGGGACGACGAAGAGGAAATTGAGGAAGTTGTATGTCACTGGAATCTTTTCTTCAAAAATCTCTGGGAACCCTTTTGCTGATATATCGATTAGGAGGTCGACCCCGATGACCTTGATATGTTCAACAAGTTCATTCCTGCAGGCGACGAAGACCCGATATTCAACCCCAGTGGACCCGAAGCCGAAGGTCAGACTAGGAACTTAGCCGATCTCATCCTGGAGAAGATCGCGGAACATGAAGCGAAGCAGGGCGGAGAGAGCGGCGGGCCCTTCATTCAGGGTGGTGGATTACCGGAGGATGCTGTTCAAATACCCGCGAAAGCGGTAGAGGTATATGAAAAGTGAGTACGGATTGCGCCGTGTTGCGGTTCACGCAAGGCTAATTGAAAATCAAAGGGTCGGCATGATACTTTCTCGCTACAAATCTGGACCTCTTCCGAAGCCCTTCAAGATCCTTCCTTCCGTGCCCAACTGGCCCACCCTTCTCGATATTACACGGCCTGAGTCTTGGACGGCCAATGCTGTCTATGCCGGTACCAGAATTTTCATTTCGTCGAAGCCAGCAGTCGCACAGGAGTTCATCGCGACAGTGCTCCTTGACCGCGTCCGGGAGGAAATTCACGAGACCAAGAAGCTCAATGTCCACACCTACAATGCGTTGAAGAAAGCGCTATACAAGCCCGCCTGTTTCTTCAAGGGCCTACTCTTCCCCTTGGTGTCGAGCGGAACCTGCACACTACGAGAAGCCCACATTGTCTCTTCTGTCATTGCACGTGTCTCTATTCCGGTCTTGCACTCAGCTGCAGCATTACTCCGCATGTGTGATCTCGCTGCTGAACAGTCGTTGCGCTCTTTGGAAAGTACCGGTGCAGTGAACATGTTCATTCGCGTTTTCCTGGAGAAGAAGTATGCGCTTCCCTACAAGGTGATTGACGCCCTCGTTTTCCATTTCCTGCGCTTCCGTGCTACCGACAATGATGCCATGATGACCGATGGATCCCGTGAAGCCAACAAGGTTTACAAGCTTCCTGTCCTTTGGCACCAGTCTCTGCTGGTGTTTGCGCAACGCTACCGCAATGATATCACCGAGGATCAGCGTGAGGCGCTTTTGGATTTGCTTTTGGTCCGTGGACACAAGGATATCGGACCCGAGGTCAGGCGGGAACTGCTGGCAGGTAGAGGACGAGGTGTGGTTGCACCAGACCCGGAGAACCAAGGTGCTATTGATGCCGGTGATGATACGATGGATGTCACGTTATAGACGAAATGCTGCGGGACCGCGTTAGGAGTATAAACTGGGAGGCGAGACGAGGTGCCCCCCGGTGACTTCGAAAAATTTGCATCTTGCTATGATTCAATCACGAGTCGTGACCGGCATGGGCGTTATTTTTGGGCTATTGAATTGTTACATCCATTTCTTTTGTTTCTTAGGCACATATTATTCCCACGGTTACACATGAGTTTGGCAGCTAGGTGCTTTCACTTGAGCACAGTAAAAGGTAGATAAGAATCAATCAACCCTTTGGATAGAAAACGAGGGGGTGAACACATCTTGTTGTTACGTACAGCATTGTTTTCATAAGCGCATGCCACCATTCATTCATACATCATTCCTACCTTCCGACGGAGTGCAACAAAGCGTGAAGGGGGCGACGGCCCCAAACCTGAACAGGGCTGTAGGATTTCTAGAAGCGTTTTTAATTAAGTACGAGACGCTTTTTGCCCCCTCTCCCCCACTCCCCCTGTCTCTCGATAAGTGTCTAGGAGTATATTCGATATTGCGTCGGAGCTAAGATCAATCTAACGGCGAAGGGAGACCGTCGGACTTAATTATTTAGATATCAGGCCATGACCCGAATAGTACTACTGTGCATGCGCATTGCGCAATACTGAGCCCGTCGAGGGTGACCCCGTGTTTCTGGTACATTCCACCCGCTAACCTAGTCGGTCAAGGAATGCGGGAAATTGAATAACAAGTTCCAGACCCCCAAGATACTGGTGCTCCAATGATTTCCCCTGCCACGACCACAACATTGGAAGCCCCCTTCTGGCCCCATCTTTCACACCCTCCGTCTCTAAGAATGGCGCCACGGTGGATCAAGTTCCACGGATTCACTTTGTCTATCACCAATGAACTGCGCCAACCACGTTCTTTGGCCCCTGGGAGACTCTTTCAATCTAGCCCTGGATGCCACACTCAAAAAGGAGTGCACAATAAGAGTCCAGACGCGTTCACACATGGATGGTAATAAGTGATAACATCAATGAAAAATAAGGCCTCCCAGATCGAAAAACAGTTATGACTACACACTACACACAAAAGAGCGAAAGCAAGGCTGTATGTAATACAGAATAGAACTACTATCTACTAAAGCTTGCGGATTTAATTGCCGGACAAAGTAAGACATCGGCGGGGGTCGTGTTCAAATAGAGGCAGTGCGAGAGATAAAAATGGCACAGGCATCATCGGAAGAATAATCACCGTGGGGAATTGGGCTAGAACAAAGTGGAATGGAGTAAAGTCCGTCAATCATCTATCGACTATGTAGTTAGTATCTACTATGTACGTACCTATCTCCAAGGTATCTACGGAGTATGATCCGCAAGATTGCGAGTTGAGACCACAAGAGGGGCGCAGGGAGCCACCGGGGGAGGGTTCCACCTTGAGAGCGAGACTTGTCGCAGGTAAAGAGGCCTTTGAGACGGAAGGTGTGAAAGATGGGGCCAGAAGGGGGGCTTCCAATGTTGTGGCAGGGGGAAACACACTGGGGGGGATCTCTTCTCTCCCTTCGCAGTCCCTCCCCTCCCAAGCATTTGGCTTACAGAACGTACTGTGTAAAGTTACGGGGAACCATGGTGCCTGTAGTATTTACCGTACGGTCATCTGGGGCGCAAAAGGGCACATTCACCCAACCGGACATTGCACAGGGGCGTAATGGGTCTGTAACGGTTACCGGAACTTGGCTGACGACGATGACTCCGCCCCCTTACTTGCAGGGAGGCGGCCTGATCTGACCACGTTGGCCTTTTAAAGAGTCGCTCACTCCCCCAGCTCTCACAGTCGATCAGGAAATCGTCCTCACTCTCATCCTTTTATTCTTTCTTGGTTATTGAGGACACCTGTCCTTCTTGGCCCCATCCATCTTGTTGTCTGGTACACTTGACCTCAGGCACCACTTGGCCAGGCCTGGCCCCCCCAGCTTCCCCCGTTATGACACCGTGGCCTGTGTTCCTGTGACACGGGCAAGCAGACCTCCACAACAAGCTGTGTCGACCTACATCACCGTCCTCCCTTGCAGTGCGGTTTAAGATAAGGCTCATAGTAATTTGATTGATCCACAATCAAAGATCAATCACCTGTCACGCTTGCAATAATGGAAGAAGCATTCTCTCCAGTCGACTCCCTCGCCGGCTCCCCGACGCCTGAGTTGCCATTGCTGACAGTGTCCCCGGCGGACACGTCGCTTGACGACTCGTCGATGCAGGCAGGGGAGACCAAAGCCGAAGAGAAGAAGCCTGTGAAGAAGAGAAAGTCATGGGGCCAGGAATTGCCTGTCCCGAAGACTAACTTGCCTCCGAGGTAAGACATTTAGATCCATATATAACTATATCTATTCACATGATGCTAATTCGACATCCAGAAAACGGGCCAAGACTGAAGATGAGAAAGAGCAACGTCGTATCGAGCGCGTCCTTCGCAATCGTGCGGCAGCACAAACATCACGCGAGCGCAAGAGGCTCGAAATGGAGAAGTTGGAAAATGAGAAGATTCAGATGGAACAGCAGAACCAGTTCCTTCTGCAACGACTATCCCAGATGGAAGCCGAGAACAATCGCTTGAACCAACAAGTCGCTCAACTATCGGCTGAGGTCCGGGGCTCCCGCGGCAACACTCCCAAGCCCGGCTCCCCTGTCTCCGCTTCTCCTACTCTCACCCCCACCCTGTTCAAACAAGAGCGCGACGAAATCCCTCTTGAACGAATTCCTTTCCCCACACCCTCTATCACCGACTACTCCCCTACCTTGAGGCCTTCCACTCTGGCTGAGTCCTCCGACGTGACACAACATCCTGCAGCGGTGTTGTGCGACCTGCAGTGTCCGTCGCTGGACTCGAAGGAGAAGGAAGTGCCCTCTCTCTCTTTGACGTCGGCTCAAACCCTGAACCTCACGCTGCCGATGATCTTGCAGCTCCTCTTTCTGACGATGACTTCCACCGCCTATTCAACGTTGATTCACCCGTTGGGTCAGATTCTTCAGTCCTTGAAGACGGGTTCGCCTTTGACGTTCTCGACGGAGGAGATCTATCAGCATTTCCATTTGATTCTATGGTTGATTTCGACCCCGAGTCTGTTGGCTTCGAAGGCATCGAGCCGCCCCACGGTCTTCCGGATGAGACTTCTCGCCAGACTTCTAGCGTGCAACCCAGCCTTGGCGCGTCCACTTCGCGATGCGACGGGCAGGGCATTGCAGCTGGCTGTTAGCGAGCAGTTTCGCCAGGGAGATGCATCGGCTATCGATGGTAACGGAGTCCAATGGAGCTGGGAGTCCTTGTTGACCTTGGCGTGGACGATAGACCTACTCGAAAAGCCGGGACGACGCAAACGAATCTTGAGCGGTTTGAAATCAGCGAAAACTGGACGGCGAAGTAATATCGGCAAGTCTCAAAGGAGTACACGGAGTTCATGGAGTTCACGAAGCACCCAAGAGGCGTTGACGTCTCTCCTGATGGGCAAGCATAGTTGAGGTTCCGGCTGTAAATTATCATAAATCATTATAATTTTATTTTAGATTTTCAATACAGCAGTCAATGGTCTGCTTATCAGTTTCCTTTCGCTTCTTGTCATCGACAGGTGACTCGGAATATTAGTTTCTGATCCCGTTGGATTTGCAAGTAGCTGAGCACCATAGTATTGTAGGTACCACATCAGTTCTTTAGGCATCAGCGGTAATACTTTACTGCCATTGTTGTCAACTGTAGTCGGCATGCAGGCTGGAGTGGCACCTCCGCGCGCAGCGGATACGGCGATCGGGATGACGTTGCCACGCAGTCCCCCGCCCTCCCATCTAGACTGTGACTGTCTGTCCATCGGGGCTGAATGTTGCCTCCCGCTTCCAATCCTTTGACCCCAAACTTCCCATCTCTTCCATGCGCCCAAGCCTCACATTTTGCCTAGATACCCTTTTTGTGCTCACTCTATTTTTCGTCACCTGTTCCTTTAGTCCTAGAACAAAATGGTTCGGAAGGATCCTATCTTTGAAGCCCGTACCAATGTCAAGGTAGGCGGTGCCCCATTATTCCCCCTCTCTGCGGCAACATTTCAGCGTTTGCCCGCTTATCAGCACTCCCTTGTCTGAGTAATTGTCAGTTGGCTGATTCTATTATTGTCCATCTTTTAGCTACACTCTAATCGACTGAAAAAGGAGGCCGCCCGTGCCGAAGCGACCTTTAAATCCGAGAAAGCTAAGGCCGACAAGGCCATGAAAAACCGCGAATTTCAGATCGCCCGCATCCATGCCGCTTCTGCCGTACGAGAAAAACGCAGACAGGTGACCCTCAAGGCGGAGGCTGCTAGAGCAGATGTTATTATCAACGAGCTCAAGGCTGCGCAGAGCACTCGGGACACGTCTCGAACGCTTGCATTGGCATCACGGGGCTTGGATGCTGCTTCCAAGAGTGTAAATCTTGAGAGCTTGGTTTCCCATGCGAACAATTTCCTGGCGCGCTCCGAAGATTTCAAGATTGCTAGCAGTGCGATCGAGGATGTTGCGCAAGGGATCTCTTTGCAGGAGAATGGCGCAGAGGGTGAAGCCGATGTGGATCGCCTGATGGAGCAACTTGCTGATGACGCTGGGGTGGATCTCCGGATGGCTTTGGAGCAGGATGCTGCTGCTGCTCCTAAGGAGGAGGTTAAGGCTCCGAAACAAGTTGACACTGAAGTTGAGGATGGTTTGGATGCTAGGCTACGAGCTCTCAGGGCGACCAACTGAATCTCAACAACTTCGTTTTTATCGTCCTCTACGGTCACGTTAACTTTGGCCTTGTACTTGTTGTTATGCTTTCGGATTCGGCGAACTTTTGGGGTCTAACAGCGCGTTGGGTATTTTTAGCTTTGAGGTTCAGTTACTCTTGAGAGTATATTGTTCTGTGGGCGCTCATGACTATATGGTCCATCATCATGCTATGCTTTACATACTTTGTGGGTTCTTGCAATCTCTTTCGTTACATACCCGTGAAAATCGCACTTTTGCTGCATACGTTCATTGTCTTGCCATGCATTTGAAGGATTTCCAAATGGTCGGTCTTATAAGAGAGACGCACTTTTCCTCTGCACAGATACTGTTCGAGTGGTATAGATACCTTTCCTCATATTGTCATTTTCGGTCCTTTCTTGAATTGGTACGTTTCTTCCATGCACGTGCTCGATTTTCTGTCCATGGACGATTATGGAGCATTGTTACAAGGAGAATGTCTTTTATCCATACGCTCATTGTGGGGTAGGTACCATCGTCTATTCAAGACAAGTGTTTCAAGGAGCAGTGACATGGTCAGTATGTAGGATTATGGCCGCTAGTTAACAATACATATAAAAAGGGTGCATAGAGGAAATTCTCAGTAGGCGCAGCATTATACTTCATTGCCCCCTCACGGCTGTTGTAGACTCATAAATTCTAAATAGATACCAGTATTCAACGAGCAAGCCCGGCTAGCTCAATCGGTAGAGCGTGAGACTCTTAATCTCAAGGCTGCGGGTTCGAGCCCCGCGTTGGGCTTTCCTTTTTTTGCCCATCACAAAGTGTGTTTGTTCACCACCCGGCTAACATGACTTGTCCTTCATTTTTCTTCTTCCACCCGTCTTTTGCTATGCTTGTACCTTGTGCTCCCAATTCAATCGACCTCTCGTAGGCCTTCTTACAGTTCTAGCATAGCTGAAACTCTTTTCCAGAGCCACAGCCGTTTACTTCCGGATGTTGTTCCGCCACTGTCTATGAATGCCGCGTAAAATATGTTTCCGTGATCGTCATTTATCAGCCAGTGAGCCACTTTTGATCCGGGCCGTGTCATCTTCATGAGCCGGTAGTATGTTTCCAAGACCCAGCCACGAATGTTGGGATAGCGAAAAGGCTATACCCAACAACCACAAAGCTGCTTGAGTTAACCCTTGTAACAGGCGATGGATAGCTCCGCTGCGTTGGATCCCAACAAAGCATCTCATGGTCGACAAGCCGCCTGCTTGAATTGTAGGAAAAGCAAGATCCGGTGCAATCGAGGCCAGGATGATGCGTCGTGTAGCAGATGCAAACAGGCCAATGTTGAATGCATCATCCCCAGTCACCATGTCGGTAGACAGAAAGGGGTCAAAAAGTACGCGCTAAACGCATTGATCTTTCAAGGACCCCCAAGCTGACATGGTGAAAATTAGCAAACGCAAAGGCCTTGAAAAAGCATTACATCAGATTGAACAGGCCATAAAAAGGCCGAGGAGTGATGCGTCAGGGTCTGAGGCGGCCCAGAAGCTCATATCTGACCTTCAAGAGATGCTCAGCAATACACGCGAACCGCAGTTACATAGCGAGGCAGACGACCAGTCCGAAGATTTTGACCGGTCCTATACGTACCATTCGCCCCGGGATAATATCGACGATAACCTGTCTCTAGATGATGCAGAGAATCCTTTGCAACTACTCGCACGTGCATCTGATCTACAGCTATCGCCGACCGAGGTGCGTGGTGCACACAAATGGCCACCTTCAACAATTCAACCATCAGGCATGCTGCAGAACAGCACCGAAGGAAGCGACCCTGCCGCGCAATCATATTTTGTTCCTATCAGGGCAAGTCTAGATGTTGGCCCGGATATAGACCCCATCGACATCGGTCTTGTAACTCCGAGTGAAGCTGAATCGCTGTTCTCTTTGTATGCCCAGGCTGCGTTGACTAAATTTGTGCCTTCATAGCTTACTTACCATTGATGCCAGCTTTTATCAGAACCTCGCACATACTCGATGGGGCCTTGATCCCCTGGTCCATACTGTCTCGTTTGTGCGGACCCAATCCGCATTTCTATTCACCTCTATCATGGCCGCAGCTGCATTGTTCTTGCCATCTGCTACAGCACTGTCGAAGCGGCTATCTAGACACTGCAAGACACTTGCTCAGAATGTCATTGTTCGACGCCACAGATCTGTTGAGATCGTCCTAGCCTTCATGGTGAATGTTCCATGGATGGAGCCAGGTAGTTGCTTAGGAGATGACGATACATGTTCCTACATTGCCATGGCTCTAGCTGTTGCTTTGGATCTTTCGTTGAACAAGATTGTGCTTCCATCATCTAGCTTTGAGCCGAGTCTACTTAGGAGACTCGCCAAGGCCGAGACTATCGATGCAAAGAGAGCTCTATACATGGACCGATTTGATGGCGTAGAGCCGACATCTGCATGGGGCCGAAGACTTCTTCGAAGGCGCGAGAGAACTTGGATAGCGCTGTTTGTTCTCGAAAGAGGGTAAGCATTTCATTCATCAGAAGCTCTGCTATTATACCTGTGAGGCACTACTACCACATCAGCCACGTTCCTCCATACCACACTTCCCTCATGGCACACCCTGCTGCCTACTTCGAAGGGTAATGCTTTCTCCTTATAAAATTTTCCTCTTAGTACAGGCAGAGGCCCTTCCATCTTCTTGACAGAGATATTTACCTATCTGAAGTATGAAATACTGCCTCGGGCCTGAAATCAACCAAAACTACAGATAATAGAGCCTCTGCCCGTACTAAGAGAAAAACCTTATAAGCAGAAAGTCTTACCCTTCTTCAAGATGGGCGGCAGGTTGTGACACGAGTGAAGTGTGATGTAGAGGACGCCTGGCTGGAGTGGCGGTAGCATCTTCCTTATACATGGGTGTAGCACCCGTCTAACCCTTGGCTTGCAGTGTATGTTTAGCTCGCGGACGAAGCTATACAGTTCCTTCGACAGCCCTTATAAACCACTGCGATAAGTGGCATGTGTCCGATTCTGCAGACTCGCGCGATGGCCCGATGAACTCAATGGCTGTCCTCAGACGGAACCTGGTAAGTACACTGGCGGTCTCAAGCGTACGAAAGGACCTTTTTGACCGGAGCGAATAGGATGGTCTCTTCCTGAGAGTAAAAGCCAATTGCGATAGCCACCAGGTCACAGATGCCGGGTCTGAGGTAGCGCAATCGTACGTGTGCATCCCACAAGTTGTGGACACGCGAATAACTCACGGCGTTCCCAGGATCAAGAATATGATTGAAAGCTTCTACGACCAGTGGTATGAGATATGGGCACCTGAGATAGGGGAAGGTCACTGTAAGTCCCTCGTAGGGGTGTGGCAGGCTCGCATCAGCCCATTGTACAAACGGCTAATCTACATCAAGCACGCTCCCTTCCACCGTATGTGGAGATTCTTGTAACGCATACGAGGTTATCGACATATGGTGGTGTTATCAATCACCCTACAGCACCCGTGGAAGTCAAAAGATTCTTTCGTGCCGCCGGCCTATCTTCTGCACTAAATGTCTTGAGAGCAGCTATACAAGGAGAGGCGCGATTGAAGTCTATGCCTAACAACACAGTCATCATGATATCCTTTGCTGCATGCTCAGCACTTAGTCTTAGCGTCATGCCAGAAGACAGCAGGTCTAGTTTGGCGCCAAGTGTTCATAATCTGATCGAAGAAACTGCAGGGGTCCTCGAGCGTATCGGAGCTACTACCCGCCATAGAAACGGCGCCTCTGTTCTCTATGGGCGCTTTTTGAGGGCGCTTGTCAGACGCGCTCCTGTAAGCGCAGGCTCCCAGAACGGACCGCGAGGCTTGGTCGAAACGGGGGCCCTACAACCTCCGCCAGACTTGGATGGGTATTGCCCAGTGGCTTCCGGGACACAGCCATCCTCGATACCGTCGCCTTTTATATGGCCTGAACCACTTAGATTTTCTGCCATGTCCGATGACCAGATCATAGACGCAGTGAACCGGGCTGGCACTGCATTTGGGACAACTGTGCCTGACGTCCCACTGGATGACCTAATGACTTGGGACTGGTTCGACGTCGGAAATGCGGCAGATTTTGGCTTCTGAATGGGTGGAAGCTTGCGCGCAGATCGGTGGCTACGCGGATTGATGAATGATCTCATTTCTGGTTCCGATCCGAAGGGTCCTGGGAGCTCCGCCGCTCGGCGACCAGAAGTAGCGCCGAGTGCCGAGGGGTGCCGTTCTCAGCTTCTCATATTAACCAGCCCGATTCCCTGCTTTTCTTTAACTGGATAGCTTCTGCAACACTTTCTCGATTGCTATTTAGATTATTTTGTCGCCACGAGGGAAAATGGCAACCATTCGATTATCTGCGTCGGTCTTGTCGCGAAGGTTGATGCTCCGTCCGCAATGCTATCGACGGTCGCAACCACTCACGAGCCTCTATGCGCCTCCCGCTACTAAAGCCGGTAGCCGGGCCAGATACTCAACTTCTACACATGAGCAAGCTCCGCGGGCTCCGAAGATTGATCGTGCCGCTTCAAAGTTATTCAAAGATGCGGATGCGGCCGTAGCAGATCTGAAGAGCGGGTCAACCATTCTTAGTTCAGGCTTCGGCCTATGTGGTGTCGCAGGTAAGGTCTCTCCTCGCGCTTTGCCAGATAATAATACAGTTTGACTGACAAAACAAAACTACTGTAGAAACGTTGATCTCTGCGATACATCGCAGAGGGGCCGACAACTTGCATTCCTTGACGGCGGTTTCGAACAATGCTGGTCTCGCTGGGAAGGGCGGGCTGTCTACCCTAACGCAAGCGGGACAGGTCAACAGACTCATACTTTCCTACCTGGGAAATAACAAAGCTCTGGAGAAGAAGTACTTGACGGGAAATATTGCCATCGAACTGTGTCCACAAGGCAGTCTGGCCGAGCGACTACGTGCTGGAGGAGCTGGGATCCCCGCGTTTTATACCCCCACGGGAGTTCGTAAGTCGTTGGTCACTAAGGGATACATGATATAAGTTACTGACTTGCTTTTGGCAGATACTCTGCTTCAGAAGGGAGAGATCCCGGTGCGTGTAGACGAATCCGGAAAGGTGCTCGAGCATGGCAAGCCCCGCGAGACAAGGGAGTTCAATGGAAAAACTTATATGATGGAGACTGCACTCAATGGGGATGTGGCGATTCTCAGAGCATGGAAGGCAGATGCTGCAGGAAATTGTGTTTTCCGGTAGGCATTTCTCGACTCTTAAATACGATGAATTGCTAATGATGTGACTTAGTTACACTACGAAGGCATTCGGCCCCATCATGGCGAAGGCAGCAGCCCTTACCATTGTGGAAGCCGAGAACATTGTCCCCATTGGCTCAATCGACCCTAATGATGTCGATCTACCTGGAATCTTTGTTGATAGAATTGTCCCCGCAACCGATGAAAAGCATATCGAAATCAAGAAACTGCGATCTGACAAGGGTGATGAGGCAAACAAGAAGGCAGATGACGCTGCGACTATCCTGCGGAACCGGATCGCCAAGCGGGCTGCTCGGGAACTCAAGCAGGGTTACTATGTCAACCTCGGTGTTGGTATTCCTACACTGGCCCCCTCATTTCTGCCCGAAGACGTAAAGGTTTGGATCCAATCCGAGAACGGTATCCTGGGAATGGGACCTTATCCGACCGAAGAGGAAGTTGATGCGGATGTCATCAACGCCGGCAAAGAGACCGTCACTCTGGTACCGGGCGCTTCCACATTTGATAGCAGTGAGTCGTTTGGAATGATTCGCGGCGGGCATGTAGACGTGTCGATCTTGGGGGCTTTGCAGGTCGGCGCGAACGGCGACCTGGCGAACTACATGATTCCCGGCAAGGTGTTCAAGGGAATGGGAGGAGCCATGGACTTGATCTCCAACCCCGAGAAGACCAAGATTGTGGTTGCCACCAGCCACACGGCGAAGGACGGATCCCCGAAGATTGTGGACCAGTGCAGCCTTCCTTTGACTGGCGCCAACTGTGTCAGCACTATTATCACCGAACTGGTAAGTGGGAAAAGAGCCCTGGCCGATGACGGCAATCAGCAATCTTTCAGGGAAGGAAAGACAGAACTAACAGCGGACTATATAGTGCGTCTTCCAGGTCGACCGGACCAAGGGCGAGCTTCTGTTGACGGAACTGGCCCCAGGCGTGGAGGTCGAGGAGATTCAAAACAAGACTGGGGCGAAGTTTACGGTTGCGGAAAACCTGGAGATCATGGAGTAAAATGAGTCGAGGCTGGGTGTACATGTTATGAACCGCCCGTTACCTGTAAATCTACTTCTTTGGTTATATATATTGTCAAGACAAAGGATCAGCTGACCCTGGCTGGAGTGAAAGTCTCAACATTATATGGAGTATCATTACTCTTGCCCGGTCTTCTTCACCTCAATGATCCATAATTACCGTACCCAGGAAATCAACCACACATATGATATAATAGATCAATGATATACTACTGCATGCAAGATAAGGTGAGCTTATCCAGCTTTCAAAGACTGTATTGTATGTATATTGAAAGCCCTCCAGAGAACTAGTAGTGCTTACTTACTTACTACCAGCATACATAGCCGACCACCCAAAAAGGGCATGGAACCAATGTATAAACGGGCATCTATTCCGTTACTGCCATCTCCAATGTCCTTTTCGCCATCAAAAGAGTAGATAGAGAGAGATGCGGCGTATATATATCATGTTTGCAATTGCACCTCCAGGAGGACATTCGGAATGGCGGTGCTATTCGCCGGCATGGAATAAGTGAAGTTCCAAAACCTAAAGTCACTATGAAATGTGTTAGCTTATTGATCACCAAAAAAGGCGCTAGAGAGAGGCTTTATATACTTGATGACTTGGTCGCTCAAGCTATACGAGATGTTCAGGGTATTCGGGTCCATATTGCCCGACACGGTAATATCCAGGCCAACAATGTCCTCCCAGCCGGCCACATTCCTTTGGGTCTCAAACGGAGATACCAGAAACTGGAACTGAGAGGCCGACGTTCCACGTGGATAGGTCAGGTTCAGATACCCGGGTCCAACCTCGGCATTCAGAGCCGGCTCCGTCGCATACAACTGTGTGATGTTTATTAGTTATGGCCTTTGATTCCGTATAGTTGTTCTAGGAAAACCCACTGTTATCCACCCTGTTCCAGCCCCAGTATCCCACTGAATGACAGCCGGGTTAAACTGTGATGGATTAATGGCCGGGCCACCAACAACAGACTCATTGAAGGTCTCTGCTCCAATGCTGATGCCTTCACTCAGCCACGCAGCCACCTGTCGCGGGAAGGAGTCATATGGAATAGAGTAAGCGGAAGTGTTGACCGTATGCTCACCAGGGAAGGCCTTCAGGGCTTGAACGGCCGATGACGGGACAAGCGAGTTATGAAAATTCGACAGGATAGCTATCAGGGGCGAGATGGAAAAGTCGGAGTTATGAGACATCATATACACCTTGTATTTTATCGGTTGTTAGCGCCCAGACCCAATCAGCACAGTAATGATCCACCCCCCGGCCGGTCCTGCTCACCTTATCAATAACCGGAGAAGTCTCTTTCCCGACCAGCGACCAAATATGTCCCGACATGATACCAAAGTACTTTTGCATATCAAACCCATAAGCTCGATCCCAAGGACCTGCGAGGTTCTTCAGCCCAGCATGATACAACTCCCCAATGGTGTCCCATGTATCCTGCAACATCTCCTTCCCTTTCCCCTTCATGACCGAGTCCTCTGCAGCGTACTTGGCCCACATGGTCAACGCAATCAGGGAAACGCCCGTGTACGTGGCACTGTTGAATTCCGAAAGCGTGTCTGCGCGATCGAACAGCTGGATGATCTCCTTTGCGTACGTCTCGCCGGAATTTGTCATATTCTGGTCTCCAAGTTTGCGTCCCGTCCAGCCTGTGATGATGGCACGCATTAAGGACTGCGCAGTCAACTAGTCAGCTAAACTCTCACTTATTCGTATGGAGAGTTGATGAATCCTCACTCACCGGGTTCGTATACGAGGGATACAAATTATCATCATCCACTCCACCGACCCGATAACTGTCCCCGGTAGTGTCATTGTAAAGCGAGGCATGCATCAGTTGCGTCATATCTGCATCGATCAGATGCGGGAATTCCTCGAGAGCTATGATAAAGGCTGTGCCGATGAACTCTCTCCAGTTGGGGTCCCAGGTATCGTAGATGATCGGCGGGTATGCTGGGGTTCCTACTGTAGGTTCTTCGGGATATTGCTGGTAGTCTCCGTACCTGTGTGAGACGCATAGGCCGGCCGGTTAGTCAATTATTATGTTTAGGGGAAAATGCCTCCCAAGGTGCTAATCACACCCACCATTGATCACTTGTATCCTTGAACTGCGCATCTATCACATTTCGAATGATAGTCATGGCCTGAGCTACGTCATCGCCCTGATCCCGAGCCAACAATCCCACGGCATACCACACGGACGTCCTGGTATCGTGTCGCAGCGCCGTCGCAGCACTCGGATCATAGACATATCCCGCCGAAGCATCATATATCCGATCGAGGTAATCCATTGACTCTGTGAATAGGTGGCATGTATTTGTGGGCCAGGATGACTGGCACCAGCCATTATTATTGCTAGTACTGGCTGATACCGCCAGGGTAGTAGATCCGACGAGTGCGAGCACGACTGCTCTCAGATACCGCGACATTTTGTCTAGAAACAGAACCAGAAAATCCGAGTTAATCCTCACAAAGTACGCACAAACAGCGGGAACAGGGAATGCCAGTGTTTTATCCGTCTACATCATCGCTTTCCATCTGCGGGGGAAAATAAATACAACACAACCCCATCGACGACCATTATTGGTGCGAGTTATTTTCCCCCTCTCCCCCTCTGTGGGGTTCGGGTTTATCGCAAGTTTTGTTTGTTGACTTCGGTCTTTTAGCCGAACTGCATGGACTGGTTGACTCTCCTATATACTAATTCCTAATCAATCGGGTTGGGATCGGCCGAAATGCGGGGTTGCAGGTGAGCTAGCATTTCATTTATCCCAGTCCCTATCTATCTGTCTATCTATTTATCCCTTAGTTGTACAACCAGTGATAGATAGATAAGATAGGGCTATAAGTATTATAAATAGATGTTACAGAGAAGTTTAGGCGGCTTCTTCATCTTCATTCCTTGGTGCCGGTCGCCGCTGCTGCTTTTCCTTTCCGGCAAAACTGAGCAGCATGCCAATGTCATAGACAGCCTTCAAAATACCCGCAATGGTGAATGAAAGCCCGAAGACACCTCGATCAGCCAAGATACCGGTCAACAGAGGTCCAAGGCTCTGGGCACAGGTTTTGACGACATTAATCGATCCCATGATAGCCGTGCGACGGTCCGGCGGCAGCGCTGCAGCAAGGAAGGCCGAGCGAGGAGCCACATCCATAGTTTGAGAGCAGGCGCGGAGCACCAAAAAGGTCAGCGCCAGCGGGAGAACCGAAGGAACTGGGATAAGTGCCAAGCAAACAGCGGAGGGAAGATGAGTGAAGACCATGGTCTGCAGTAGTCAGCAAAAGAGTGGCCTGATGTCGGAAAAGGATATATCTCGGAGAGAGCAAACCTTGACATTGCCAATGCGCTTGGCGATGGATGAGGCCACCAGCACCGAGGCCGCAGAGATAAGGCTAGTTGTGAAGAAGATGGATCCGAGTGACCCTTCAGGGAGGGAGAACTTGCGCTTAAAGAAGTATGTCATCCACGACCTATACGACATGTCAGTCTCATTGAACTATACGGTTTAATGGGGCCAGCCTTGAAAGAGTTGCCATACAGAGATGCCAGTCCAGAGGCGAACGAGTCCAATGCGAACAGGATCGCAAGTCGCAGAAACAAGGAGACGACCTCGGAATCGCCGAGGAAAGAAAGGATCGATTTCTTCTTTTGAGGCTGCTGCTCTTGAGGGGCGGCGTTGCTCGTTTGATCGCCCAGCAAAGGTTGTCGTTCACCCTCATTAATAGACCGTTGCGCAGGCTTCTTCTTCTCGGCCTCGACAGCGGAGCTCAGTGCAATAGACAGGAGAAACTTGAGCGCGCCGATAGCGGCGTAGGCAAAAAAGATTACTCGACAGGCGGGGATATAGGGCCATCCCCAGATAACCTGAAGCAGGTTGATGGCCCATCCACCGGTCATCATGCCCAGAGCGGTGCCCGCATTGCCAATCAGCGAGTACCAAGCGAAGATATCGCTCAAGATCTCTTTGGGGGTCAGATGGGCCAAAGTTGATTCTTCGACAGCCCGGAAGGGGCCAATTTCGTTTCCACTGTTATTGAGTTTGTAAGCCCGTATTGTCGGGGATACTATAAATAGTCGGATGCTTCGCTCGGAATTCGGAGAACTCACCTCGGACTTATGACACCGAAGACGGCCGCCGCCAGAAGGACCCAGTAATTGCCGACCGAAGCAAAGAGGATGCCGCTGCCGACCATCAAAGCTGAACCCAGGGCGAGGACGGCCCTGCGACCCATGGCATCGGCGAACAGAGTGAGGAGGAAGCTGATAGCGACATCGCCCACCAGGGTCAAGGTCATGAAAAGACCGATGCGTTCATCGGAGATATCCAATGCTGAGAGATAAGCAGCCAGTATCAGAGTTGAACCACCGTAGGCGAAGAGACGCACAAAGCGCTGGGCGCAGAGCAGTTTGACATCTCGAGGGGATTGCCAGACTGAAGTCAGGCCAAGTTCAGCGAGGATGCGGTGATGCACACGCGTTCCTCGCGCAGAGGCGGAGGAGGGTGGATCGGACGGAGCCGACATGATAATAATGCGCCCTTAAGTAAAATAGGCAATCAACCCCTCAATTGAAAAAGTATGGTAGTAAATATACAAATGTAATGTAAATATGGACAAGAAGAAAAGGAGGTAGAGAAGGGAGAAAGAGAGCGAAGAGGGGGAAGGAAGAGAGTAGAAAGAGAAGAAGGATGGAGGGGACGGGGAGGCGGAATTGAAGTTCTGCAGATCGTCTCCTCCAGGCAGCCAGGCACCCCTGCAGCCAGGCACCCCATCCAGGGTCCAATCCAGAAACATCAATTAATCGGCTGTCATCAACACCTCCAATTGGACCTGCACTCAAGTTAAGTCTTTAATTCACTTAGAAGAAGTTCATCTTGCTCTAAGTGATTACTCCACGAAATGCCCAGCATTTTCGTCAATCATGTTGGGAGTTAGTATGTCTGTTCAGCCAACATGACACGCCCTGATCCTTCCTCTGTCCTCGTCTTTCTCCTATTTTGCTCTTATACTTTTTCATTTATCATAGTCCATGATGACCTAGTCTCTCGTGCCTTACCTTGACCCCTTCTGCTTCTCCATTCCACTTAGAAAGAGCTTTTCCCTCACCGAGACCTTCACCGGTTGTAGCTACACCAGGACAGTCAGTCTCTTCTATGCCGAACTACGACCAGAAAAGCCTAATGTTGATTTAGCTCCTCATAGGAATTTGTGAATATTCTCTTGTGTTACATCCAAATCTACTATGGAGCATCCAGCTGGCAGGGAGATATAGGAACAACGTATAATAAGCAGATGAGTAATAACTACCGAGGGTGGCCCACTAATAGGGCTGATAAACACTCAGCCTTACAGTAGAAGTCAACCTTTTCAGACTTCATTCATCTAAACCTCATAACCTACCCACAAAAGAAAAGTGATAGTAGCTATACCGTTTACCAATATGAGACTAAAATAGTTCTATGGCGTTGCCAACCTGTGGTTCCTTGGTCAATTATTCAGTTAACAACGCAGATAATCCAGAGGCACGAAAGGGAAAGTCAGGCGAACCGATGTACAGAAAATAAATAAACCAAGGATATTCCTACGCTCCTCAATGCTGCTGTTCATAACATTAAGTCACAATTCACAACATATAACATCCTCGATGGTCTAACGGTCATGATTTCCGCTTGTCAATCCCTACTGGGAACAAGCGCGGGAGACCTGGGTTCGACTCCCAGTCGGGGAGATGTCTTTTTGGTTTTTGGCCTTTTGAACCGTCCAACCCTATCGGGCCACCAAGATGTCTTGGTTGACTTTATCTTTGTAAGGGTAAGACGACAGGAGATAAAATAATCAGAAAGGAGAAATCTATCGTGATATAGGGACAATATAAACGCTACTCTATTTACAAGAACAATGCACATCAAAACACACTCAACAAAGGCTCCAACTCTCGTCTCTCGCTCAGTAACTGTTCAAAGCGACGCCGTTATAGGAGTTTCCGTCTTCGGCGGCCACTTGAGACGCCGTTCAGCGCGGACATACAGGTTATTCGGCCTGATCAGCTGGAACATAGGATCGTACTCAATCGGGCCGTCAGTCTCCTTGGTGAACTTGTACCGGTACACCAGTTTCGGCAAGAACACCTTAACTTCTTGCAGAGCAAAGTTGAAGCCGATGCACATCCGAGGACCGGCCGCGAAGGGAATGTAGGATGATTTGTGTCGGTTCTTGACCTCTTCAGTATCCCATCGGTCTGGGTTGAAACGCGTCGGGTTGTCCCAGACGTCGGGATTATTGTGAAGGTGATGAAGTGCACCGATGACGACCGAGTCTTCAGGCAGTTTGTAGCCACCAGGCAGAATCATGTCCACCTTGGCTGTACGCGCGGGTTGGTAGGACGGGTTGTGTCGGCGCTGGGTTTCTTTGATAAACTTGTCCATGAATGTCAGACGGTCGGTCAGGTCGGCGGTGATTTGCGTATCGGCGTCGATGCCGTTATCCACAAGCTCTTGCAAAAGCCTATCCTGCACACCAGGGTAGTTGACGAGACTGTAAATCAACCATGACAGCAGCGAGCTGGTGGTGGTGAAGCCAGCTCCAGTGGCGACAACCAGGGCTTGGATTAAGCTCGTTTTGGGCAACTTTTCGCCTTTGTTATCCGTCGCCCGGATAGCGTAGTCTGTTCGGCAGTTAGCGGCTGTCTGGAAGGTGATAGCTCTGGGTTGACATACCAATCATGTTATGGGCTTTTAGGGCGGCATCCTGAAGTGGGAGATCCTCAACACCACCACGACTAGCGTTCTGGATGGACTCGTCGACAATGTTCCAAACCCGTCCACGGATTTGTTGAAGACGTTTAGGGTCTCCGAAGGGCAGTTTTGCGTACCAGTCACCTCTGGCAGTGATCTTCTTGTTCAGTTCAAGGGACTCGGCAATCAGAAGGATCAATTCATGCGGGGGTGCATTCATGTTGGAGAAGTGTTGGAAGTCAATTCCCAAGACTAGCTTTCCAACCGCCTGAGAGCCAAGCTTCAACATGTATTGATAGACATTCCACGCTTCGCCTTGCTCATCAAAGGCATCAAACACCTTGAAGGCATCCTCAACCGTCTGCTGCATGACTGGCGCATAATGACGGACAGCCTTCGGGCCGAATGCGGGTGGGAGAAATTTATGGGCAGTTCTCCATTCAGGTGTGTCGGTGTCGCCGAGGAACACACCCGCTTCTTTGTTTTTGATTGCATGTAGCGGATGGGATTCATTGATTTTCTTAGTAAAGAAATCACTTTCCGAGAATACAATCGCACTGAGCTCTGGGTCGTTCGTGTGGTATACCGTGCGGCCGTAATTAGTAGTCTTGAAGAGAGGCCCGTACTGCTCAAACAAGCGCTGGTGGTTGCCCAAGTGATCGGGGTAGATTTCAAAGAAATTTCCAATTATCGGAAGCCCCTTTGGCCCCGGGACCTCTCTCACTGGTTTCCCATCAATGGCGATACTAATTGGGGTTTCAGAAGCGATGATCTCAGCCACACTGGTGAAGACGGCGTCTTCAGACTGAAAGCCAATGCCTAAAGTAGTCAGCTTGGAGCCGATTCTGGAAAAGGACAATGGGAGATAGGAGGTTTGGTACCATTGGGGTCAACTATCGCAAAATGCGCAGCGATTAGGTTTCTAAGCCCATCATAATCTAGCGATGAGTCCACTTCGATCTCTCGAGCGGTTGCCACGGGCTCACCCAGGAGATGAAAAAGCTTTGCAGACATGATGAGAGTGGTTGTTGAAAATCTCTCGACGGGCGGTTGGGGAGATTCTGCCTGCCAAGGGCCATCGTAGAGCTTTATAGAGAGTACGTACTATCTCTAATAAAACCACCCCGATGCGACAGACAAATCAGGGCGAACGACCCAGACTGACAATTAACCCACATAGACCGGTCATGGTTCTCGCTATCCACATAGCACGAAATTGAATGGTTTCTAGTTTCAGCGATAGTGCACCAATGGCGTTCATTTCAAAGACAATTATGCGCATAGACATTGAAGGCCTCGGTGCCTGCCTCGGTTGTTTCGTGAGTCGCCGTCACCGAAAACTTGAACTAACTGCAAAGAAGACAACGATCGCCACCCCAGACCCACTGGCTAAGGAGTTTCTGCCATGAAAAGGAGAATGCTATGGCAGGCTCAAACCAAGAGGTGGGTGGCTTCATCGGCTACGCCGTGCCGACCCTCCAGTCGGGCCGTTAAGCGTCAGACGTGGCCAATCTCCGAAGGAATGATACCGGCCGAGCCAAGAGTTGCGAGACTTTTAGCAACGCAATGTGGGTATCAAGTTGACAATTATGTCGCGCTTCATTAGACGCATACCGCTGCTATACCTCGGAATAAAAATTTGGCAGTTATAATGCCAGAGCCTTGGTTCATTTCGTTCCCTCCTAGCAGAACGGTTATCTTTTAAATTTCATCAACTCTCCTTCAACCAAAAATGGCCCAACCTGTACCCTTAGACTCGACAACCACAATGGGAGCTGATTCCCAGCTTGCCGAGTATACATTGGCCGATGTTGCCAAACATAACCGCAAGGATGACATCTGGATTGCCATCCACGGGCAAGGTAAGGGCTTTTGAGGTATTCACGTGATGAATTACTGAAACTGTTACATAGTATTTGACATCACCGAGTACCTGCAGGACCATCCAGGAGGCGTGGATGTTCTCCTTGAGACCGCAGGCACTGATGCCACCGCAGATTTCGAGGATGTCGGCCATTCGGAAGACTCCAGGGAGATCTTGCAGGAGTATCTGATCGGTACCCTGAAGGACGCTAAAAAGTTTGTTCCTCCAAAGGCAGTCCGTGTAATTACTCAGAAGCCAGAGAAGACCGAAAACCCAGCAACCAATCGTTCGTCGCTCCTAGCAGTCACTGGGGCCTTAGGAGCGGTAACGACCCTGCTCTACGTTCTGAATCGGAAGAGTCCCGGAGTTTTCGATATGAGAAGAGTTCTTGGCAGTGCCATGCCACAAGAGTTCAGTGGGATCAGACTACCAGGCGGTGGATTCGCCAATGGATTCCTCGCTGCCACGCTTTTCTCCTGCGCAATTGGCAGCGTAGTGGCGCGCCAAGCTGCCAAAATGATGAAGATCGAACATGGGTTCATGCGCTATCCTCCGCATATCAAAGCTCGGAAAGTGGCCCGAGCAGACCCTCACATGGCAAAGGGCTTCCTCGACTCCAAAGAATACCAGCGTCTACCCCTGATCCAGAAGGATTTGTTGTCGCCCAATGTGTACCGATTTGTATTCGCTTTGCCTGATGCCAAGGGCGTGATTGGCCTTCCCATTGGACAGCATGTTGCCATCCGCGCCATTATTGATGGGAACACAGTGAGCCGATCCTATACCCCTGTCTCCAACAATTTGGACTTGGGCCGACTCGAACTGGTCGTCAAGTGTTACCCTGATGGTCTACTGAGCGGTAAATACCTTGCCAACCTGAATGTTGGGGACGAGGTGGAGTTCAGGGGACCCAAAGGAGCCATGCGCTACAGCCGAGGGTTGTGTGCCAAGATTGGAATGGTAGCTGGTGGAACAGGCATCACCCCCATGTATCAACTGATTCGGGCTATTTGCGAGGACGAGCGTGATACGACCGAGATCAGTCTGATCTATGCTAACCGGAGCGAGGGGGACATCCTGCTGCGCGAGGAGCTGGAGGAATTCGCTCGCAAGTATCCCAAGAACTTCAAACTCTGGTACATGCTGGACGCGGCCCCCGAGGGGTGGATGTATGGGTCGGGCTACGTGAATGAGACTGTTCTCCGTGAAAGGTTGCCCGTCCCGTCAGCAGAGACTAAGGTTATGCTCTGTGGGCCCCCGGGAATGGTAAACGCGTGCAAAAAGACCTTGGGCGCCATTGGATTCCAGACGTCAGGAACGATCTCGAAGATGAGTGACCAGATCTTTTGTTTCTAGATAGAACATATAATATTAGACCCAAATAATGCTCCAGACTTCTTTTTCTACTCATCTTCCCGATGAAATTGACCGTAATGCTGGAGGAATGACGCCTGGGAAATTTGTACCGCACGGGTGTTTGTCGCTCAACTTGGGCGACGATGGTCACTCAGCACGGGCAAGGCCCGACTGGCTGGCAAATCAGAGGGGCTAATACGTACGGTTTAGTGGATGAGGTTATGACAAGGGTCAAGAGGGTCTGCCATCTCGAATTCCTGAGATAGCGGACCAAGCCCGAGTACACAGTAATTGTGGTGTTACTTTGTGAGCCGTTATGTGTCATTTGTGCGTGGTTGGGAAAAAGGGAGCATCGTATGGACTAGTCTTGCCAGAAAAGGCAGGCCGCAGTGGAGGCAACTAGGCCATACTTGCCTAACCGAGACTGGTGGCTCCATCCTGATAATTAAACGCTCCACCTTCCAACTTGGCTTCGACTTTCTAGAATTGCTTCTCTCGCGTTGTACCTCGGCTTACCTTTGCTCTGCCCTATTATGTGGCTTAGTCTGTTTAGTGATCTTGGTTTTTGCTTCATATCTTTTCACCCCCAATCACCGCTGTTTCGATTGTTGTTGCATAATTGTCTTCTGGTTCATAACGACCTCTGCTCCCGAACAATGTACAGACGCCCTCCCTACAGTAGTAGATTACGTCCTCGTCATTAAACGAGTGTCAAACAACCGAGGCTCAAAGTCTTTATCTAGATGCCTTACTCCCTTGAGAGGGTCCCGTTTCCAGGCTGACGACTCCCTGCCGTGTTTTCGTTGAACCGCATCCACTCTACATTAACTGGTCTTCCCTGGAATAGAAATCCTTTTCGGTCTTAGGAAGAGTGGTAGGTGTCTGTTTCAGTGTCTGCTTGAAATTGTTGCCTCCATTCTGGCCTTTCCTGCTTGCCTCATTCAGCTGGCTGCTGACGATGCGTATGCTGATAAAGGATTGGGTTCGCTTAATATAGAACCCAAGCGTCAAATGACACAACAACAAGACATGGTCTGCTCTGATTGTGCTAAAGCCAGCTAAGGATAAGGCCAAAAGCAACCGGAAGACCATGCAGAGCATGTAGGTGTAGTAGGGAACGCCCGACCGGGCAGGTGCGAGGCGTTGCATGCGGCAGCCTGCCATCTTTCATTCAGCAAGCCGGTGGCCTCATCGGATATCATATACAAGTATTCCCTGTATTATTCACATTCCCAGGATTATTTGTGTCCACCAAGGCGACCTCTTTTGCATAAGACACGGCACACGGCCTCGACACCAATTACATCATCTTAATAAAGGGTCAATTGTCATGGCTGATGTCTCATAAATAGTTCTCATCAATCTACTCCATAAGCCTGGCCACATCCCCCACGAGATCATTATATTCCCTAGCCGCCCCTTGAATTCGCACAGAACTTCCTAATTCTTACCTTTGCAGTCAAGTTACACGCTCGATGGTCGTCACAATTGACTGGGCCCAGGCGGGAACATTCGCTTGACCGGTGTTCATTATGGCAAGACTCGCCATAGCAAAAGCTGCTTGCTTCGCTTTTGTTTGAGCCGCATTTGCCAGACCCTGATCCTTGATCAGAAAAAGCATCATCATCAGCTAGCTGAACGAGGCTCTGCTGAGCATATTCAACAATTTGGAATGCCCCTACCCTACCTAAGATGCTTGTCTGCCGTCCAATGTCTCGAAAGAGGATATATAGCAGCTTCTACTTATCGGATCGATCCAAGATGACATGTCTGACCAATGAAGTGGAAGATATACTTGTATTTGCTTTTGAGAAGCACGCCAAATCCTACTAACATGTTATAGATGAATGCCCACATACAGCGCTGCATTCTAGTAGCCCCGCTTGCGTTACTATGAGTGCCATTGGCCACGGCTTTAGTGTACAAAGTACTACTCACCAGACTAAAGCAAAAGGTATTTGTATGAAGAAGCAATTTTGATACTTTTTTCATGGACAAGTGATGTATGTCAGCATCGATCGGGCTGGTCGGGGTCGCATAAGCTTATGCGGCTTGGCGGCCCCACGTGTAGTACTTCTTACACTTCAGCCGGAACGTTGAACTGCAATTCATCAATTCATATATTTCCTCGTCATTACGAAGTGCGAACAGAAATCGGATAAGTTGGAGCCGGGCGTCCAGTCGTGTCTTTCTTCAGTACGACATTTCGAGCGCAGAGCCCAGAAAGTCTTAACTACGATGAGCGCTATATCACCAAAGCCACAAAGTCTGACTGATGCTTCCTCTCCACTTCAGACTTACGCCCGCACTTGCTCTTCTTGTCGACAGCGAAAGATAAAATGTGACCGACAACGGCCTTGTATCAATTGCAGTCGCTCGGGCGTGGAATGCATCTATCCCCCCGGACGCGGCAGGGCTCCTAAGCGGCCCCGCAAGGCTGTGAACGCGCAGTTGTCACACCGATTAACTCGGCTCGAGTCTATCATAAGGAGTTTTGAGTACCATCAGAATCAGGGAAGCTCAACTCCCCAATCTGCAGCGCCAGTCACGCTATCGTCCTCAGCAGACAGCAGAGTGTCAGGAACTTCCCGTACTCAATCTGTCTCCCGCACGGGCAATTCAGACTCGGAGAATTCAATCGAGCAGCATCTAGGCCGCCTATTGATAGATGAAACACGGAGCTATTATGTCAGTAATGTGCTCTGGGCGAATCTGGGCGATGAGGTATGTCTGGGTCCCGACCAAGACCCGCACTGCATCCGTTCGCTTTCAAGCTAACGAGTAACGGTGCAGATTGCAGAACTGCGGGATCTACTACATGAGCCCTTGGAAGAAGAAGACTCTGCCTTTTTGGAGGAATCCGTTTCAGAGCGACCTTTGCCCACAGGTTCCAATGCTTCAATATTGGGATTCCGGGCTCTTGCTCATTCGCTTCATCCCTATCATCCACCCTTGACTGAGTCGGTAACCCTTTTCGGGGTATTTCAGGAGAACGTTTCCCCGATGGTGCGTATCTTCCACATGCCCACGTTAGTTCGCAACTATTGGGATGCGGTTGCGTCTCTCGAATCGCTCGATAAAGATACTGAAGCACTCTTATTCGCCATATATTACTCTGCAGTAATAAGCATGGAGCCCGAGCAGTGCCTAAGAACTATTGGCGTCTCCAAGGCACATGCTTCAGAAACCTATCTGTTCGCCATAGAACAAGCCTTAGCCCGTGCTGACCTGCTAAATACGCAAAGTGTCATGCTATTGCAAGCCGCAGTGCTTTTCCTTTTCGCGCTACGCAACGAAGACGATTCCCGGACCGTCTGGTCGCTCACAGCACTCATCTTTCACATCGCGCAAGCTATGGGCCTCCACCGCGATGGCATCGTGTTCGGGCTCAAGCCCATGGAGACAGAGCTACGCCGGCGGCTGTGGTGGCACATTTGTCTTCTAGATGCCCGCTCATCAGAGTACCATGGCTGCGAGCCAATTGTGCGGGGCTCAGCCTTTGACACGAAGCTACCGCTCAATGTTGAAGATGCTGACCTGACTGCTGACATGGGCGAGCTACCCGTTGAGAGGGCCGGTGTAACTGGCATGTATTTCTGTCTTATCAGGTGTGAGGTTATGCAGACCATGTGGAAGCTTAGCTGTGTGGTTCCAGGCTTGGGAGGTCCGAGAAATGGGACTGGCAGGCCGTCATTGAAAGAACGTGAAGCATTAGTGCAGAACCTACACGATCGCCTTGAAGAGCGATATTTACAGCATTGTGATACGTCACAGCCTTTTGGCTTGGCTTCAACATTCGTAGCCCGTCTAATGGTTGCACGTGCGTGGCTAGTTGCACGATACCCTCTAGATGAGATGGAACATGGTGACAATTTATCGGACCCTGTGCGCGATCAGCTCTTCTTGTCATCCATTGAGGTCCTGAAACTATCCAGCTTGGTCCTCACAAACAAAAGGATTGCCCACTGGAGTTGGCACTCAAAGACGCATATTCAGTGGCATGCCGTTGCCTTTGTGCTCTCTGAGATCTGCACTCGGCCCCCTTCGGCAGACTGTGACCGCGCATGGGGGTACGTCAATACCGTTTATAACAATTGGAAGATGAAGGAAAGCGGAAGAAAGGGTACCCTATGGCGGCCTATCAGACAACTGATGGCCAAGGCACAGTACATACGAGAGATGCAGGAGCTTGACCCTGCTGGCAGAGGGAGACAACGAGCACCGACCAATCGAGATGATATGCAAGGGGTCCCAGGCTCCGAATTGTGCTGGGATACGAACACGACATATGGGCCTACACCTGTCGACCCAACCTGCAATGTAGTAAGGAATCTTCCTAGCGATTTCTTGACGGAGACTTTGGATCCCTTTGAAGAGCTTTTCCCGGGTGTTCCGCACGTTGAAGGCTCCGCTCATGAACCGTGCGATAATTTCGGACCAATGCTCCCTCTTCTTGATGACTCCCATATTCCTGAGTGGCTGGTTCCGGAGTGGGCGAGAAAATCACCAGGCAATCAGACATAAGGTGAAGCAGGGGACACAATTTCCCTTTCTTCGGCATACTGCAGGTCTCACATCATAAGACCAGAACGTACACGATCCCTAGAAGCTATCCAAGCGAAAATTGTACCACATTTTAAGCCTTGTTAACCCATTACCATTTTGGTATGTACGAGCGTGCCAAAGATTTGGCAGGAAGAAGTAAGGATAAAAGCGATTCGATATTAGTTTGGATGAGGGTGCACAGAGCGGGCTTTCAACATCTTCGTTTTGGTCGTCATGAGTGCGACCGAGTGGAGGAGCCCATGGGATCTAAGCTCGATGTCATTGGAATCATACGGACTATGACTGAGGCAGACGGGGTTCGGATAAGCCTATGCGACCCCGGACCAAACTGCATGAGCCTTCCGTTCCGGCCATCGGTTGCGCATAAGACCAGTCTGTCCGGGGACCCCCTCTGCATGGATGCTTGTTAAATGGAGGGAATCCCCCCCAAGTGAGGCATGGCAGCGCTGTTTGCTTGCTCTCATTTCATCCCAAACTGGGTACTAACATCAACCATGTCTCTCGACCACCAAGAGCGTACCAAAAGCGAGGCGGTTTTGGTTCATCCCCTACTTTACGAGGCAACAACCCCTGATGTTCTGGTCGACTTCAATGGCCAAGATGATCCCTACCGTTCCATCAATTGGCCTTTTCGGAAGAAGGCCATCACGACCATTCTATATGGAATGACTACATGCTGGATCACCTTTGCGTCGGCGATCTATTCGGCGGGGATGCTGCCGATCGCGCACGAGTTTGGCGTCTCGAAAGAAGTAGCCACATTGGGAATCAGCTTGCTGGTCTTTGGTCTCGGGCTAGGACCGTTACTGTGGGCGCCTCTGAGCGAGGTTTATGGTCGTAAAATGGTCACCATCTTGGTACGTGCCCTGTCATGCGACTGTTAGTTCAGAACGTCAAGTCACCAAGTGCAGTCATTCGAGCTGACTGGCGATACAGCCATATTTCATAGCAGGCATTTTCTCTTTCGGAACGGCAACAGCAAAGGATATCCAAACATTAATGATCACCCGATTTTTCTCTGGATTCTTCGGCAGCTCTAGCGTGGCGATAACCGGCGGTGCAATGGCGGATATCTGGAGGCCCGAACATCGCGGTGTGGCCATCGTCGTTTACTCGGTCACTCTCGTTGGCGGACCTTGCCTTGGCCCCATCATTGGCGGAGCCTTCGTGTCTAATAGTAGCCTAGGTTGGCGCTGGACGGAATACCTGACGGGGATATTGATGGTAGTGCAATCTGTGCTGGACTTCTTGATTCTTGATGAGAGCTATCCACCTGCATTGTTGGTCCGAAAAGCACGCCGGCTGCGGCTGGAGGGCAAGAACTGGGCTCTGCACGCGAAGGTGAGCAAGCGCAGGTGCTGAGAGAGTTGTTGCTTCTTCAAGTAGGTTTCAATCTAACTAAACAATAGCACGAAGAATGGGACGTATCTGTTTCCGAAATGTCGCAGAAATATTTGATCCGTCCTTTCCAGATACTGAACACCCCAATTGGGCTGTTCATGTCGATCTATGGGTCTTTCGTTTACGGTTGGTAGTAATTTTTGGCAAGGGTTTTGGATGCGGTGACTTACGATCTTAACAGCAATTTTATATGTAAACCTCGAAAGCTTTCCCATTGAATTCCAGGAGAAGCGCGGATGGAACCATGTTACCGGAGGCCTTCCCTTTGTCGCCCTCCTCGTCGGGATCTTCGCCGCGGCTCTAGCCAACGTTTATAACAACCGATATTACTTTAGAAGGCTTCGCGAGAATGACGGCAAACCCGTGCCCGAAGCACGATTGCCTCCGATGATGGTTGGAGGGGTTGCCTTCACCGGGGGCTTATTTATTTTTGCCTGTCAGTCCCTAACTCCCCGATATGAATTGTTGTGCCACACTGACTAGATGTAGGGACCTCATCGCCTCACATCAACTATTGGCCATCACTCATTGGCATCGCATTAACGGGCTTCGGGTTTACCACCATCTTTCAGAGTTCAATCAATTATTTGGTTGACACATTCCTGCGCGTCAGCGCGAGCGCAGTTGCGGCCACCACTCTTCTGCGATCCATCCTAGCAGGTGTATTCCCTCTATTTGTGCAGCCGATGTTCCAGGGCATCGGAGTGAGTTGGGGCATCACGGTATTTGGGTGCGTTGCGGCGGTCTTGATCCCCGTTCCATTTCTCTTCTTTGCATTTGGCAAGAGAATTCGTGCAAAGAGTCGATGGAGCAATCATGGTGCATGATCCTGGATTCGCACGCATCGACCCATGTGTTTTCTGGGGTCTCGGGTGGCTTTTGAAGACCCTCCGTTTAACTAGTTTTGCTTCTTTCCGGTACCTGCTAGACTCTACCTATTGAGATGCTGTTGATAGTCATTTGGATACATAGAATGCGATGATGGCCGTCTCATATCCTAAGAGGGGGACGTGACCAACCTATGTTATATGCATGCATATACGATGAAGCAGGCAAGCTACAGATACCATAATGATAACTTTCTCGATTTTAATGTAGGATCGTGGAAAGGCCTATGTAGGCACTGATGATATCTGGGGATGGCACGGCCTCTGGTTGGGCGTAAAGTGACCTGGTGGAGAAGGAATGTTGTCATAACCCCATCGCTAGCCGAGCGGCTTCATCCGGATTTGCGCAACCACTCCTCGGCAAGATAGTTGTGGCGGGTGGCTCTTCGGAACCGAGCATGCCATGTGTACACATAATGAGTATCTTGAAAACTGAATGCATGCTTATTGCGAAGATGTCAAAAGTCAAAGCAGTTTACAAAGTATTCAAAGTTCATTAAGTCCAGTATGTGTGACTGGTGGATGTGGGAGCATGTTGGCCCGCGATACCTTCCGTAACCGGATGAAAGGGTAGTAGATCAGAACAGTTGGTTATGTCACCAAAGGGACGATGACGTTTATGGAAGATTCAGACCAACCCAATCCCTAACTTTACTTACTTTGTTTAGTGTCCCCTCGGCTTGCCGATCGGATCTAATATTAGCCACAGTTCCTTCATGCTGCACCATTATTCGGTCCCCTGTTGGTCCCACCAGATAAGAAAACAACAACAACTTACCCCCCGGGGAATTCTTGGATCCACTGGGGCTGGACTACCGTTAGTCAGTCAATTCGGTCGGCAGTGGTCGCATCATTGCCGGTTTCTTCAGAGCCCAGGTACGTCATTGGAAAGGTCCGGTTTCTCGTCGCCACAAGTTCTCCTCTTTTCTTCTTTTTTTTTTATCCTCCCCGAAGCTATTTCACCAGGGGCATATCCTCATATCTTTAGTCTGGGCTGTCGCCATCTATACATCATCATTATCAGCATTATTATTACTCCTGTTTCACCGGTTTCTCAACCCGTCCAGTAAAGAAATACCTGTCTTAGATATGTCGTCCAACGGTACCACAACGAGGAAGATTGTCTGCTTCTCAGGTATGTAAAAGAACAGTAACCCCTGTACCTTTGCTTGTAATGCTTGCTTTCTTGTGCCGTGGATCAGTATATCTCCACTTGGACCATGCCGCTAATCCGCGACCTATCGGACAGACTTCGATGGAACGATATTCATGCAAGATACAGGCCATGTCCTCTTCGATAACCTAGGATGTGGCGCCAAGCGCCGCCAAATGCTTGACGAGCAAATCAAATCCGGCGAGCGCTCGTTCCGCGAAGTCTCCGAGGAAATGTGGGGTTCGCTACGGATCCCCTTCGAGGACGGCTTCGATGTGATGCAGGAGGAGCTGGATATCGATCCTGGGTTCCAGGAATTTCACAAGTTTTGTATCGAAAAGGGAATTGAGTTCAACGTTATCAGTGCTGGGTTGAAGCCTATTTTGCAGAAAGTGCTGGACACTTTCCTGGGAGAGCAAGAGGTATGGTGATTTGATTTGGGAGTGAGAGTTAGGGTTTGGTTGGGTAGTTGCTGACTGTTTGTCTCAGGCTTCGCGCATTCAGATTGTCGCCAATGATGCAGAAATCAAGTCCGACGGGTCGGAGTGGAAGCCGATCTGGAGGCATGAAACAGAGCTTGGTCACGACAAGGCGCTGTCCATTAAAGAGGGTCGTGCGCAGGCAGCAGAAGATGCTTTGGAAGGAGAGATCCCTCTTATTATCTTCATTGGTGACGGCGTGTCCGACCTCCCGGCTGCTCGCGAAGCAGATGTTCTCTTTGCACGCAAGGGCCTGCGGTTGGAAGAATACTGCATTGAGAACAAGATCCCCTACATTGGTTTCGACTCATTTTCCGACGTCAAGCGGGAAGTAGAAGCGATCATGAAGGAGGACCAGGAGAAGACCAAGGGTGTGGGCAAGCCTGCCCGATTCAACCCCCGGGCTAACATGTGGCGGCGGATTTCTAGCAGGCAGGCTGTAAGTTCATGTTGGAGTGTTGCAGATGCATGATTCATCCAAGCTGACAATATCACAACAGGTTCCGAAATTTGTCGCTGCCACACCATCCAACGAAGAGAAGATGTTCCTCTGGCCAGAGAGCTTCTCCGAATACCGACCCAAGAATGCGGATGATATCCGAGTGTGAGAGCCGATCTCAGTTAATGGCTGGATGATTCATTTTCAGGCGTTTGGAGGAGTGAGCTGGGTACATAGATCCTAGATGTGTCCAAATGAATGTTACTTATGGTATTTTCTATTGTGTTCGTGTTATATTGGATATGGGTGAAAACTGGGACGGCGTTAGGTTGGCTAGTACGCACCATGAGAGCTTGCATTTGAGTGCTTGGTGTGTGTTAGTGGGATGGGATAGTGACCATTACATGTCAAACAAAGAAATGGATATTGAGATCCCGAAAAGGAAGCTGATGCGAAACTCTCATCGACACGCCATGTGGCGTCGAGGGCCAAGCAATTGCCAAGAGACGACAAGCTCTGGAGTATATCCCCTGAGAAGATATGTTACTGGATTTCAACCTTGGCACCGAGTATTGCTGCCATTATTGACAGGGTTATTATGAATCTGCTTGCCGATACGAAGTGCACAGCCCTCACGGAGATAATTTTGTGCGCCAATAATCCGCAGGTTCATGTTCTCCTAGTACAGTCGCGCATCCTCTGATATATTCTACCCAATCGACATGATCTCTTCAGCGTAACAACCTGACCTTGCAACAGATGTAATGGCTGATGCCTAGTGTGGCTGCAGCACAGCCTCGTAATCTGACCCTCCCGTCGCGCTGACTGCCTAATCGGGGCAAGTGTTGTCGGATATGGCCGAAACATCCAGCTTAGGTGTACAGTAGTAGAGAATACAATAAGAGTTCTTTGTCCGGATGGGCGCTGTCTCACCCCATATTTCACTTATTTTCCACGTCTCACGCCCTATAACGTCGTGGCATTTGTTCCTAGACACCGTCAGCGACAACGCTTCCTCAAAAGTTATGGCTCTCAGAGCCAACCTCGTCAAGGGTATCGCATCCGGCATCGGTCTAGCCTCGGAGAGCATAACAGCCTATAAAGCAAGTAGAGACGAGAAAAAGGCGAATGCATCGGACACGGATAATACTGTCAGAGAAGCGACTGCAGAGGATGCCGACAAAGTCGAGCAACTCATCAACGAGCAACATGAAGAGGAATGGGTCCTCGACGAGGCGCAAGATGAGTTAGCTGGGGATGAGCACCGTGCCGAGTCCGAGCCTGCCGGTGGTGATATCGAGGGCCTAGCAGTCTCGTTCCTCCAGAACTATCCCGCTCCACCTTCGTACGCTCCCACGTCGGATTCTCCCAGACTGTCTTGTCCTGTGGTGCTACCTCAGCGAAGGCCGAAGTCTCGCAAGCGAGGCTTCATTCGAGCCTATGCTCCTGTTCTGGAGGCCTTTGGTATCGACAAGACTATGTTTCTTGACTTTTTGGAGACGTCGAACCGAGCGTGTCAGGCGACTCCGTGGTTGCAAGCTATTAATTTGGCTTCTATTGGGACTATGTTCATTCCTGAGCCTATTTCGATAGCTGTTTCGATTCTGATACAGTTGGCGACTGATGTGGCTATGGCTGTTGATGGTAGGAGAAGGTAAGGCCTGTGTGGTAGGATGTGGTGTTACTTTATGTGATGCTGATGCATAGTATATAGGACGAACAAATTCTTTGACAAGATCAATGACGAGTTCTTTCGCCCTCGTGGTCTTTTCTGTTTGGTTATGACATGGAAGCCCGGGTCTGACTCACCCTACGCTACCTTCGATATGAACTCCACGATATCCGCGGCCATCGAGCATGGTGGAGCAGGATTGATGAACAGGGTTCGGCATAAACTCAAGTCATCGGACGCTAAGACGCACGGCACTTTGCCCTTCTCGGAGTGTGCCCCTCTTGTCTTTCCCGACCTGGATGAGTTAGCAGAACATCGAGGAGACAATCAGTCTAAACTGAAGGGTACGAAGCGAAGAAAGGAGTTCGTCTCGGATTACTGGGACCGGAGGTCACAGGCCAAATTTGTATGTCATCGGGACCACATACTAGTGGGTAGTGGAACTGACCCGGAGATTTTAGATGATGAAGAATCCCGATAGTGCTTTGAGTCAGGGTCACAAGCCAACGTTCACATCACGTTATGCCGACCCTAGCCATCCTGCCAGCAGCGGCTCCTTGGTCGGTCTACTTACGGGTGGACATATGACTGGTGAGCGATTAGTGCAACTTCGAGGTGGCGGATATGGAACCGATAGAAGAAGAGGTCTCGGCAGGCAGTCGATTGAAACGCCACCTTTGTCCCTTGGAGGGCTGGCGGCTGGTATTCGTGCAGCCAGGTTTGGACGATTACCGATGGAAGATCCACGAGGGCAGGATGAGATGCACCGCGAAGAGAGTTATCAGCATTCACCTGCTCATATGTCGTATGGTGGCCAAAGCGTTCCTGGTCGTGGACGGGGAGTCAGAGACATTCGCCAGACAGGATCTCTAGGAAGTCCCATTGGAGGAATCAAGAAGCTGCTGAAAGAGGTATTTATGATACCTTTTCCGATGACTTACAGATGCTAACATGATGGCAGAACATTATTTATCTCATGATTGTCAATATGCCTTCGGAGGAAGATATGGAGGCAGCTCGGCGGATTCTCCAGTCGTGATCATTGCTTTGATCCTGCGTCGATCGGTCGCTTTATTCTTTAGCGGGACTTGGTAACTTTGCTGCTTTATTGATATTTTTTGGTGGATCTAGCGATGCCAATATAATAGCAAAGACGTGCAGAGTAGTGATTCAGACTGGTTAGGGTAATGGGTACCTGCATCGTTTCTGTTGTCATTAGGCAGTTATGGGATACGACTCAAATGGTTCCTTAAAAGCCCGGCTTTTAGTTGTCACACAAAATGGCAGTAATAGCAGCGATTGATGATCAATGCATGACAGGGGAGTGATGCGCTTCTGGTCAGCGAAGCATGGCGTCCCACACTTCGTCACCCACACCTGCAGAATAGCTCATCCAGTGGCACATTTGATCAAGGCCCATAAGTTTGCTATTGCGTCAGAGAGTAATTACCAAAATACAGGTCGATGTCAGCCATTTTCTAAGAAGCCGTCTGCGTAGAATGCATGGGACGCGGCCCATGATAAAAGAACACGAATTGAGCTGAAGATGTGCTAGCTGGCCGAGACTTTTATAGTATGGATACTGGATGAGCTAGGGGGAGTGCACCGTGCATTTTCATTCACAATGGAGCGGAAAAACTGGATTGATCAATAAATTGCCTGTGTTACGTTTATATCACGCCAACAAAAATTATAGTTAGTGTAGGTAGGTAGGTATGGAAAAATTTAAAAAGAAATCTCCCCGACTGGGAGTCGAACCCAGGTCTCCCGCGCTTGTTCCCGAAAGGGATTGACAAGCGGAAATCATGACCGTTAGACCATCGAGGACTTCTTATTTGCTGAGGCTTTATTTTGTTTTATGTTCTTGACAGATATCTAAATGACTCGGACTACCACGCTCAACGAGGCAGCATACCACCACCCATCTGACTATATTTTATAGTGTATCTATATCCTGTATTTATGATCTAGTTGTCCCTTAAGTTACCTGGGTATTTCGTGCGTGGATAGTAACAGAACCCGGTAGTAGTATGGTTGCCGGAGATATATATATTGCCGCAACCCTAGCCGCGCATCCATGGTCAAAATGTATTAAGTTCAAGGTAATATTATCATTATCATACTGGAAAGACACCAATACACAGCATGAGCTATTTGTTAAGCTTGAAAATGTTGGTACAGAGAACCTGCATCGACATGCAAAGCCAGTCTTTGATAAATCGGTGTACCTAAATTCTTGGTTCAGTCACCCGCCGTGCGTTGACATGTTGTCATTGAATCAAGTAATCCCCGAGGGCCAAGTCTTAGAGCTTATGAGGCTTCAATCGTCTTGAATGAGGCATCCATGACTGTCATATACTTCAATTCTCACGCAATCAAGTCAAGCTCTCAAAGAAAAAGAAATGAGGGCTCATTGTAGTGACACCAAGGTGAGTGTCTCCAATGATAATGACACCTTGACAGGCTGCCTTAATGACATCTGTTGCTGTCACATACCCCGCCCCTCCCTTGACTATCCTCATCAAGAGCCCTTGACACAGCATAAGCTCTAGGTCAATACGGCATCACTGCGCTTCATTCATCGATCCGGAAAGAGCCATATGCCCATAGCAATCAATATTTAAGTTTAGGGAGAGTTTGTTGGCCGCCACGTGCATGGGTTGGGTTGTCGAATAGAAAGATTCGAAAAGTCAATATATAATCATTACTTACTTAAGTTGAGGTCCAGAATTAGTGAGATTTGTCAGTGAATACCCTGTCACATGATTGTGGCCTTGCTTCTGTTCCTTTTTCCAAACACTCTACTATCATCCGCGGGCATCAGGGTCGACTAATCACCTACCTACTTTCCTTAATCTGGATCAGACCTCCTTTCCTGACTATCATCTACGATGAAGGAGAGTAAAGCTCGGAAGATATTGAGGTCGCTGTACCTTGAAGTGGTCGGAAGAGAGCATAGCACACCCTTCGTCTCAAATTCGCCTGGCTCACAAGGGGACGTCATGCCGCTGTTTCTGCAAGAACATAACATATCTGTATCTTCTTGGGATCTTGAGTCAAGCTCTGAAAACCCGTCATCTGTACCGTTCGTTCGGCGTTCTCGGTCGTTTCTACAAGCCCACCCCACTACCTCTTATCTTCCCTTCCCCAAGTACATCCCACTGGCCGACAGAGACGAGGCTCGGGAAAGAGGGTGGTTGGTGACCAACGAAGAGAACTGTTCCTATGAGGCTGCTCTTTTTTTTACCCAATATGCCACTGCCAATCGAGTCTTCCACCGTCCGTACTCATCACTGATGGATTTCTGCGAAGTACGCAAAATGACGTGAGTACCGTCTATTCCAGCTGGATTACTGGTTCAGTCATTAAAGCTTGCTAATCTTTAGGCCACCGAATCCTTTCATGAGTTACGCTACACAAATGGGACAGTGTCCATCTACAGGACGCTGCTGGGGCATCCGTCTTTTCCTTGAGCCTCAGATTCGCGATACTCCACCACTTCCCCATATTGCCGCAGTGGCTTACCAGCCAATGAATGCCAGAGATGGTTCGATTTTGGGTGGTGAGCTCGCTACCATCCTCAATATCATGCGTAGTCGCGTCAAGGAGTTTAAAGTGGAAAGTGAAGAGATGATAGAAGGTCTTTCTGATATGAATGAGCAAGAGCTTGAAGATCTTTCCCAGAAGAGTCCAGCCTTCCCAGATGAACAGAAGTTTCCCGTTCTACTTGTTTCATTTGTGGGGCCACAGCATGCACGACTGCTTTGTGCCTCCATGTACACACACGTTCTGATCATTCATGTGTCGAAGCTTTATAGCTTCGAGAGAGAGCAGGATGCTCCGCTCGATCTATTTATGTCTTGGCTGTTTGCGCGTCCTGTGGCGGGAGCCTGACAGATTGTTCTTAAGGGCATTACGAATTTGTATCTACTTATTATGGACTAATTTAATGCATTGTGCTACGTTGCTTTGGTCATTGCGCAGTAGTAGCTGGTCATATACAATAGAAAGATTGGGGCGGCGCCGTCCGGCTGATTTTGGGTCAGTACTCATTCAGGAGCACTTGTGCGGATTGGCGAGCATATTATATGCGGTGGTAGTAATAACCCTTCTATTGGAATCTTCTTCTTCGGCTTTGAAACTGATCCACACCGTACAACACAAGCTCGTAGGGGGAATCACGAACAGAAAACAGCGTAGACTTGAAAGAAGGATAATCCGATACCCTATCACATCGAGAAGACCCAATCTACCTATGGTGTACCGAATGAAATGTTTTTAGGTCTTTTGCTCTTCGATGGTCCCATGCTATCCTCACTAGAGGTTTGGGTTGAAAGGCACTGAGTAGGATACAGCGAAAGAGGAATGATACCTTTACATTCCATCTACAATTACTCTGTCTTTCTCCCTTTATTTAGAATGGCTGGTTATTTGTGGGAGAGAGGTACAATGGGGTCGGGGGGAAAGGAGGGTCCGAAAGAGGAGATACTGCCGGTAGATGACTTGCGATGCCGAATATACTTCACGTTCATCCAGAGTGTCTGCTTTGCGACTTTTTCTCTTCTAGCTCGGCGTTCCCAGTCAATTTATTGTTCAGGAAGGACGAGGGCCGTCATTATGACAATATGAGAGGGTATACCCAAGAATGAGTCTCAAGATCATTAGGACGGGATGTGGGATGTAGTTCCGGTGAACAAGAGATGACTGGAGATGCGAGGCTCAGTGAATACTTACTCGCAGTGGTACAGCCCTTCTTGTGTTGTGGGAAAAATCTTAATTCTGTTTGTTTGATTCACTTGCAAGCTCTTCGCTTCTCGTGTTTCCTTTTTACTTTTCTGCCTCTTCTTTCTCTCCTTTCCTCCTCTTCTTCTTCTCACCACAACCTGCTTCCATCTCAAACGGCTCTGCCAACAGGATTTGTTCAGGGTTTCTCTTCTCACACGTCGACAATCTCGTTTTAACATCCTCTCTCCTTCTGTTCCCTCTCCCTTCCTCCACCCCCCTCTCACCTCCCTTCTGTCAACCTCCCCAGCACTTCGGTTCCTTCGCTTCGCCGGAACCGTCGTGATGGTGGTGCCCGAGTCTGGCAACGTCTGGGGTCCGCCGGCCCTCTGACCGGGGCAGCCGAGACGAACAATAATATTCCTTGGCTAGCAACCGGAACGGAGAGGCCGAAAAGCTGACCACCATGAAGACGTTCTCGCCCTCGCCGGCACAGGCCTGGCGAGCCCGCCAGGAGGAGGAACGACGGCAGCAAGCGAGAAGTCGAAAGGCTCCTCGAGGATGTTGAAGTTGCCCGCGGAAACCCGGCCCTTGTCGATCGACAAGGGCTTAGTGGATGCGATGCCTGGTCGACTCGATCAGGATCCGGCGATGGATGTCACCTTGCTGAAACCTTGATTTTACCCTTGGCCTGTGTCGAACCCGATCAGGCCGAGAAGTGGTGCCTGGTCGATCTCGATCAGGTTACCAATGGGTGCTGGTGCCTAGGTCGACCTCGATCAAGCTCAGCTTTCGGATATACTGCTAAAAAGTTCCTAGCAGCAAATGAGACCTGTGTCAAATTCGATTCGGTCTGAAGTGAGCGGGTTTCTGGTCGATTCCGATCAGATATCCTGCTGAGATATTTCCCTATTGGGGTTCGCGAATGAATCCTTGGCCTGAGTCGGGCCCGACCAGGTTTCAAGAAGTGGTGCCCAGTCGTTCACGATTAGGTTACCATTGGGTGCTGGTGCCTAGGTCGAATGCGATCAGGTCAAATTCGATCAGGTTCAGCTTAGTTATACTGCTAAAAAGTCCCTAGCAGCAAATGAGACCGGCTTCTGGTCGATTCCGACCAGCTTCCCTGCTCAGATTACTCGCCTGCACAAAATCCCGAGCAGAGATTGAGGCCTGTATTGACTCGAACAGGTATCGAGTGGACAACCAGTGCCTGTGTCGACTCGATCAGGTTACTGGTGGGTGCGGGTGTCTGGTCGATTCCGGTCAGGTGCCCAGCGATTCTCCCTGCTGAAAATCCCTGGCAGAGACTGAGGCCTGCGTCGTTCTCGATCAGGTGGTCAGTGGGTACTGATACATGGGCATCCAGCTATCTTGTGTCCCTGCTAAAAATCCCTAGCAGAACACGAGTCCTGTATCGCATAGATCAGGGCTCATGTTGGACACGGCGCCTGCCCTGTAGAGTATATGCGAGACTCGGGCGCAGTAAGGGAGCCTAGCCAATTGGGGTCAGGTGTCCTCGCATTCAAGGGCCTCCTTAATGACCTACAAAATCCCGAGCGGAGCATGAGGCCTGTATCGAGGCTATCAGGTCTCATGTAGATGCCGGGTGCCTGGTCGATTTCGGCCAGGCCTCCAGCGATGAGCTCGCACCTCACCGTGGTGCTGGAGTCTAGTAACCTACGGGTGAAGCTAAGACGAGCTCCCTTTATATTCATTACTGTGGAAAGAATATGTGTGGGTAGATTGAAGTATGGACCATTCGCGATGTACATGCGAAATATACCTACTATTGTGTGTATAGCCAATTACATTGATAGAATGCAATCATTTGGGATAGATACTATAGTACACCCCGACTTACGAGGGTGGGATCCACCAATCATTCATAGAAAAGGAAAGAGAATTGGCTCTGATATATCCTTCTAGCCACGAGCACTGAGATAGTAAAAGTTCCGGCAATATAGCCAGCATTTTGCAATGGCTGGCGTGGTGCTGTGCTCTCGGCAAATATACGGAAGTAGGAAAGGGAGCAACAAATAAGAAGGCTTCCAATATTCCGCTTCCAATATTCACACGAAGACCGAAATGGCATGTTTAAACATATCTTCATCTTGCATTCACCCCATGCAAGAGATCAGCACATACATGACCGTTCGACCCAGGTGATTCTGGGAGGTTTCTTCCCTTCACCTAATGCGTACTTTTGATGAAAGGATCACCTACTGCAATGCAGGGTCAGTAGTTGCATATTCGGAATTATGAATTTCTCTTCTTTGGATAGGAAAGATCCTAAGCTATAGTTCAATTTTCCGGGTTGAAGCTGCTCCTTTCTATGGTCTGCTTCGTGTTGAGAGGAGAATTGGTACAAGCTTACAGATCGTGTTTACTTAATTCATCTCGGTTCCAGCTTGATATCCCAGAGTAGACAACCTTGAATACATTATTTTCTGTTAAAACTATATATACCGACCTGACTGTATACCTTACCAAGTTTGCACCTCGATGGATTCCCTTGAGTTAGGTGAGTTAGGGGTAAATATATTCGTCGTCCCCTCTTGGATCCCAGATTGGTCTCAAGCGTTGTCCATGATCAGTACTCCCGTTCCGGCATGCAATATTCAAATGGATTGAACAACCCGCCATAAGCCTCTCAGGGTCAACTGCCTCATTTGCTTGATCCAATGAATTGAACAAGATTCAGAACAGAGACTGCCATAGCACTGCAGACCAGATGGTATAATTCATTAAACTGGTCTGCGAGGTCGAGGAGCAGATTCGTACCTTTTTCCTTCCCTTTTCTCTTTTCTCTTTCCTCCTCCTTCTCCGTCTCTTCTTTTCGACGCTAAGGACATGCATATCTTGCAAGGCTCGGCCTTCACGCCAGTGAGGATATAGGATCTGCGTCCTGAACGAATGGCCACACTGTGTGTTTATCTGGCTCATTGGTCCCCCGATGAAGGACGGTGTAAAAATGCTTGGCTCATGAATAGTATGACTTGGTGTATCAAGCTGCCTTTAAGGACCACCACTGAACGGATAAGATTCGTCAAGCATTCGAGGGACTTTGTGACATCTTGAGCGTCTTCGAACCAGTGTCTCTCCATCTTACCCACGGCAGTAAGAGTGAATGGTGGTGTAGAATTCTATGAAGGTATAAGGTTGTAAGTTTCAGCTGAATATAGCTTCTAGACCATGTGAAGGAGAACATGGCCTATTGGCGATACCCCGGGTCTGGCCTTCACAAGATCGGAATACTCCCCCGAAGACCAACTTTAACTCTAAATGGGGCCTCGACTTTTCCGGCTGGATGAGGTAACTAGCATCGTCATCATTTTACAGTATCGATACTAGTCTTCATGGCTAGCAGTCCCTGCCGCCCTTTTTGAATTGGTTGATAGCCGCCTGTGAGTCACGGTCGCTTAACTATCAGAAGCGATGGATAGCCCCTGATGGCATTGGAATTGGCGGGTAGGCCGCGTTCCAGAATTCTGCAGGGGCCTGGGCTACGCTTGGCAGGAAGATATCAAGGGCAATATTGATACGCTCGTCTTGCGAATAAGCTGAGGTTATTAAGGGGGATATTCAGACGTCCTATCCACAGTCACTTTGTTAAGACATGCGACTACTTGAAAACTTTCCATGTAAAAGCTATACAACCGCTTCAAGTGGCGTGAAGAAAAAGAGAAACTTGTTAGTTAGCCCTCTGCAGGAGGCCGGGGGGTGAAAATTCATCTACATCGTTTGACTCCCTCGGTAATGGACCCTAGGATTGTCCTGAGAAGCTGATATTCACTTATCGACTTTTGGGTAGTGAGTGGATTTGAAGAAGGTTAGGTCATTTTTTGTCATTGAATACTCTGTCACATGATTGTAGCCTTGCTTTGTGTTCCTCTTCTCTTTGCCTTCCTCAGTCCACCACACTTCGCGCATCTACCACCCGCAACTTACTACTACAGTAAGTCGTCAAGTTGCCTACTCCTTTGGTTCAGTATCATCTCTATTCTTTCAGATTCCTTTTCTAAGATGACTGAAAACGTTGTTCGTGAGCGAGTCATCTCGCTATACCACATTGTTACTGGAGAAGTCGAGGGCCCTAAGAGTGTGTCTTTTGTCTCAAATGAGCCTGGTTCAGAGGGAGATGTTTTGCCATCGTTCCTTCATGAACATAAAATCTCTATCTCTTCTTGGGATATCGAAGCGAACCTTACGGGCTCTCCAGTAACACCGGTGCCGTTCATCCAACAGCCTTAATTATTGCCGCACGACTCCCTTCCTCTAATCGAGCTTCTCTTCCCTGACTATAACCAATCGATTCGGAGAAGCTGGGCAGAAAGATGCGGGTTGGTGATGGCTGATAAGGCTGATTGGTCCGATGAATTGTGCCATTTCTTCGGCGAGTTGGCTCTTGCTACTGAAATCGGCCCTGGCTTACGCTCGAGCTTACTGGATGTTTACAAAGTGCGGCACATAAGGTGAGTACAATACATGTCAGCTAAATCTTAAGAGACCACCATCCTTGTCCAATCACTGATACATTCAAATCTCCAGTCACCCTCATCCTTTCATGTTGTCCGCCCGAGCGTATGGGTTTTTTCCCAATTTCGAAGATGGTTGGAAGATCGATCTTTGCCTTGAGCCGGATAGGCGAATCAAATCACCACTCCCCCATATTATGTTAACTGCTTCCCAGCCAGCACAAGCTAGAGAGGGCTCCATTTTGTATGGGGAGCTTGCAGTGATTGTTTCTGTTATGCATGATCGTGCCATACAGCCTGAGGTAGGAAGCGAAGAGGAGATGAAGAAGCTGTCTCGAATGGATCTAGAAGAGCTTGATGAAGTAGTTGGTGAGAAGGCACCAGCCTTTCCAAATGAGCAGAAATTTCCACTCCTCCTTCTTTCCCTTGTGAACCCACGGCATGCAAGGATACTCTGTGCTTACATGTCTGACGATCTGCTGGTGGTTGAGACGTCGAAGATTTACAGCTTTGAGGAAAAGGAGTCAGCTCCCATCGGTCTGTTCCTATCCTGGCTGTTTGCTTCCCCCTCCCCCGTGGTAGAAACCTGATTCTGTTTAAGCGCCCGTCCCTGATTAAGAACCCAGCAGGAACCTGTGCCTGGTCGAACCCGAGCAGGTCTCAAGTGGACGCGGCCGCCTGATCGAACCCGATCAGGTCTCCAGCGATGAGCTCACACCTCACCGTGGTGCTGGAGTCTAGTAACCAGGGCGTATTGCCTATGGTGAAGCTAAGATGAGCTCCCTCTATCGATCCGGCTACAGCGATCATTAGCTCCTGCGTTAAGGGTATATTTTCGTCGTACGAAACCATTGAGCCTAAGAGCCGCATTATCATTTCTTGTACTATGAAGTATTCATGACGGTGTGAAATATTGAATGCCAATATGTATCTTCATCTTTGCACAATAGAACATGTAGGACGGGTTTTTTTTTCCCCCCATATCAGAACTCTTTACCAGCTTAAAACTTTCAAGTACTAAAATTACTATGTGGTAGAGTCTGACATAGCTTGAGCTATTGCAAACTGAAAGAACATGGTTTCGAACCTCTGGTGATGTCTATCGGTGTGCAATGTATGTACAAGTTACTGCTAGTATGATCCATTTCGAGGTTTAGAATTAGTAGATTCTCTGCGGCCAAGGCCTGTGACACGAGTGGTTGAGGATCATAGCATTATGACGGCTATTTTATATTCTAGGATTACTGGTTGTTCTTCATTTCAACTTGTCTTTCATTTCAACTTGTCAAGGAACAGTTGTGGCCCTGCTCTAGATTTTGTGTGGTGTCGCCGAATTGGAGTGAAGACAGAGTCACGCCTGGAAAGTGGGAGATCAACGTAACCGTCGACTTTCCCGGTCCTTGGATTGAGATATGCGGCTATATTCAACTGAAGTCTAAAGGGCATGGTCTGGTTCGAATATGCAAGTACAATGGGAGACGACTGAAACTAGAGAGACTCGTCAGTAGTGATATAAGCAGCTGTGCCGGTAGCGAAGCTCCAGGAACACTGCACCCGATCGCCATAAACGGCATGAACCATAATGATTGAGGTCTAAGTTTATAATGTCTCGCATAGCGCGGTAGGCGCAGCAGTCAAAGGATGAAAAGAGCAGACTCTATGATGGTTCGGAATCAACGATAAAGCAGAAGAGAAACAGGGGCAAACTCTAACGGTATAATTATGACGAAGGTGGCAGCGACATCCCGGAGAGAGATAAGCCGGGAAGAACCAAGGGACGGCTGTGGCTGGATCAGGGACCGAAAACTACTCCAGTATCAGCAAGTTGTCTCAGGGGTCCCGCCGGGGTTTTCCCTTGCTCGGAGAACATCCACCACATTAAAATGCGGAGTAACGATGAGGGGGAAAGTGCACGGCCGACGTCAGAGTTTCGCTTGGGTGGATCTGCAAAGGCTAGGCGGCTGACTAGCCCGATAGTAGTCCAGCACATGCCCTGAGGGTTCAAGACAACGGATTGACCATATGTTGAGAAGACTGAAATCTCAATATCTTCCATAGATAGGATTTCTGTATCACTATCGACTCCGCATTGGTAAAGCGCAGGCACAAAACTTGTCAGCTGGTTGGACATTGCGACGGAGTTGAGGCGACATGTCTTGAGACACCAACCTTCCCTGACGGGGGACTATGAGCCGAGCTTTGATGCGCCAAAGTTTCTGTAGAACTGAAGAATGGGTGGATCGGCATGTCGTACGACCGGCTAAGGGACCTAAAATTGGAGAGCCGGGGAATTCTGGGGTTAGCCGTCGGGATTATTTCGGTACAACACAGACTCACTGTCCACTTGGATCTCGGCGTGGGTGCGGCTAAAAGGATGGCACAGATGATGGAGTGAGCAACTGGAGGGACTCGGAGGACGCGGTGGAGAGAGGTACCAAGACATCGTGGCGGGCAAGTGCATGCCCCGTGCAGTCACGCTTTTCCTCCCCCTTCTGTCTTCTCCTCCACATTCAACATTCCACCTCCACTCTCCTCCACTGTTCCACTCTTCCACTGGCATCGTCCCTCTTCCTCGATTTCTTGGCTTCTCGGTTGATAGTCTTCGACTTCGTTGTGATGACCCCACCACATCCGCTGCTGTCTTGGTTGTTTACTGCCCCGGTTAATTTCATGAAGTCCGATTATAAAAGGCCTCGTATCCTCCGTTTGCAACAATGAGACCAGGCTCAGCTTCCTTCAGACAGCCGGCAACATGGTGGCATTCTCAGCACTTTCGGGCGTCAGTGCTCTTTCTTTACTGCTCTCCCTCGTTCAACATGCGCATGGAGTTTCCTTGAAGGTCTCCACCCAGGGTGGCAACTCATCCAGTCCCATTCTATATGGGTTTATGTTTGAGGTAGGCTGCAGAAACGGCGCCCATTGACAGTGCATTCTCTAACGATGGTTTAGGATATCAATCACTCAGGAGACGGAGGAATTTACGGGCAATTGCTGCAGAACCCTGGCCTTCAGGGAACGACACCCAACCTGACTGCTTGGGCGGCTGTCGGTGATGCTACCATCGCGATTGATGGTGACAGTCCATTGAATTCTGCCATTCCCAGCACTATTAAGTTGGATGTTGCGGATGATGCTACCGGTGCGGTGGGTCTCACTAATGAGGGATATTGGGGCATCCCAGTCGACGGCAGCGAATTCCAGAGTTCCTTCTGGATAAAGGGAGATTACTCGGGCGACATCACCGTCCGACTGGTTGGAAACTATACCGGCACGGAGTACGGCTCTGCCACTATCACCCATACGTCCACAGCAGACAACTTCACCCAAGCCTCCGTCAAGTTCCCCACCACCAAGGCTCCAGATGGCAACGTCTTGTACGAGCTCACAGTTGATGGAAGCGTGGCTGCTGGTTCGTCGTTGAACTTCGGATACTTGACGCTTTTTGGTGAGACTTATAAATCAAGGTTCGCATGTCCATATCTTGAAGAGTGACATAGGGGCTGATTATGTAGGGAAAATGGCCTGAAGCCCCAGCTTGCCAATGTGCTGGCTGATATGAAAGGATCTTTCCTGAGATTTCCCGGCGGCAACAACCTGTAGGTCCCAACTCATCTAGCAAGGTTAGCGACGCTCACCAGAGACAGTGAGGGAAACAGCGCAGAAAACCGCTGGAAGTGGAACGAGACAATCGGCGATCTCTGGGATCGTCCCGGCCGTGAAGGTATGTCTTAACATCAGGAGCGAAACATTCATTCCTGACGGTAAATAGGCACTTGGACTTACTATAACACTGATGGTCTTGGTAAGTACAATTATATGCAAATATCTAACTACGGTACTAACGCTTGTAGGCCTCCACGAATACTTTTACTGGTGTGAGGATTTGGGACTCGTGCCGGTGCTCGGTGTCTGGGATGGGTTCGCTCTGGAGTCGGGTGGCAACACCCCAATCACAGGCGACGCACTGACCCCTTATATCGATGATGTTCTAAACGAACTTGAAGTATGTTGAGCAACAAATCCCATTGATAGCTGAGGTTAACCCTACGGTAGTACATCTTGGGTGATACGAGCACGACCTACGGAGCATGGCGCGCTGCCAACGGACAAGAGGAGCCGTGGAACCTTACCATGGTCGAGATTGGCAATGAAGATATGCTGGGAGGCGGATGCGAGTCCTACCCCGAACGTTTCACTGCCTTCTATGATGCGATCCATGCAGCTTACCCGGACCTCATCCTTATTGCCAGCACCAGCGAGGCGGATTGCTTGCCCGAGTCGATGCCCGAGGGTAGCTGGGTCGACTACCACGACTACAGCACGCCCGATGGACTGGTGGGCCAGTTCAACTATTTCGACAACTTGGACCGCTCTGTGCCGTACTTCATCGGCGAGTATTCGCGCTGGGAGATCGACTGGCCCAACATGAAGGGGTCGGTTTCCGAGGCCGTTTTCATGATCGGGTTCGAGAGGAACAGCGATGTGGTCAAGATGGCGGCGTATGCGCCATTGCTCCAGCTGGTGAACTCGACTCAGTGGACGGTGAGTCATTGTTGCACAGCGGTATTCGACGGCATAGATGAGCTAACGAGTGGTAGCCGGACCTGATCGGATACACACAGTCACCCGATGACATTTTCCTCTCGACCAGCTACTACGTGCAGGAAATGTTCTCGCGCAACCGAGGTGATACCATTAAGGAGGTGACCTCTGACAGCGACTTTGGACCGTTGTACTGGGTTGCGTCGAGCGCCGGCGACTCGTACTACGTGAAGCTGGCCAACTACGGCTCGGAAACGCAAGACCTTACCGTGAGCATCCCAGGAACGAGCACGGGTAAGTTGACGGTGCTGGCGGACAATGATCCGGATGCGTACAACTCGGACACTCAGACGCTGGTCACGCCGAGTGAATCGACGGTACAGGCGAGCAATGGTACATTTACCTTTAGTTTGCCGGCATGGGCAGTGGCCGTCCTGGCTGCGAACTAGCGTGGACTGGTGCTCGCATAGGCGGCAAGTCGAAAATTATCTGCAGGTGTGGTGTCATGTATTGCAATATTTCAGATTAACGATAGGGAGGTCATGAAGATGAAGTGACGATAGATCCATGCTATATACCTGCCTGTATATAGGGCATTGTCCAATGAAAAGCAACGCCACCACACGTGGCGATACACATGACACCTTAGTACTACTTACTATGCTAATAGTCAGGGAGGGGTAGCACAGAACGAACTGTGTGTCTCTATGTGTGACTGACTGCTATGTAGCGGTCGGTCGGGGAGGACATTTGTATACCGCCAGCGAAGAGAAAGAATCACCCAATCCCCGAACGTGTACCTCCGGATCACTTTATACTTACTGCCGGCATGGCCTCCAACGACCCAACAGAAGAATTAATGGATACGATGGAAAACAAGGCACGGGTAAGCGAAGGAAAAAACAAGCGGATTGGTTGGTTGTGACTGGATGCAAACGGGCGGCCTTTTCTCCACTCGAACTGGGCAGAAGCGAAGACCGTGCGCCGAGACGGGTTCGGGCGCCTTCCGTCTGCAGCTCCCCTCACTTTTCCAAGTTCTCTTTTTACAACTGCTATTTCCCTCCACTTCTCCTTTTGCAATACTGTAATTATGTTTTGACAAGTGCTGACTACTACCATCTCATACAGGGATAGTACTAGTAGTACTACTGTCTGCTGGATCTCAAGTCCACCAAACATTGTATGGTGGTTCCCATGACACTAACTAACTACTGCATTCTACTTACATTATAGAAATCTCCCCACCCGGCCTGCCATTCGCTGCGGCGGCCCACTCCGCGATAAGGAAATCTGAAGTTTTTTGCTTTAGTTGCTTTTTAGTTTCGCCCTCGCGGTCTGGCCTCGTCGGCCTGCTTTAAATCTCCTCTCATCCCAGCGTCCCGTTTCTGCTTTCTTTTCTCTTCTTTTCTTCTTTGCGCCCTTTGGTCCTGGCAGTGAACGACTTCGGAGCTTTGCGTTCACATTTGCTGGCGAAAAGCTCCATTGGATACCCTTTTTCGCAGTTCGCATTTCCTGTTTCTGTTTCTGTTTGAGTTCCCCGTGCGCCTCGTCGCATTCTGCAGCTTCCCCGCCATGTCTGCCGATAATGAAAAGTCCGCGGCTGTCGCCGACGTGCAGCCTCAACCCCAATATTCCACGGAAAAGACAGAGCAGGTGCATACTGTGACCGAGTCGTCGGAGCAGACCGGTCAATCGCAGGATCAGGAAGCCCAGCAGGAGCAGCAGCCAACCCAAAGTCGCATGGCCAGGCTGTTTGCCTATATGAAGACCCGCGATTTCTGGTTGGTTTTGATTCTAGGGTGAGTGCATTTCTTGTCAAAAGATTATTTCAAAGAGCTTCAAAGAGCGGCCGAATACTAATCCAGAACAGTCAAATCATCGCGCTGGCCGATATCAGCTCCTCTACCTTCTCATCCCTCCTCTCCGACGCTGGCAACAGTATCCCCGCTTTCCAGACCCTCTGGAACTACATCCTGCTCAACCTCGTCTACACCAGCATTACCATCTACAAGTACGGCTTCAAGAAATGGTTTCGAATGCTCTATCGTGACTGCTGGCGGTACTTCATTCTTTCCTTCCTGGATGTCGAAGGCAACTACTTCATGGTGCTCGCCTACCGCTATACCTCGCTGCTCAGTGCCGAGCTTTTTAGCTTCTGGACCATCATTTGTGTCGCCATCATCTCCTTCATCTTCCTGCGCGTACGATACCACATCACCCAATACCTTGGTATCTTCCTCGCCTGCGGTGGTCTGGGCATGCTCATCGCTTCCGACTACCTGCGCGGTGCCAACTACCCCGCCGAAGATCAAGTGAAGGGTGACCTGTTTGCCCTTCTGGCCTGCACCATCTACGCCTTTAGCAACCTATTTGAAGAGTTTATGGTTTCCAAGCGGCCCATGTACGAGGTCATTGGTCAGATGGGCTTTTGGGGTATGTTCATCAACGGCGTTCAGTGCGCTATCTTCGACCGGGGCTCCTTCCACGGCGCCACCTGGAACAACAAGGTGGGCGGGTACATTGCGGGTTACACCATAGTGCTGTTCATCTTTTACACGCTGGCGCCCATCATGCTGCGTGTGTCATCAGCCATGTTCTTCAACATCTCCTTGCTGACGATGAACTTCTGGGGCTTGATCATCGGTATCCAGGTGTTCCATTACTCCGTGCAATTCCTGTATCCCATTGCCTTCGTGCTGATCGTCATTGGCCTGTTTGTGTACTTCATCATGGAGGGCGAGATGGGTGAGGCGAAGAAGCCGTGGCTAGGAAAGGACCAGGAGGGTGGAGTGGATGGAATTGGAACGGGCCGTCGCGCGCAGCAGACGGGACATGCGATTGTCTAGATGTGGGTGGTATGAGAATATTGTGCACGGGAACAAAAGTTTATCTGGTTTTTATTTACTTCAACAACTTAATATATAGTACTAGTGCTGGAGTCTGCTGTGCAGGACGGAATGTAATGGAATATGAGTGATCTTAATGATGTTTCTCCTACTTTCCAACTCAATAGTGTTTATTAAATGGTTTTCACTGTATTATCCATTTGATATGATTGTAGGTTGTTTGACATTCTTCGTGGGTCAAGTGCGGAGTACCTCCGACAATACCCTCAAGTAGCGTCTGAGCTGCGAAGTCCACGCTACGTGGGGAAGCCTTTGTCTCCTTGATAAACCATAAGATCTAGTCATCTTTCAACAAATGGGGCTGTGGTTTAGTGGTATAATATTCCCTTAGCATGGGAGAGGTCCGGGGTTCGATTCCCCGCAGCTCCATTTTTTGTCTTTTTCTTTTTGTTGCCTTCTTCCTAGCCGTCATCTTATCTACCCGAGACCAATCTTCTACCGCCGCCTGTCCCAGTCAGTTTATTTTGTTCGATTCTACAAGACACCATTGTAAAGCCGGGATCCGTACATAGTCATCTACTACTACCAAAATTCTATGAATAATTGATTCTTCACCCTTATACCTTCACCATATGGCCTTTTCACCTCATTAGCCTCCTCACTTTCACCATTTTGTAGCAGTCACGGAGACCGTACATGCTAGTTTATCTAGGTAGGAAACGTGACTCAGATAGGTTGAATCATGCCCTCATGGGAATATGCGGGATTCAATGTAGACAGGCTGTTTCACTTGTCTGGCTCTTTGGATCGTCTATATAAAGCTGCTTCTTGCTCTTCATCTTCTTACTTTTTCTCTTCTTTCCCAGGAAGATTTGAATATATATATGAATATATATATCTGAAGGAGGGATGGCTACTTCCTATAGTTCCTACTAGTAATTATATATATTCTCAAAACATAAAGACATTATTCACACCCTATGGCTACGGAGAATCTATCAGGAAGATTCTTTACATATTGATAAAAGACCCAATGGCATTGAAATCGCTGTAATAAGATCAAGCAAACCCCAGCCAAGCCCTCGTGAACCCAAACACCAAGCATTCTTCTATCGCAGGCTCGGTCTTCCTTCTAATCCACGCTGCAAGCTCGAACAACGCTCCTTTATCGACAAAGACATAGTTAGAGTCCTAATCGAGCAGGTATTACCCTATGTCGCACCCGTCAACGACATGGTAATCACCTCCCTTTCTGGAAGCACCCATTATGACGTTAACAAACCCACACCTCGAGGCTCGAGCATCCATCCCCTGTATGTAGCTGCTGATTGCAAGAATAAGTTACATATTTACCTCGGCAGGCGACCAAAGTGGGGAATGGGAAAGCCAAATCACCGGAAGATGCAGGCCATGCTTCAGCCAAAGGAAAAAGACAGATGCAGGGCTGCTGCTCCAATTACAGGTTTGATCGTTCATCTTCCTGCTGCGGGAGCTAGTGGCACAAAGGTTTGATGATAACGCGTCACCAGCGACGCCGTAATGGCGGCGGTGGTGCCAGGTATGATGCAATACGCCCGTACTTGGAGGCTCGAACTCTCGTCCTGTGCATGTGGCCGCTGAAAGGGATAAAGCCTCGGTAGAAAATGCAACGGGGATGCTGGGGGTAGTTTAATGCGGTCGATGCGATGGATGCGTCGATTGGTTTGAAAATCTTCTGAAAAGATCATGATAGAGGAGCTCGAGCCCATTTATCTTGAAAATGCCCTACAGTTTCTCTACAAAGGGGATGACACCAGACTGAGCGATACAACGAGGCAGCTTAGATAATTACTCTGGCCTTGTCAGGTGGCTTGAGAATTTCGTTTCTTGACTAGTCAAGCGTGCTTGTCATATGCTTTCAGGTTGCTCACTAACATAACAAACAGACTGACCATCACTTCAACTCAGGTAATAGCCGTCACACGAGCTCTACATTGTCAAGTCAAACAGATGCGACCTTTGATTCTTCTCATTTTCTCTCAACCATTTCTCATTTCTGCCGCACACATCTTACTATCACTAAAATTCAATTAGCGGCAAAGTTGAGCGTATTCAGGTTAAGAATTGCAGAGGTTCCCGTGGGTCTGCCTGAAAGGCCATTTCCGAACATGCTATAGAAGGCATTTTGTCAATGAAACCGCTGCCGCTATTTGGCAAAGGTCTGCCCACCACTCCTACAGGCGCTGGCCAAGCTCCCGAGATACCCCAGAGAAGTATTAATGTCGAAGTCTTCTCCAATATGTCGCTCGACGATAGGGCGGATGAAGTATATCAGGAGGTTACCCCGCGATGGCCATACTCCTGTCAAGGGCAACGTGACATTTATGAAATCAGGATACCGTGTGTGTCATGTTGAAGACAGGAAGAAATCAACATCTTGGGTCTGCTCCTGAATGTATTTATTCTGTTCATATTATGTATGACAAACTGCCTCTATTCGCAGGATGGATAGTGAGTTGCGCCAGATCCGTCTGAAGATCGGAGGTAAGTCTTCTTGTAACCGGGATGAGTGGCATTGGCTAACCCAGACTTCTCAATAGCAGAAGGGACGACCCCCCCATCTGCGTTCTCCGTTTAAAATCCTAGCAGACAACAGTCGGGCCAGTGTTGCACAGGCTTCAAGTGGATGCGGGTACATGTTTCGCACTCATAAGATTAACGGGTCTCCAGCAAGATAGCTCACACCTCATCGTGGTGCTGGAGTTTAGTAGCCTTGTAGCGAAGCTGAGATGAGCTTTATTTCTTCTCTTTTCCTGTGAGCATGGAGATGGGAGTGGATTCTGAATGCGTGGGTTGAGGGGCTGAAGCGGTTAGGATATCCTCAAGAGATCTCTAGTATGCGTAGTTGAATACTGTGATATCGATGCATTTGTTAGAGATGAATACAGAAGTACGGCTCTCTTGCGTATCGATAGATCAAGTAACACAAAACCCGTGGTACTGCACCATGTGAGATCTCATGCATGGCTTAGCAGTAGAAGAGGAAGACATTAAAGGACATGTCATGTTCGTTTCAATGAGCGGTCAGCTGGTCTGATCCCTGTTTAAGGTTCTTACATGATTAAAGTTCTTACCCCTCTGCCCTGTATTGACTCGAGTATGGATTGGATCATTGTAAACAATTGATTGCTTTCATCCGAGCTGACTTCCAGGTATAGCAGTGATCTTCTTTGTGGTACTGTCAGTATTAATGACAGCCTTGTAAAATATGGCCCTTTCTGGACGTGGCAGAATTACTAGGCTGCTTACCGCACCGGAGAGATAAAGAGTAAACTCCATGAGGAGATTCCGGCCATGGTTTGCGTGCAATTATGACTAGTTACATAGGCATCTTTGCATCACAACCATATCGCATATATCCCCTCATTGTCTGACTTGATGACATCATTCATATAGGCCGGTCTCATTAAGAATCCATTGATGCTTTGAATTGTTGTGAGCCATGCTGAGGCCCGCTACTCCGCATTCTGCAACTTCTGGAGTCTGCATAGGGGAGGTCAAAACTAGCTGCACGTAGAACATGACATCGGTGTAGATATACCAAGTGACTAGAAATCGCTCAATTGTACAGTGTCGCCATCTCTTCGTTCCTCAGGAATTGTGTAAGAATATGCTATTAAAAAACAGAAGATGGAGACAGAGCCACCCGGTTAGGGCCGGGCCGCCCGGGATAAGAAACAAAAATAAGGGCACAGAATCTCAGTGCCATCATGGGGAAGGGAGAAGAGGATGAGATAGTGGCGACGTGACAGACAGTCCACACACACACGACACCAACAAAATAAATCACATCACATCATGAAGAAGACCTGCGTAATGATGATAAGCAATCCCACCAATAACACGGGGGCCACTGATAGTGGCTGACCTGAAGCAATTCGGGGAGGAGACGCCAAGCTTGACGATCACCGGAGCTTGAAAGACCAACGGGACAAGATGACAGGCCCGTCGCACCACGCCACTAACTGGCCCTAACACAACTCGGCCTGAATAGTGCGATGAATGTCCCTGTTCTGGGTCTCCGCGATAAGATAAGTCATGGGCTTATCGCGTCATCGGCGCCGATCTCGCGATCAGCTGAAACCAATCATTCAATCAATTTGCATCACCCGACTGGGGGCGAGATTCCAGGGCCAGCTGAAAGGGTCGGCTGCCGAGCCTGTCAGTGGATGCATGTCGCTACGCTGGACGGGAGGGGAGAGAATGACGTCTCAATCTTGGGTCACTTACTTAGTTCACTAGCCAGCTAGTAATTAGTTAGTTAGCTGCTGGCTGGGTAGGTGGTTTAAAAGGCTAGAGGTTTCTCTCTTTCTCTCTCGTCATTTTCTCTTCATCTCATATTCATTTTCTTTCATACCAATTGCCTTCCACTCTGATCAATAATCTTCCATCATGGCTACCAAAATCAAGCTCATCCCTAACCTCAACTACAAGCGTTCAGGCACCAAGTCCTACGTACACTTGATCCGCAAGTACCGCTTCCAACCCACCAAGCCTGGTCCCTACACCCTCAGCAGCTCCATCCAACAGACCGGCCGTCCGTACACTGAAAAGCCCATCGGAGGTCGGGCTCATATTCGCCAGCTGGTGCGGAAGAAGAGCACCACCAGCGATGAGGTTGGCGATGTCCCGGCCGAAGATGTGCAGAACGACTCCATGTACCTGGCAACCGTGGGTATCGGAACCCCGGCGCAGAACCTGAAGTTGGACTTTGACACTGGTTCCGCTGACCTCTGGGTACATCTCCATTATGAAAGAGCTACATAAGAATCATGGTACTGACAGATGTAGGTCTGGTCGAACAAACTTCCCTCAACCCTTCTATCTGAGAACAAGACTCATGCCATCTTCGACTCGTCCAAATCGAGCACCTTCAAGACCCTGGAAGGTGAATCTTGGGAAATCTCGTATGGAGATGGTTCCTCCGCATCAGGGAGTGTCGGCACCGACGACGTCAACATCGGCGGCGTAGTAGTCAAGAACCAAGCCGTCGAGCTGGCAGAGAAGATGTCCAGCACATTCGCCCAAGGCGAAGGGGACGGATTGCTCGGTCTAGCATTCAGCAACATCAACACTGTGCAGCCAAAGTCCGTGAAAACGCCCGTCGAGAACATGATCCTGCAGGATGACATTCCGAAGTCAGCTGAGCTGTTTACGGCTAAGCTGGATACCTGGCGGGACACTGATGACGAGTCCTTCTACACCTTTGGCTTCATTGATCAGGATCTGGTGAAGACGGCAGGCGAAGAGGTCTACTACACCCCTGTCGATAACAGCCAAGGCTTCTGGCTCTTCAACTCGACCTCTGCAACGGTAAATGGAAAGACTATTAACCGGTCGGGTAACACCGCCATTGCTGATACTGGCACCACGCTGGCGTTGGTGGACGATGACACGTGTGAGGCGATCTATAGCGCAATTGACGGCGCGTATTATGACCAGGAAGTCCAGGGCTGGATCTATCCGACCGATACGGCGCAGGATAAGCTACCCACTGTGTCCTTCGCCGTGGGCGAGAAGCAATTTGTGGTGCAAAAGGAGGACCTGGCCTTTTCGGAGGCGAAGACGGGCTATGTATACGGAGGAATCCAGAGTCGTGGTGATATGACCATGGATATTCTGGGAGATACCTTTTTGAAGAGTATTTACGCTGTAAGTGTATTCATTTGCTGCTGACGGCGATATTGAAGCTTACTAACTGGATTGCAGATCTTTGATGTCGGTAACCTGCGCTTTGGAGCCGTCCAGCGCGAGGAGTTGCGCCAGAGTCTGAAGTCGGAGTAGACGCGAATATATTATGGTTTAATGATGTTATGTAATTGCAGTCTCAATGAATTTCCCCGATAGTGCTTCCTCGCTCAACTCATCCGTAATGTGTTCGGCTCAAATATACGAGTCACGAAGGGCTACCGGATACCCTCAATGATTGAGGTTTGGTACCACTGAATTGTCGAGACCCAGTATGAAGGGTTACTTTCTTGGTACACGCATTTAGGAGCATTATACGGCGTATCAGTAGTGTGTATCATTGTGTAGATATCTGTAGTCAGTCATGCATTTTCCTGCGACGGCGCATAGCAGTCACTCCAGACATACGAGCACCAATAATTGGACTATATTCCATCGCGCTTGGCGCCGCCTATATTCCCGACAGATAGTATTGAGGCAAGTTAACCACTAGAGTTCTATTTTAGTCATCAGCAAATCCAGCCCCCCATGTTGGAGTGGCGAAAGAGTATTTGTAGCTGTTCCTGGCGCTTAACGAAACACCAAGCAAAAGAAGATCAGGCTGCTTGTCAGGGACTCGAGGATCCCCTCACCTTCGAACAACTTCTCAGAACCTATACTAGATATTCAAACTTCTTTTTGTTTCTCAAAGACCCCCCTTTGCCTCTCTAAGACCTTCTTGCATCATCAGTCCTCTCATGGCTTCATCCCTGGCCGATCAAACTCCTGAAAGTTCAACGACAAATAACATGGTCCGTTCGAACTCACATATACAACTTGAAACCTGCCACCAGAAATTAGAGTCCACATTCTCTTTCTACTCAATGTGGAAGGGCTTAAGTCACTAGTTCATGCATCGCCCATTTATCATGACCAGTATCTTCTAGATCGCAAGCGCCTTCTCCTCAACAGCCTAGCAACCACACTGGGCAGCATTTTCTTCGAAGCTTGTATTGTTCCAAGAGACTAGCTCAGTGAGCTTCTCGCAGACACGCAACCACGATAGAATCCATGATTTATTCGAGACACTCACAAAGCGGCGCTTTTCGGCCCGTCACTCAGATTCCAACGGCAGGACTCACATTGAAAGATGCCATAGATATGGTAACTTTTTATCTCTCGGTCTTGAAACCTTTCTCACGGCACTATTCTGCGTGGGCATTAGGAAATCTAGCCGAAGAGCGGGAAGCAACACATACCAAGATCGACGAAGGCCTGAGTGAATCGGAAGAATTTAGGATAATCCGCTCTCTGTATCGCTTCCAGTTATGTAGTAATGTATTCGGCATCGGACCCAACAAGGACAAGCTTGATCTTTTCAGGATAGACTTTCAACTCAGTGATACCGAGATTTTAAAGCTACTCGAAGATTTATGGGAACCATGGGAAGTAGAGGAGATCAATTGCATCAATATCTTTGCGGAAACAAAATGTCGTGAGATTCATGATGCTGTGAGCTGGGATTTCAGTGAGAAGAACCCACGGTTTGATGATCAGGAAAGACCGCCCAGTCCGGACGGGGCAGTGAATATACCACGTTAGTGAGCCTCTAAATATATGCAAGCTTTTTATTGTGTTTATTCTGCTGTAGAAACCTAGCTAACTGGCAGACAACCCGCGAATAAAAAGAGCACAGCCATGCTTTTCTAATCGGGACTATTACACAAGGCCTCGAGCGTTTGTATACTATCTTTTTCAAGGTCCAGGAGCACTCGGAATTAGTCAACATAATGGAGCAGACCTTGGTTCTTTGGCTCGAGGATTTCCTTGAAGGAGATGTTCATGGCGCGTTCACCCACGCGGCACAAAGTGGGCGTCGAGTTAGGGCACCGTCCGAGCGAGATAAGAAGGAGGAGCGAAGAGAGCCTTTGCCTTTCCGGGGTGATAGGGTGAACGACTACTCGGAAGGAGCGTATCCGCCATTGGCATGGACACTTTTGTGGAAAGGAACATACAGCAATATGTTAGGAAGCTACATACCTGATGAATTCCACAGGTGGGGGTATGTTATGTGGGATGCGGCCCGGTTGGAGCGCACCGGTGCGAAGGAAGTATTCGCAAGGGGGTGGGACTTGATGTGGGGTGAGAATGAAGATGCGAGAGACCAGAGAGAACTTTTTTGAGCGGATCTGGGGCTGTGTTTCTAAACAGAAAGTAAGCAAGTACGCGGTATTGATGTCGCTCCGTCTATAGTTACTTTTGGGTCAACCAGCCACATGACTGGCAAGCTCATCGTATCACCTCGACGTGGGTTGGTTAGCCAGTTTTCTGATGTTATGTAATTGCAGGTTCCGTCTTTTAAATTGATGCTAATGGCTGAGCTCAGATGTACGTACGTAGTATATGATAGAGCAATTTAGCACTCCGTATCTTGTTGTGTTATCGATCGTTCTCATTTGAACCGCAAATGAAACTCTCATTGGGTTCCGGTCAGACCTTCCACCCTTTTCCGTCCTTCCACTGCCACAACCTCAACGCCACAAAAAATACCATCCCAGCTCCTACCGTAACAGCCGCAAACAGCTGCCCCTTCCAGAAAACGGCATGTTCCAGATCCAATAACGCTCCCGCAATAGGATTGCCAATGAGAATGCCAAGCCCCGAAAACACAGAAGCCATGCCCAACCACGTCCCCATTAGAGCCATGTCCGGACACAAACCCGCCAAAACCGGAGGCATTAGGGCGACAATCGTTCCGGATGGGAAGCCATAGATAACAGCAAAGACGATGGCGCCAGCGTTATTGTGTATGCCCATCCATGCGAATGCGAGGATAGTGACCACAAGACTCACCATAATCATGACATTCAGCGGTCCCAGACGATCAGCGAGCATGTTGGGTGCAATCCGACCGAAGAAAGAAGAGGCGCTGAGAATGGATAGGATGTAGAAGGATATGTTATCGCCTGCGTGGAGATAAATGGTGAAATAGGTCGGGAGATAGAAGTAGGGGAAGTAGAGGCCCACAAGGTCGAAGAAAAGCGCGAGGCAGTAGATAACGAAAGGAACTTCACGAAAGGCCGTGAGATCAAGGAGCCGCCGAGTCTTTTCAAGAGGAGGAAGGCGTGATTTCATCACCGCTATGGAGAAGAGGAGGCCGGCTAAAGCAATAAAGGCAATTATACGGGTTGTCCAGCCGAATCCGACGCGGTCGATTAGTTTGTGAAACACGATGGGATAGATTACAGCGCCTAGCATGTAAATTTCAAGTGAGTATAATTTAATGAAATCAATCGAATCAGGACTTACCGACACTGCCCCCTGATGCAGCAGTTCCAACGGCAAAGGCTCGTCGGGAGGTAAAGTATGTGACGGGTATGGCAAGGCTAGGGATGAAGAGAAGGCCAGAACCGATGCCCACGGCGACGCCATGAGCCAGAAAGAATTGGTAGTATTCCTTGGATATTGAGGCCATCATCAGTCCAAACACGACCAGAAACGTGCCTCCTATCAGCAAAGTCTTGATATATCCTCTATCAAAAATCGGACCAACGACAAATCCCAGTGAAAGTAAGAGGAAACTTTGAACTGTTCCGATCCAGGCTATAGAGGATGGGGAGTAACCTTTCAGCAGTCTGGTTTCGTAGTAACTCTGATAAACGCCAAATGTATTGATTATGCCCCTATAGTCCTCGGGGTCAGTTAACGGGACTGCACAGGGATGATCCAGCAGACCGACCAGGAGTTGAAGAAAAGGAAGAAAGCGCCAGCTACTTGTACCCAGGCAACGATGCCTCCATCGGGTGCAGGAGAAGATGGAAAAGCAGCATCCTGAGCAGCCGAGCGTTTCTTTGTTTCTACAATATTTGGTTTAGCTATGTGATTTGCGGACAGGGGACGTATTGACGAAGCATCGTTATCCGAGGGAACAGCCATGGTCAACACCTTGAGCGAAGATTGTTGAGGAGCCAAATATGGGACCCCGAGGACCACAGCACCATATTGTAATACTGATCATGCTGTCAATAGAGCTTGTCGTTATGCACATCAGAAATCGCCCATTGGTCTGAGGACGACCAAGGTGTTGTCAGTGACCAGAAGAAGAGGATCGCACTATGCTTCGTTGTCGGCCTCCTAAGAAGGGCGGCAGAAAATGCAAAGGAGATCATTTATAGCTTAGCTCCCAGCATAAGCCTCTTATTGGTTACTACTTGGCAGCTGATGAAGCAGCGTGACGAAGCAGCTATTGCTATGGTCATCTCGGACTGGGGTGTTCGTCTCGTTGATGCAAAAGCAAGAGAAGCAGCAAATTCGTCTGTTGTTTTATTTAGGTGATTGTTGGTTGATTCTTGTTGAGAAGATTTTATCCAGAGCAAACGGGAGAACAAGACGTAGATGGTAGGTAGAAAGGAGTGGTCGGTCGGGAAGGTGTGGGCGTGCCCGCAGCAGCGATGCGAACGCTGCATGATCTGGCCAGGTGTTGTTACTGGACTGGGCCAGTACAAAGACTATTTGTAGGTTTATTGTCCGACAATTAAACACTATAAGGCTCGACGTGATTCTATCAGACCAGACTAAGGTCAGCAGATGCAGAGTCTAAAGACTTATTCAGTCACCGCCCCCTGCCCCCCTCCCCCCAACTCAAACCAAAAAACAACACGGCAAGGCCGGCGAAGCAACCGATCATTTGTTCACCTCCGGCTCAATCTCTTGAAGCTCGTCACTTTTCAGGTAGTAGCCATCTTTGCTTAGAACACAGGGGAAGCTGGATCTTCCAAGCTGGAGCCTTTAGTGGTCTTTCCATTGAACTTTGGGAACCTTCTGCGCTCACATGACTCTGTATGTGGCCGACCCTTGCGTCCAAGTGAACCGTAGGACTACTCTGCTGTGTAATGTTATCAACCGAGCTTTGCATTGCAGTCATCTATAAACCAGAACGTAGCCTGTTAGCACAGATAGATGTTTGATTGATGCCAACTGGGTGGTTGCCCATTTGGTTCAATTCAGAGAGCAAAGCTTGTCATATTCATTCGCCTTGCAGGGGAGGTCAAGAGATGACCTCACTTCTTTGTAGACCAGAGTGAGCGATAGAACATTCTGAAATTGCCGATGGACGATCTGTCTCTGAGAATTTAAGCACCGTTGGATCATCATAGTATTACTTTGATCAGGCCCCACATAGCTTAGCGACCGTGGTTTGAATCCAGCCAGAAGAAAGCAGAATGGAAAGATGAGAGGTGGGGATGGAAAGAGTGAGAGACGGCTAGTTTGTCGGACGGCTGCTGCCGAGCCGTTTAGTTATAGGCCGATCGGGACCAGGGACTGCACCTAGTAAAAAACCATTAGACGAAACGCACAATCGCAGTCGCGCCGTCCCTATTTTTGCCCTACATGGTACTCTGCTCTTCTTATGAGAAAAGGGAACAGAAACAATTCTGTCAAGCTGCCATATTGCGTAATATATAGTGGCTAGGACAAATCATCAGCTGTACTTTGTTTTCGTGTGCATGTCGTTCACCATTCCTTTTCCTGCTACACCGTGGATATCACCTCAGATTGGTACACGAATATGGTGGCCTCTGGGTCTCAATAGATTGAACTTACGCCCAATCCATTCCCATTGGCGAGTGCTTAGATGACAAGCGACCGTATACCATCAGGTCAAATTGTGAGGACATGTGTTATCAGTAAATGCCATGAAATGGGCGCCATCCGCGCATGACTACATACAAAAGAGCCGAGCTTGCCAGATGGCAGAAGGTCTATACTCACCAACACGCCGCGCAAGCGACAGATTGCATCATCCGATTCAAGCAAAATTTAGTTGCCGAGGACAGCGACCGGAAAAAACCCGCAAGTCGGGGTGATGCCCAGGCAGGTTGAAAAACAGGGATGGCAGCATGAATATGCCCATTAGGGAGGATCATCTCCAAGACCCGCCAGTCTATTGAAGTTGCTACCCTCCTTGATGACGAGACACTACCAAAGTCTCCACTGCTGGAGGGGGTCAATAGATGGTCACATGGATCAGTCCCGCCACAGTCAATTGAACTTTGGCATCCATGCAGGGATACCACTGTGGTTAGTTTCCTGAAGGAAATCAGCAGCGTCGCAACAATTGGGCGACTTATGTCGGTAAGCTGACACACAAAGTGCAATGATGCCGAGATCCAATGCGCTTGTTCACTATCGGCCCCTTTAGAAGGCTTGCGTTGATCAAAATCTTCCTTTATCAAAGACTAGCCGGCAATCCTTCAGCGAATCCACTTGGAAGCCTGGGAGATATTGCGCCATATGACTGAGTCGTAGCCCACACCGTTAATCTCGGCGGTCAATCCCCGATCGTGTCACCCTCCCATTTGTGCGACATGGTCAAATCCCGAAGCCATGCCCATTTCATTGAGGGCATGCTTGGTGATTGACCTCTTCCGCGGCGGTTGGTCTAGGCACGTGGGGCCAGCAAGCCTATCAGCGTTTGCAAGAACTTCTTTAGACACTGCTGCAGACAGAAGCTTATCAGCATTCCTAGGGAAATTCTAGACCAGTTAATGGACCGTAAGAGCTTGAGGATTTGATGATTGTGAAGTGCCTGTGCAGTAGGTGGTTATGGCAAACATACACCTCATCCAGTATGTACGTCCGATAAAGTTTTTGTACCCGAGGGGTCCGACTGGTAAGCATCCACGGCAGCAGTGGCGCATTTCCAGGACACCGGATAGGAGATAGTGTACGAGCCAATGGTAAGACAGTGAGACTAGTACCTCGCTGAGAAAATTTTTGTGGGATCAAAAACCTAAGAGTTTAATCTCCTGGCTAGACCGGGGAGGGGCGCGGAAGAATAGGAGAGAGTTAGAGGGACAGAGAGGGGCAAGAGAGCTAAAGACTAGAACAGAAAATGCCAAACAAACATTTCTTGGAATTTCGCGCACTATTGCCTTTGGCACTCCTCTTTCCCTCCCAGCCACCACTTTTTTTTTTCGGTTGGTTGGCCCTGGCTTTGTTGCGCTGACTGACTTTTCGCCCCTTTTGCGACCATGGTCCGGGCGCGTTGGCGCGCAAAATGGCCGCGATGGGAATTGTGTGCCGCTGTAGAAACCAGAAATTGAAGACAAGGTGGTGGTGGTGCACGGAGATGAATTGATGAGGGTAGTGTTAGCCTGAAACTTGCATGAAAATATTAGCTATAGTTTTGAAGAAAGTCATGAATGCCCAAAATTGGAGCTATGACCTCTGCCCGCGACAGCATCTATTGCAGATGGTGGGTAGCTAGTAAGTAATTGAATGACATCTCCCCTTAATCAGGATATTTGTCCAGCGATAACCCTGAATGGAAATCCCTCATTGGTGACATTCATGTGATGTAAAAGAGTGGAGTGCATATGCAGAGCACAGAAGCATTGACATTGCTAATAGTCAGTCACAAAAGCAACCCAAAGGGTAAGCGACAGGTCTGCGACCGTTCTATGAAATCGATCGTGATAGACAGGAGACAAGGATTATCAGGGCCCTATGACGGGAGTTCCTGGTCAACAGGATCGCCCACGTTAGCGTCTTATCACGCAAGATAAGCCGGCGGTCGCATTTGCCACAGACGTGATGGGATCTGCGGATAGCACCGGCTCTGGTGGGAGGGATCGCCACCGGGGTACGTACGATGTTTCTATGTACAGAGCATGTCGTGGAGGCTGTGGTGGTACGAATTGGATGTGTCACCAGAGTGATCTTCGACAATCCAGACTGGGGGGGGGAGAAGTGGAGGGAACCATGAAAATCAATCAGTGAATGGGTGGATGTGACTCTGAGTGTGACTGTGACAAGCGAGTCGAGAAACTGAGACGGTGACAGAAATCTCCACTAAGTTTCCGAGAATAGAAAAAAAAAAAAAGACCACCGACAAAAACAAAAACAGACACAAGAAATCTAAAATAGAAAAGCTAACAAAAAGAAAAAGCCGACGAGCTTATCAGTCCCACGTGCCCGTGCACGGACTGTCTGGATGGGCTTCTGGAACATTGGCGCTCCTTCATGATGATTCAATGGCTGATGCGGTCCCTTTTACAATTTTGATTTTTTGTTTCAAGATTGTATAATATTTGACTTGACTATGATTGTTTCGAGTCCAGATGCATTGTTCACACGCAGCCCATTGGCTCCAAGTTTGACTGCATCATCAGACGCGTCTCAGGAACAGCAGAAAAGAGCAGGTTCGCCAGGAGGGACCCGCGATTGGGCTGTGTTTGTCGGCCTGAATTGCGGGCTGGAACAGTCGGTCTCCACCGGGCGATCCACCGCAACGTCGATTTGGCTTTGGCAGACCGAGTTCTAGAGCGTTCGCCCACCAGGTTTTCCTGTCCCATGACCTGGCGGTTATCAAGCTTGCTCATCCTCCACCCTGTCAAAATGTATATAGACCTTCCCCGACCAGCTCGGAGAGAATTCTTTTGACATTCAGACAAGCAAAAGCCAAAGCTCCTTCTTTTCTCCGGACCTTTCGATTCTTTCGCCCTTCCCTCTCCCATTTCGGGTGCGGGACTCTGCATCTGCTCCTCCATTAGCACACGCAGCAGAGAGGCAACACAGAACTACGCTAGACCATACAATGTCCTACACTTCCTCCTCCCGCTTTTCCAGATCACCTTCCCCCGCGCCTCGCACTAGACGACCTTCTCCGTTGGAAAGAACCTCATTGCACCTCCGTCTCAGCCTGCTCTCCGGCGAGAAATATGACCAGGAAAGCAGTGCCAAGGAACCCGATCTTCGTCGCTGCCTCAGCCATGCCCACATCCACGCCAAGTCCATGGCTATGGTCAAGCGAGACATTCGCGTCCACATCCGCTCCATGGGCATGGCCATGGACGATGACAGCGACGAGGAGCTCCTTGATCACGAAGTCCTCCCGCCGCCACCGTCGCGCCGATCGTCCCGCAGCAGCTCCAAGTCCGCTGCGGCCCCACGGGTGACGGTATCACCCAAACCCAGCGAGAAATCGAGTCTGCTCGATAAGGGTCGCAAGTGCTTGGAGAAGCTTTTCCCTCGCAAGAACAACGTGCATCTAGCTCAGTCTAGAGTTACCGTCGTCACTTGAAGCCCGTCCATCTCTTCGCCTGCTCGTCTCTCGGTTTAAACCCCCACTGCTAGTGCTTATCGGTTTCGCCACCAACCTCTACTACCCATAGTATGATGATATCCATCTCTGCTTGTGGTAATCACGCCATTTCGGGTACCCGCGCCCATACCCATGGTGCTTCACCGTCACCTAGACTGCCCGTCAGAGTCTCTTGTCAGTCCTATTCATCCCGCCAGTCCGTTCGAGACTGGCGCGCTCTCATCCGGTTGAGAGCCTTGACCTGACGCCGGCTTCTGGTCGTGAAGTCCATATTACTATCTCCTTCACTTTTTCCTACCTCAATGTATCTTCCCCTATCATGTCCTTGAAGCGGGCTTCAACGACCACGATGTTCGGAAGTAATGTGTGCCAGTCACTATTTCCTTTGTTTACTTGTCTGGGCTTGGAGTTATAGCGTGCTTTGCTTTTGCTTAGCAATGGATACCAATTAGAGTATAGAAGACCATAGATTAGATTTTTAGAATCTATTTTGTCAGTGACATCTATCTTCCTCCCTCTCAAATGTAGTGTGTCTTTGTGTTCCCCCATTTCATCCCCAGCTAACCCGAATGACTCACCCAAATCACCATTAACTAGCACCAACACCACGTTCCACACACGGTCGCACAACGTAACCGTTCACAACCCCTAAAACAGCCAATCATACTATTATGCACCTCATGACTCGCAAATGCTAATACTCGGCTCTCAAGCCACCTGGCACAACCCCGCCGTGGTTGGAATAGCCAACTTCGGGCCGACGATAACAAAGCCGCTCTTGCAGCGGCTAATTTGATATTCAGCCTGAACCGCGATAGGCCGACAGTTCCCGGGCCATCCTTGTATGTATGCAGGTCACCCCCTCCTTGGCCGCACCTGCATAACCGAGACGTATCTCGGTCAAACATGTCGTGCTCTGTTTCTCTGATGCCGTGCAATGCCCTACAATGCCGTGCGGGCCTGAATTGCGGTCGGACCGACTTTACACCTCATATTCTCTAAGTTATAAGATGCCAGTTCGGGATTTGTTGACGCCACCGAAGTCATTAATGTTGTTTTCTTATTTTGTTTTTTTTGTGTCTTATCGATTGCTACTGATGATTATGAGAGTTCATTGGAGTTTAGTAAAACAATAATAGACTGATGAGTAAGGATGGAAGGTAAATCTGGGCCCCTCTGCGCTATCCGCCAGCGGTCGCGCGATTCGAAGCTTGATTCGGCTGGATGTCACCACAATCTCGACTGAAACATGATAAACTGACATAACTGGTCATTGAGACAGACCCTTCTGAAGAGCAGACGGGAAATAGGATAATGAAATATAAGTTGGATGAAAGAAAGGAAATGGCAACACCCCGTTGACTAGCCGAAAATGGGGAGTCAAATGGTACACGTCCATAGCTAAAGCATAATCCATGTCTTCAGAGGTGAGGCAGAAATGTCGTCCAATCCACAGTGCGATAAGCGCTGACTTCCAAAGCTCTTAGCCCAACGAAAGCCTCCACGATCAAGTATAACCTTGCAGCAGCATACGTGCAAGCAAGGGGGAATATACTCCAGAATTCGGCCTTCAGTGGCAGTACTTTGGAGACCTTGACAGATTCCCTTGTCAGTCGCGCTTGCTCCACGTCTTCCAGCTTGGATTTCCAGAAGATTCTGCAAAAGAAGCGCTGCCAGCGTCCTATCCGATACCAGGCAGCTGACGTCTCGAAGACCCAGAACGCAACAGTGTTTCCGAACAGAAACATACTGCATACTCGCCAGAGGATGAGCTCCGCCTTTGTTGGGAACCCGAAATTCCAGCCAATGAGATGGATCGAGGCATATAACAAAGTCGCAACACATAGGAAGGACAATTAGGCACGCATCAAGTCTCTTCCATGGAGCGTCAATGCATGGTGCAACTGGGTGTATAAGCTTGGGCTTTCAAAGCACATGAGCTACCTGGGGATCAGTGGTTTGGTATCAGCCGGGAGGAGAAGGATATATTCAGCTGGAAATGCGATATATTGGCAGGTCTGTAGACTTAAGGTATCTCAATCAGTGCCATTCGGACCGGTGGGGGGGGGGGATTGAATCTTATCTCTAACGGTATATACGTCGATTGAATGGACGAGCTCTGCTCGGCTAAAAGGAAGAGAGGATGAGGCTAGACATCAGTACGTGCCGGGGTACCATACTACATCTACTATATGAAACAGCAACCCCAGGCACGCCCATGCACCACTACAGTACTACGTCCGGGGCCCCCTGTCTGTTCCTGCGCACATCCGCCTGTGATAGGCTCGTGGGCCTCATCTTGCATGCGCCACTCCTGGGAGGCACCCCCTCACCCAACTCTTCCGTCAAGCGCCTGGTGTGACAGAAGCTCGATTCCTCTCCAAAGAAAACTAACCGCCCAGTAAAATATTGACCCAGTCCGCTCAACCATTCTCATTACCTTGTACGCTCTACTTCAAAGTAAAAGAAAGATACAATTTGCGATATGCAAGCAACATTCGCGGACAATCCATCGACAACGGAAACACTCCCGCGCCAGCGGAAGCCTTCTCCTCTTCCCCCGGGAGCCATTGCGGAAGAACCAGCAACACCGGAGAAAATCTTCTTCGATGACGGTGCCCCCATTCTTGTCTCTTACGAGGAGATCCCCGAATGGTATCAAGACAATGAATTTATTCGACACGGCTATCGACCTGTCTCCAATTCCACCCATGCGTGCTTCGCCAGTTGGCTATATCTGCACAATGAAACCGTGAACATCTATTCGCATCTAGTTCCAGCCGTCTTCTTTCTCGCAGCAGAGGGCATGTTCCATCAGTATCTTCAAGTCAGATACCCAGAAGCCACGTTATCCGACCACGCCATCTTTGCCTTCTTTCTCCTGACTGCTGTTATATGTTTGGGTCTGTCGACTACCTATCACACATTAATGAATCACTCCCTCCAGGTCTCGGAATTGTGGTTACGACTCGACTTTGTTGGTATTATTGTCCTGACCCTGGGAGATTTCGTCTCGGGTATCTACATGGTCTTCTATTGCGAGCCTCTATTGCGACGGATATACTGGGGCATGGTAGGTTCCCTACCGCACCGTTTGGTACATAAATATCTAATAGGGATTTGAAGATCATCTCACTGAGCTGCATCACAATAATGATCCTCGTGAACCCCAAGTTTCAAGGACCCTGTTGGCGCACCTTCCGTGTCGGCACCTTTGTCGGCACTGGACTATCTGGCTTCGCACCTCTAATCCACGGTACAGCATCTATGGCTTTGCCCAAATGATGGTACAGTCCGGCATGCCATATTACCTAGGCGAAGGAGGGCTCCTCATTCTAGGTGCACTTTTCTATACTGTTAGTACACCGACCTAAGAACTAAGTCCCATCATGACAAGTGAATATAGATGCGCATGCCAGAATCAATGAAACCTGGGAGACTTGACATTTTCGGTTGCTCTCACCAAATATTTCATGTCCTGGTCGTCCTTGCCACGGTTGTTCAGCTGGTTGGCATTCTCTCCGCGTTTGATTATAACTACAACCATGGCGAATGCAGGCTGCCATGACGTGACGATTTCTCAGCCATATGACCCCTCAGTTATAACGATACATATCTTATATCCGCGCTCATTTCATCTGTGTTTACTAGAGATGGTGGTATAAAGACGAAGTTCGGCACTTACTATTATACGCTACAACAATACCTCACGTCAGCATTTAAAGAATCATTTCAACGAAACCAGCTATAATTTCCTATAAAACACACCCTTTGTACTACAAAGAACACCCGCTCTACAATAATGTAAATCAGAGGAGACTTATAGAGTAGACATACTTACTTAGATCTCATTATCAGTGAACGAATCTGAAGAAAATCCCAAAGAAAATCATTATTACAACAAACAGTGTGTCAAAATTACAACCTCAACCTGAGATGGATAGAAAAAACTGGCAAAGATACGCAAAAAGAAAAAAGAAATCTCCCCGACTGGGAGTCGAACCCAGGTCTCCCGCGCTTGTTCCCGAAAGGGATTGACAAGCGGAAATCATGACCGTTAGACCATCGAGGACTTCTTATTAATACGCTGCATTTATCTGCTATATGAAATAAAGAAAAATTAATTATAGCCCTACCATAGCGGGTATGGAGGGTAAAAGTAGTCAAAATATTACGATTTACTTTACGAAAATAGCTGAACACCAAATGATACCAAATGATCCCATACACTATATACTAGTATGGAAATAGGGAAAGCCTCGTAGACTCACAAGTTGCCTGTGACGAGCTCACCATCACCACATAACATGCAAGGCTTTCTGACCTGCTCCCTATGTTGTTCAGCATATCCCAGTTTCTGATTACCCTGCATGATATTGCTCAACTTCCCGATTTATTTAGCTGTAATATGCAAACGGATTTTCTATATATCAAGCCATGGTTCGTAAGTCTGCACCGACGACATGGCGATTTCCGCCAGGCTTGTACCGAACGGGATGTTCCCGTGCCATTCGCAAGGACATAAAAGTACCTAGAATATCTGCGCTAAGTACTATACATAAGCCACCCACCTTTCAGAGGGCTTTCTCGGAGAATAAAAAGATATAAGGTCGTCACTAGCGGCTGGTGGCACTTCCTTTCGCAGTACAACAACTACTAGCTTTCCTCTCAGCTGACTGGTGCACTGACCCCCCCAATCTGCAGCCTAGCCCATCTTGTGTCTGTTTACGCGCCTGCATCTTCCACTTTATTCAAATTTCCCACACAGCAAACATTTTCACTTGAAGAGACGCAATGGAAAGAGCCGCAAGCCCAATTTCCACTTTGGTCGGGCTAGCAACCCGAGCTGACCCTTCGCCTCTACCGCCCCCTCAGGAAATATTTGTCCATATCCAGGAGATGTATGACTCTGGGAAGCCATTCTACACCAAAGAGTTGTTCCAAGATCTCAAACAGCAGATACAGGATGCTCGCGATGGAGTTATCCAGAGTATACGTGTGCCAGTGTTGGATGGAGTAATTGTTGAGTTTCCAGTACTCATAGGGCAGGTCTATCCAGCACATGATGAGCCTGGTATGGAGTACATTATGTATGTGTTTTTATTGATACATTTCTCATGCTAAGCTGCCTTAACTCACGGACTTTGATCTGCGAAGCCGAAACCCCTGTATATCATATTCATCTCTGCAAGAAGTACTTGATGATGATAACCTAGGGGATTATCTGCCCTACAACCATATCGAGATTGGCCATTACAAGTATCTACGGGATATCTACACCAAGGAGCTGTACCTGAACAGTTCAGTTGATTCAGTACATGACGCAAGCAAGCTCCTACAAGAATGTCGCCAGATCTGGGAGAACACCACAGAGTGCCAAGAGCTTCGGGTAAAGCTCATGTCAAGAAAGACTGTCCCTATTACCAAGATCGTTGGGATTGCGCTCGGATCTTTCGCAACAGTCTACCCTGAACTACAAGATCGATCGGTTTTTCAGCACGCTCTACTTTTGACTCTCCGTGACGTATATTGCAAAATGCACAATGTGTCACAGGATGCTATTCCATGTTTTGCACAGGACCCAGAATGCAAGAAGAATGATATACTTGCTGCAGGGGAGAATGGAATCAAGATCGTAGAAGACCCCGACGCCTTTCTCAAAGTTGATGAGTCCACAGTGGTGGTTTCGGTTGCTCCGGATATTGCTGTGCGGCAAATTGTCTTTGATATAGCTCGGCCAGCTGTCCTGATATGGAGCAAAGTAAGGGATGAGAATGAAGATCATATGTGAGTTGCTCATTTTCTCTTCCTCTTCCTCTTTTTCTTCTTCCTCCAGTCTACGGGATATGCAAACTTATCTTGTCTAGGACCGACCCTGTTTCTCCACGCGTGTTAACTTGCATACGGGAATACTATGATGAATTTGATTTCCCTGATTATAATTCATATTTTTCAGACCTTGCGGTATACATTCGTCGGAACTAGGGTGGAGCCGACGAGGACGCAGGATATTAAACCGAAGAGACTTGTCAGAGCAGAGTCAGCGGATCTGTCAAAGGATGTCTACCATTTGCTCATCGTATAACTCCAATCCTAGGGATCTGGAGCCCGCATGCACTGCTATGTTACTAGCACTTCCTGATTCTAGTTCGGGAGGTAGGTTGAGATCCCATAGACGACATCTAACTCGGGCAATAAGTTCGAACTCTCGTACGTCCCAGTGACACGATAAATCCAGTGATGTCCTCAGGTCTGCTACGAAGTAATTCATATCCATATCCAGAATCTTGTAGAAATTTTCGTAGTTTTCAATCCACTTCTGAGGTAGTTCATTCCCAGGAAATGATGTCCAGCTGGCGCCGAATATAGTTTGACTATATTCAAACAACTTCAATAACTGTTCCGTCGTTTCTGTCCATTCTATAATCTTAGGAACAGCCGTCATCATCCTTCCCAGCACTGGAGTCCATTGTGGTCCTTGAGCCACTTGTTCTGGATTCAAAGGTCGTAAAAACGACCAGATAATTCGACAGAGATCCCATGAATATGTCCAAGGCAACTTCACACCGCAATACAATGTAGTCTGGATGTCATCGAACTTGTCCACTAGCATCTCAAATTCTCCTTGTCCCCCGGCAACTTCCGAATAATTGACTTGTCGAAGAAACTGCCATGTTGCATGCTGATCACGGAACATCCATCCAAACTCTCTGTTTGAATCTTCCCATTTATCCCACAATTGTTTCTCAAGCTTCGGCAACGGGTTTTGCAGATATAGAGAAAAGTTAAAGACCCTGTCTCTGACGCTGGCGAAGGGGATGGGAAGTTCGTCATCGCCTAAGGTGATGACAGATTGATGTGTAGTTTGTTCCATGAGCAGATGGAATTCGCGAATCAAACTATTTTCTTCTGGGGACAGTCCTGAAACAATGTACCGCTCATTCGGCCTTTCACTGGCCCAAGGCAGCAGCCATCTACTGGTAGGAGGTTGTCTGAGCGAAAGTGCGCAGGTCGATACGAAATGATAAGAGCCCGTGACAGATTTTTCTCTGAGAATGACAGGGTTGTTGTATCCACCGAGAAGGAACAAACTATCTTGCCCTTTCTTATATCCTCGATCTGGGAGGGAAACCGATAGAGTTGCTCTTTCATCAAGCGTCATTCTGATCTTTACACGAGTTGGACCACGCTTGATACTGCCACTTAACCCGCAAACCTTGATAGCACAAGTGCGCAAGATCGGCGTAGCTGCACTTAGGTGGCTCTCACTGTCAAAGGCAAGGTAGGATCGGAATATTACATGACCTGAGCCTGAGACTTTATTGTTTTTTCGGTTGAGTCTTTGATTCGTTGTTGAAATGGGTGTAGCGGTCGTGGATACTGCTTGCGACCAGTCTGGGACCCAGGAGGGGAGGTCGAATGTCTTCTTTATTGTTAGACCAGCTAATTCGAGAACATCCATGGAATTGCAAACTTCCATAAGGTATGCAGATAGGCCGGTGTATACACTTTCAACGGAAACGGTGTAGTCGGGTTTAAGTTCACTCTGGGATACCAAGCTAAGCACGGCAAATACCTTGTCCCGCGGATCGGAACATTCATAGGAGGATGCTTGGGCTAATATGGGTAAAAGTTCACGATCGGTAAGCCCCTACCAGTGTTCATTCCAGAAAAGCCAGTCGGGTATAGGAACGTCTTCATTGGCCAACGCAAAGGGCGCTTTAGGCCATGTAGCTGAATGTGCACCGCATAGTAACTCAGGGTTCCGAGCTAGTAATGCTTCAACAAGGAACCATAGTCTGGTGAACAATGGTCTTTCTAGAAGAATCCTAAAGCTCTCCGAGTATCTTTGTTTATATGCTCATGGCCAGTGCTCACTTCGGAGCCTGTTACAGCGATGCTGTTGAGAAAATCCAAAGCTTCTCGACTGTCGGATGTTTCTTCACCCAAGTAGGCAAGGACTTTAGACCCCCTTTGGCAGATTTTTCGTTTCAAAGAGGTTTGTTGACTTTTTACTTTGAGGTTAGCCTGATCGATGCATAATGAATCAACCCATAAGAGTCGATCAAACTCCTGGTTCCTTATAAAGCGAAGCGCCTGTTGGCAATTGTATGATACATGAACAGTGTCCCAGTACTTGCCTACGAAGACAATGTGGGAATTGTCGGAGTCTTCGTTTTCGTTGGCTCGGGGCATATGATAAGACTTCAAATGATTCAGCTGGACAACTGGGGATGTTCATCACCTCCTGGTCAATATGAAGCAGGCTATCGAAAGGGCCAGCATTCAACCTGACACTCTTTGGAGGGTAGTGTCGGGAATGGACTCTCTTCAGAGTCTGTCGGAGGTTCGCTGTCGCCATGTTCTGTGCTCTCCTCTGATATAATTGTGTTATCTGAATTGAGGCATGATGGCCACAGAGAAATATGAGATAGGTCGTTCAGTGGCAGTGGTGAATCTGTGAGTTCTCTTTCTTGCTCGATGATCGCAATGGCGAAGCAATGATTGCAACATGGAATACCACTTGCCACACTGGCATCTGGCCGTTTGCAGCTTGAACTGTGCCAAAGGCTCATTGTGTGTTGAATTGATGGAGGAGACTGGGAAAGTGAAAGACTAAGGGTGATGGTCTGGAAGAAGAACGTTTTGGTCGGGAGGAGAAAGGACAAATGGGCGACTTAGAAAATACGGGTGAATCGCTGCTTTCTATAATTGGTGACCGTGAATCACGGAAACTTGGGATTCTAGTTATCTGGGTCGGACTGAAAAGGGATGAGACCAGACTTGATGCTTGAAGCTGAAAATGATAAGTTATCCGACCCAGTTGAAAGAAGTCTAGGCCCCATTTATAGGTCAAGGCGCGTGCTAGTTCACTTGGAATTTGGGGGATTTTTTTTTCCAACCTATCGTAGACAAGACCCGGATTATCACCGATTTCCAGGCATTTATCTCATCTAATACTCATAGAGGTTGTCTTTCGGGGGGTCCCACAACACTACTTGCTATCCACTAATTTTAGGTAGAGAAAAATCAATTCAAATACGCTCGAACTATCTTACACAACCCAATAACTAGTCAAGGAATTCCGTCCCCTCCCAGTCATTAGAGTTATAAACATCTCTTACGTTGTCTTTTTCCAAGCAACAATTGAGAGAGATAAACAGAGGTTATAATTATTCATGCAACATACAGGTTTTATAATTCCGCTGGCGTGAGGGCCTCACAACACATTCATGTGCACAGCACCAAAAGAAGGAAATCTACTCATTAGCGATAGAGACAATATAGCTTTATAACATATGCTATCTGGTCTGCAATGCTGTGGAATTTTTTTGATTCTATAGTTGTTCGAGACATTGAACAGGTATTTACAGTTGAAGCAGTCGACATTAGAAAGGACTTATGGAAAGTTGAACAACTCGCTGGACTGCACATCCAGCCCGCCCATGTCGCTCAAAGACCAGATTGGTGCATTTAGTTAGTATGATAACATTATACTATTACTGCTTGAAATGGTGATTTTCTGCGGCTGCTTCTAGGAGGTTCAAACTTCCTTGCAAAAGTGTCTTTAATACCATGAGGACGTAGAAAACTCTACTTATCACCAGAAGGGCAAAAAACTGCGCAGTTGTGTGAGTGGAGTAAATTCAGCCCACCTCTTTTGAATTTAGAGAGTATAATGTTACATTATCATCACTCATCACCCTAAAAATCCACCGCACAACTCCACTCTGCAGTACAATTAGCCAACAAGTATGAATACACATCCTCACCGTTACCCGTCCTAGTCTCCTCGCACGTAACCAACGGTGATGAACTATCCGTCGACTTGACACAACGAGCAGTATTCCCTCCATCGGCATCAGCACACTCCCACACCCCCGAGGTGCTCGATGTCTCAGTGCAGGAGTAGCCTCCGGAGACACCACAAACAGACCAGTCGGAAAAGGTGAAATCAGCGACTAACTTCGTAGTCAGGGCCTTCCCTGTATTGGAATTGGTCGCTTCATACGCAAGGTTCTCGCAGAAGTCCCCGTCGGTGATATCTGCTGATGAAGCGATAACTTTATTCCCGTCGTTGACCGTAATACAATTGGAGTTGACACAGGACTTCTCCACTGTCTTGGTGCGCCAAATGGCAAAGGCCTGGGAGGTTTCCGTAGCGGTTGCTGAGGCTGTAGAGATGGTTGTGCGGGAGCCAGAACAGTAGCTCACATGGTCGATGATGCCCGTGGTAGCACAAGCGACGATATCGCCGTCCGCTTGAGTGAAGGTGTAAGGGTACGGGTCTATAGTGCGGTCGACGCCCACGGTGGTGCGAGAACCAGTGCAGTAGCTCACATCGTCAATGATGCCCGTGGAGGCGCAGCCGACGATCCAGCCATCGGCCTGGGTAAAGGTGTAAGGATATGCATTGGTGGTCGTCTTGGTCGGCAAAGCTGTGTATCCGCATGGGTTGGTCCCGACAGTGAGGGTTGGGTAACTTCCGCTACCCCCGCTGCAGGAGCAGACGGTGTCATCCGATCCACTGTCAGGATCCTGGGCCTCTACGCAAAGAGGGATGCTGGAAGTGATACTTGCTTCGGCAGCGGTGCCGGTTTCTGTAGCGGTGATGGCCGCTACCTCACTACCGTAGAGGGATCGGAAGACGGATCCCAGGTATTGATCGATCGATGATTGCAATGCAGAATTGGTGGACGCGGCGGTGGGAACGAACTCGTAGTAGATGGTAGTGCCTGCTCCGCCCATGGTCACGTCCGCCGTTTCAGTGCTGGTGCTGGTGCTGCTCGTGCTGCTGGACTCGTCGTCGCTGTCGTCTCCACTGTCGTTGCTGCTCCCGCTGCTGCCACTGCTCCCGCCACCACCGCTATCACCTTCTCCCCCAAAGCTCCCATCCAGATTGAGGTCAGGAGGGCAAACTGCACAGGCGCAGAATATGAGACCTTTATCCGTCCGATTAGAGCTGGTGCTCAAAATGTACGGGACATCGATGAGAATACTTACAGTGATGACCGGTGTGCTCTCCAGAAGAGGTAGGGGTCGGTCCAGCAGGGGATCCTGTGCTCATTCGAGTAGTACGAGTGTTCAGGACCGGATCAGTAGTGCTGGTATCGGTGGGGTAGGGGTGTGGCGTAACAATAGTCGTTGAAGGAGACAGTGTTGTGCCCCCTGTCACGCTGGTTGTGCCCCCAAATACTCCAGTCCATGCGGGACTGGTGTAGGTGGCATTTCCAAAGGACCAACTGACACCTGCAATAGTACTTGTCGTACCCCCATAGACGTTTGTCACGCCGCCCACCGTTCTATTGGGTACGAAGTCAGCTTTCATCAATATATATGGTGAAATGGGGAAAAGATGTTTCTTTGAAAGGAATGTTGGCTACTCACGGGGTATACACCACAGGAAAAGGAGTGGGAAGGATAGAGCTGGTCTGATAGACCCTGGATTGGCCTGGCGTGATGGCCTGATTCCAGACATTGATATAATTGGTAGTGACGGGAGCGATAGAAAGTCGCGTGGGAATGGCCGAATTCTGCATGGATTTGTAGGTCACAACGTTTCCGTTATCCAGGGTTGTGGTCTTGGTGGCCGTGGAGGCCCATGTGATGTGCGTGTCCCACTCGCTGAAGGTAATGGTGGTTGTAGTTTCCAGCGGCTTGGGCGGCATGATCATGAGGCAAGGCGGCACGCAGGTTACGACTGGAGAGGGCTCCATCCAGACAGTTGGGTCGATGGTGACAGTCGTAGTGCTCGTGGTGGTGGTTAAAGGACTGGTGCCATCATCATCATCATCATCTGAGTCTCCTAGATGATTGGTCTCCAGGTCAATGGCCCACTCGGCCGTGCCACCGAAGTTGAACTGCTCGTAGTATGCCATCCGGCTCGCGCGCGTAGTGGAATTCATGTAGCCTACCCATTGGGTCTCGTTATAAACCAGAATATCAGTGTCGTACGTGGAGTAAGTCTGGGTCGTCGTATCCGAGGCTAGAATCTCCTCCATCTCGGCCTCAGCGATGTATCCGGCTGTGTCAGTGCAGGGTCCTGCGGCGCCCGCAGTATCATATGTACACCACGACTCATAGCAGCCCGCGGTGGTCATATGAAAGGAACGGCCGTAGCTGGAGACACCGACGCGAATGTCTTTTGTCGCTACCCCAGCTTTGGTGATCATCGCCAATGCCCACATTGTTTCCGTCATATTCACATGCGAGAACAAACAGTCTCCATCGCTGCAACCCCATTGCGAATATTCGTTGCCCAGATCCCAGATACCATGAAGATCGTAAGTCATGTAATTGATATAGTCAACGACTTCGGCCATCTCAGCGATTGGGAAGGCTTTCAGATACCAGTACGATGACGGAGCAGTTACCGAAATGATTGTATCATTGGCCACGAGTGCACGCAGGACTTTCAGAAATTCCAGGTAATTCTCGCCTTCATCTGAACCACCTGCCGGAATCCCGGAGATATCAGGCTCCCCAGGATACTCCCAATCGAAGTCGACTCCATCAAGTTCTTTCTCAGTAATGAAATTGGCCACGTTCGTCGCGAAGGTCTCACGATTTGCCGCAGCGGTTCCCTCACGGAATATCATATACGTGCTGCTGCTCGTAGAAAAGTCCCATCCACCAAAGGACAAGATTCGCTTAGTCCCAACCAGTTTCAGAAAAAGATTAAAATCTGATTCCATCCCATCTACATTGATAGAGAAGTCGGATGCAATGTTTCCAAAGCCGAAATTGACATGCGTATACTTCGTAGTATTCACGTCAGAGGCCTGCCATCTGAGACACGTACGGTTGACACTGCTGGCTTCCAGATAACCAATCACATCATATCCAGACGGCTCCTCGGCATAGTTGGTAATGTTCGTTCCACAATTGTAGATGCAACCATTTGAGCCAGCGGCTGCGGTACCTGGGGCCCCTGTGGAAGCTCGCGTGTCATTGCAGTACAACGGGGTAGTACCACACTGACCCCAGACATCACAGCATGCATTTAGAGGACACGGGTTTAACTGAGCCCAGTAAAAGGAAGTGGGTGCATCAGTGAAGTTGGTTCCCGGCACCTGGGGCCCACAAACAGCGTTGGTTATAGCTGCCGGGTAGGGGGCATTGCCAGTAGAAAGACAAATGTTGGTCCCCGCCTGCAAGTCATCACATCCGTACCAGCCCCATGTATCGTTGTTGTAGGAGTCGATCTCCGCGACCGTGAGGCTATAAGTCTGCGCCAGCGCCGAACAAGTGTCACCGGACTGGACTGTGTAGGTATAACAGGTGCCGTTGCTATAAGCGGATGGGGAGAAATCTGGCAAACCCCCGGAGGAGCAGCACACATATTGTCCAACTTCCAGTGTCGAGCATAGATCTGAGGCAGTATTATATTGGTAGAACTCAGCAGCAGTGATACCACATTCAGAGACGAGTGTAGCACATAAATCACCTGACACGACCTGGATATAAGAACAGCTGCTGTCACGATGAGCCAGATGAGCGTGGGTGTGTGAATGAGTGTGGCCGTGGAAGTAGCCGTACTGAGAACGACGGCGAGTCAACGAGTGGGATGAGGTAGTTGTATTTGACGTAATAGTAGTGAATGCACCAGTACTGTTGCGAAGCCCTGTTTGACTAGTCCACAGGGTTGTTGTTCCAGAACTGTGGCTGTCATAGTCCGATATACAGTCGGCCTTGCTCCAGGATTGAATGTATTGTTGTACAGTAGTGATGTCTCCGTTCGTTGAAACTGCCACACCCAAAGTATTATTGGCGTTTGAACCGCAGTATTGCAAGATTGCCCGGTCGTAAGTGGAATTTTGTGACAGGGAGATCATCTCATTGAGTGCAAAATCAACGTTGGGAGTCAGCTGCAAACTGCCACCAAGGTAAACCCCGACGCTTACTCGATTAGAGTAGCCGAATAATTCTCCCTTGTGAGGGTTGGCAATCAGGTAGCTATGCATATCTCGCAGCAGAGCGAGAAGCTGCGAACTCCCCGGCGGGGAGCTGGCTTTCCAAATGCCAACCTCATACGTAACAGGAGAGCTGGAGCCGCTGTCGGATGAATTGGTGCTGGATGGACCCCAGGAGGCAAGGTCTCCGGGGGTTGTGCAAGTGTAGATGGTTGAATGATGTTGAGGATCAGTCACAGTGTTGTAGATGTTGAAATCGAGAAGCATGCTTTCATTGCACTGCGCGAGTCTTTCCAAATCAGGGTAAACAAACCAATCGGCTGGGTCTGTGCTGGAGCAGGGCGCAGGGCACGGCTTTGGCTTCTGCACTCGAGCTCTTGCCTGGATTTCACGCTCCGTGCTTGCCAGCGCTGGGTGAACCAGAAGGCTGCTCGCCAACAGTCCACCCGTGAGCTGCGAAATCAGGCGCATATCAGGAATTGCCGCCGCTTATAATTCAACAGTCGTTAAGAATGCCAGGAGTATACAAAAGAACAAAAGGAACGACTAAAAATGCGAGGCTGCAAGGGAGAAATCTAAGGAGAGACACAGAGTAAAATAAGTAATGAACGGCGGTGCTAAGCAGAATCCGGCAGAGAAACTGATCTTTGGTGCTTCACAAGTGTTGAGAAATATAGCCATCTTAAATCATTTGAGGTATACCACTCATCCTCTAGGCATCACTATCACACAGTGATTCATAATAGGCTGCAATATTCTGTATAGTATTATTCTATTCCCTTTTTTTTGGATGTAGTTACACCCGAAATGAAAAATTATTTCCGAGACCCCACTGGTCAATGCAGGCAGTCGTGACCGTCCACAGGATCCGGCCCGAAACTAGTGAGATCCGCCTCAACCCTAACACAGATCCGGGGAAGCTCAGATACAACCAGACCACAATATACCCCTACCAGTAAGATTTGGTGGGACCGGGCAATTTCCGACTTGCCATTGCTATTTCTCAAGCCCCAAACACCGGGTAGCTGCGGCCTAACCGAAGGAGTATGTTGTATGAGGGATTTACTTGTCTCTGGCACGCGATACTGGCTAGATTTTGTTAGTTGACCACGCCCATTGAGTGTCATTTCCCAATAACAACCCAGACCATGAGTTTAGCTCACCTTGCATCGCTATCGGATCCACTGTTTAGTCCGATATGAAGATGTTATTGCAATCTCTGGTGGATGGGCTAATTCTTTACGCGGTGTGCTCAGAAAAGGGCTGTGGACGAGGGAAGCGTTTCACCGAAATCGTCATACTATAATGGCGTCGGAAATATAAATCTAGTTCTGAATTTCCTGTAGAAAGAGAGCATTGTGAGTGACTATATTTTCAATGATTTGAGCACCGCAATGTTCCGATCTTTTGTTGCCTTGGGGTTCACTATCGGCCTGCTGGCCATGCCAGGAGCTGCCGTTACGGTAGACAATGCCTTCAATATCTATACTGGTACTGGTACTGGTAGCTGCGCCAGTCGATTGTCAACGCTTACGAACCTGTGGAAGGATACAAATACCTTGGTTGCTGGTCTTGCTACTGCGTATAAGACTGCGGTGGGCACGGAGGCGACCGAGGATCGAGTGGTCGCCCAGAAGCTCTTTACGGCATGGATGGGAGTCCAATTTGATAACTCTGGTGACGCCCCGGCACCTATAGGAGAGTGGAGTGGGACTTACATGGCGGCTTTCAAAGGTTAGTGGTCCCTTTTGCTGTCAAGAGACATGCCATCCTGAGATGTCCGAAATCAAACAGAAAACTTCGATGTGCTGGAACAATTCGTGGCCAGTGGAGAGTATCCGTCTTGGAAGACTCCGCCTAAATTATTTTGTGACAACTTTGGAGACTGGTTTGACTGGACAGATCAGGCATTAGACGCTTCAGGAAAGCCCGTGGAATTGAACGGAGTCGCTCTAACTATTGAAGACATGTTTGAGCAGGTAAGGGAACAGGATGGATATGATGCTCACCGCCCATACTGGGTTTCCGACCTGGGTGTCTATGTCTTCCCACGGCCAACATCGACCGGCGATTTGTGCGGGCAGAGTTCAGGCAGTAAGACTCTTCAGGGGGTGAGCATTCCTGGCTACTGGCAGGGATACTACCAGGCTACTGTCAACGGAGAGACGGAAACCATCGAATACGACGACCTGGCGGACATTGTGCTGCTATGTCCCGACTCCTTTGATAGTAAAGTCCCGTGGCAGTACGAAACCCTAGCCGACCTGTCAAAACTCAGTATAGGGGAAAAAGTGCCTCTGTATGATGTGATGCCTCGGAGTAGCACCTTATTCCACGAACTGTGGCACCTGATGACTTTCTGGATGGGGAAGATATACGATGAACCCATAACTGGCCGCCTTACCGATCACAAGTGTAAGTTCCCCTCCGAGTGGCTGTTTAAGAAGGCCAAGTCTTTGCGCTGAGCCTGACATCATTATCCTCAACTGCTAGATCTGGTTCAAGATTGTATTGTACTTGCGGCTGGTTGGTACAGCAATATGCATCCCATTCAGAATGTGGAAAACTACGTGTATCTGGCAATAACTTGGTGGTTTTGGGTCGAAAAAAGGGTTGCCTTTTACGACGGCAGGCCTCGTGCCTGGAATTGGGACTCCGAAGAGGAGGACTATTAGGGGGAATAATTCATATATAAATAGACACCTTATAGCCGTTGCTGGCGAGGGATGAGCCCCGGCAACGAGCTTTAAAGAGTGTATACGAACAGGAAGGCAGTTTCTTAGCTATATCTCTCACTCTCTTGTAGCCTGGAATCTTCTTTTCTACGACCCGACATTCTCTCAACCGGCTGATCTCCTGTTCGCATCGATATTTGATGGATCCTGTGTAATGGTGCCTTGTCTATGCGGTCAATAGAGTGAGGTTTTCATCGTATCCTACATGTGTTCCGGTCTTAGTACCCCTGTAACCTTGGCGCAGGATCTGTATCTTGCATGTAGTGTGGCACGATGCACGCTACAGTGAGTCATTTTCAAGATAGTCGATGATTTCTGCGGCCATCATGCTAGTGCCACACTCAGAGATCAGTTCTTGGCCAGGAATCGCTGTCATGGATAAATCTAAAACCGGGCTTTTGGCTCTACGAACGGATGCAGTATCCAAAGTCAGGCTTGCCCCACTCACCAATACTCCAAGGGTTCTAGTAAGCCTCAAGGACTCAATAGTGTATGGGTCCATCCACCCGTAGAGCGTTCGGAGATAAAGCTTTCCAGGCAGACCCACGGGAATTTCCTTCGGCCGCAACTACCCGAACACACTCTACTAGTATTCTTTTTATTTACGCACTAGATTGTCCAACCAATCTTGTTTCACTTCACCCTTCTTTTTGAAATCCCCCATCACCATCAACAACAAGCCACTATGAACAAGCTTCCACCGGAACTTATTGATGCCATCGGAAGCCATTTTGATTACTCGGACTGGTGCGCCCTCCGACTTACATGCAAGATTTTCTATCAACTCTCTTCTTCCCACTTTGCGAGGCGCTATTTTCGGCATGTCAGCGTGATTCTAACCCGGGATGCTCTTGCGGAGCTCGAATCTCTCACCCTGCATGAATCATTCAGAAGGGTAGTAGAAGAGTTGAGCATCATCCCCCAGGCATTTGGAGATTACGAGATGGATCTTGATGCCTTTAAAATTATCTTACACCTTTGTACGCCGGAGAGCCAAGATTGGACAGTTGAGGAAGTGCAAGCGCAATATTTGATATATGAGGCTGCTCAGACGGATCATCTAGCATTCGCAGAGTCTGTTAGCTTAGTCAAGAGTCTTAGTCGATGCCTAGAGCGATTGGAAAATGTTTCTATAATCGGGTTGAGACCCTATCCTTCCCAACGACCAGACAGTCAGAACCCGTTTGTCTGTCTCGGCATGCGCGCCTTACGGAAACAGCTCCCCTTCGACCCCTGTATACGGTTCTTGCTGGTCGGTGCCGATGCACATCGCCCTGTTCATCGGAATTTCATTTCGCGCTCCATAGTATGGACTATGTGGAAGGACATAAGACATCCGGTTTGGGCCAAGGGGCTTACCAGTCTCTTCGAAGCTATGTGTGCAGCGTCTCCCCCTATAAAAGTTCGAAGGCTGTACACCTGCCACGTTGAAGACGAGTTCGTGGTTCCGCCAGACTGTTTTACTCTTTCTGAATCACTTTACCAGAGCCTGAAATTTCTTCTTCATGAGCTACGGGACCTGGAAGTACGTCTCGGCCCCTCAAATCGGAATGAAACATCGGAGTCTCTTCCATGTCTCGTTATCCGGGCTGCTCCGAATCTCCACATTCTCCGTCTTACTCTGTGGGACCAATTCCATAACTTAAGCGCGGATAATTTCACCAACCTGGCCAAACAAGTCCGTTTCACCTGCCTCTCGGAGCTTCATCTCCACTGGGTCGAGCTCACTCAACCCAGCTTCCAGTTATTCTTGCGCACAGCCGCCCCTACCCTGCAGGTTCTGACCCTGATTGCAGTTAGTTTGAATGACCCAGTACCAGTAAGGATGGGTTCTTCACCAGAGTTCCGTGAGGCCATGTTGACTCTCTGGCGTCACTTCTTGAATACTTTGCGTGACGCCATTCCAGGTGTTAACTTCTTCCGGATGCGGGGGCTTGCATATCGCCAGCGTAGGTTTTCCATGGACGATCCCTTAAAAAGTGCGATGGATTTGCGCAATCTATACTCCCACGACAGTTATGTCTATAAGATCAATACGACAGTGAGCTTTACCGAATGGATCAATCAGTTAAAATTGCGCCCAGGATGTCCCTTGGAGGATCGCCGTCTACCAAGACATCGCAGTACGTTGCCTATGAGTCATATTGTGGCTGTTGACCGTCACTAACTTTGATGACCTTTATGACAGTGATGTTGAGCCGCAAAATTACATCACCGCTTCCAGACGGCGGACCGCGAACGAAACCTAGAAATGTCTTTCATGAACGATATTGTAGTGGCTTCTGCAAATGCGATGTTAAACATCGATTTAACATGACATAAGGAAGGGATCTGCCCACAATCACACATGCTGATGTTAAGTCCATCTTCTTTACAGCGGATTATGACGTTTGCTTGGATAGGTCCTGTATGGCAACAATGATAGTCCCAGAGCCATAGTCTGAACCAGGCAATCACACCCCACCGGACAGCACTATTTAATTCTCCTCTCCAACATTTGCTCTGACTTTGAGGCCGCAAGCCTTTGAAAGAGAGTAGATGACCCACGGAGGCTATATAATTCATCGAAGTCTTCATGTATCATATTTACACCACTCACAGCCTATGCAAACTTCCGGTTTAACAGGTGGGTGGTGGAATCTCAATGTCGTGATCTTGGTGCAATCTGTCTCTTATGCATCACCTTGTGAGTGTATGTCCTCGAACTGGCTGTAGTGACCAGTATAGCCTTATCTGTAAGGGGGCTGGTAACAAGCAAGAGGCTTAGTGGAGCCGGCTTCAAGGACTATCAAGAATAAATAATAATGGCTTTATGGTAACTAGAATACATTCTAGTCAGCACTGCAGCACAGTTATCATTCGGTACACCGTATTGCAATGCTTATGATTGGACTTTAGGGAAATTATTCAATCATTCTGCTGTGTCAGCCAATGCAGAATACTAATATCTTCCAAATATATGAGACATGGAAAGTTAGACTAGTGATACCTATCTAGGTTACCCGCCAGCTATTCTATCTCTTGTTTCACCCCCTCCTGAGAGGCCTATCTGCTATCAAAGTAAAGTCTCTAATGAGGAAGCTCATTAGTGCACTGCATCCTGCCAAAGCACAACACCCCGCCCACACAATGCGTAGACTATCCGAATACGCCGTCTTCAAATCCTCTTTGGCCACAGATTCCGGTATCTTCCACCAACGAAGCAACATGCCCACTGTATTCATCTGCATGAGACATATGAGCTGGATACTTCATGAGTTTAGAATAAATGCAGTTCTGGAAGATGACTCCCCCAATTACGATGCCGATGGCCTGCCCCAGAGTTCGGAAAAAGCTGCACTAGCCACCGCCATGGCCAAATAGCGCGGCTCAGCAGATGCCTGAATCACATATATCAGGGTAGGAAAAAGGTATCCAAGCCCGAGGCCGTGAACAAGCATCAGACAGACCCATCCAGTCACGCTTGTATGGGTGTTGATAATGCAAGAAAGGCCAGAGCCCAAACAGGCAAGAAAGGAACCCAGAATCACGGCCCAGCGGTAGCGGCCCCAGCGGGTGTTTAGGTAATTGGCAATTGTGAACATGGTATAGCAACTCCTGAATTGGGATTCGGGATGACCCTTGCAGACTTTTGCAAAATTGCACGGCTTTGATCGGTGCTAGAGCTGCATGAGTTCTGTGAGTGTGGATCACGGCGGGCTGAGCCTGCAGCTACAGACTCGGTTTCATAGTCTGTATGCTTCGTCGGTGATTAGGGGTCATCGGACAACTAAAATATAATTTAAGTTTGAGATATTCAAAATTCAAATCTAAGATATGATGTAGTAATATCTTATCTTCTTCAAAGTATTTTAATCACACGTTAAAAGCTTATATCCTAGAGTTTTTCCAGATGGTGATGTCTATCGCTTGTATGGCATCTCAAGTATGGTCATTGTCCGATGGCCGCTAATCACCGCCGTAGTATGACCATTCCGTCTATGGATCTGCATGTCTTGTGACCAAATTAGACCTACTTAAGGCAGACATTATGCACAAGATTCGTTAGTTGATCAGGAGCGCAACAGAGCCCTTCGCGGGGCTTCCATTTCTTTCCCTACATGCCTGATGAAAGAAATTATGAAGCCAGCGTGGCAATGTGGATATCCTCAAACTATTCACGAACAAGAAGTATACTTCGTCTGTCCGCCAGGTGTTAGCGTCGATTCAACACTTACGCCCGGTCTTAAGACTGGAAGCTCTTCTGGAATGTATTAATGTTGCCACAATTCATCACTACGTAGTTGATTTTTGTGCATGGTAGTTATCATTATTTCTATACGTTTCGAGTCCGCACTCCAACAATGCTGAGTATCAATGTGGCTCTGTTAGCCTGCATTGCGATGTTCTACACCTTCCGTCGATTGAGGAAGAGTTACAAGTTTAGGAAATTACGTCAGTCATTATCATGTCGTACTCCGCCTCGCGTCCAACGACGAGGGCCTCTGGGCATCAATAATGCCCTTGAGCGACTACGATTCTGAGGCGACATATTAGACGGATATCTGGTCGGAAAATTCGAGAAGTAAGGATTTACCCACGAGATTAAGGAAACAGGGCTATATGCTATCATTACAGCACAACCTGAGAATATCCGAACCATCATGTCTACCGACTTCGAGAGCTTCGGACCGGGTAAAACTCGAAAGCGCAGTATGGCTCCTCTGCTCGGCCAGGGCCTGTTTACAGTTGATGGAGAGAAATGGAGGCATGCACGGAATCTGCTTCGCCCGCTCTTTGGGAAGAGTAATATCACAGACCTGACACTGGCCCACAAGTATATGGAAATGGTCTTGGATTTTACGATTCCTAACGACGATGCCACTTGGTCTGGCTGGACGGGACCCATTGATTTGAAAGGTCTTTTCGAACGCTTTACAATGGATACGGCCACTGAAGCAATCTTTGGACGCAGTGTGAACTCCCAACTGTGGGCCAAGGCCTCAAATTCCGAGGGTAAATAAGACGATTCTGCTGCCAACATGACCCAAGGTTTTTCCAGAGCATTTGACGTCAGCCTACTGGGGATAGTGATCCGCCTGATTACCGGGCGCCTCTCTTTTCTTTTCAGCCGGCGTAAGTTCAGTAGCGCATTCAACTTCGTCCAGAGATATGTGTCGCTTCAAGTCCACCATCTGCTGAAAGATGACCTGTCGCAACATAGTGGGATACAAAAGTCCATAATGCATCTGATAGAAAAGGAATACTAATCCAGGTTCGTGATTCGGGTGAGGGCAAGGTATTCCATCGGCTATTGCGGGAAATTTTGAAGAAGAAAAGTAAATTTCAAACCCTAGATTCCCGAAACACTATGGATAAACTAGAATCTTTTGACTAATGGTCTATATTAGTTGACCAGCTAATGGGAAGATGATACAATGTCTGCAGGTCTCTTCATTCTGTGAGTAAGTTTTCTCATAGATTATAGTATATATTCATAATAAATTTTAATCTAAAGCACAATAAAAATAAAACTGGTAGTATTATAAGATAATATAGTTTGAATCTTATCATAAGGTAAAATAAGTAAATATTTTTATTAATTTGAATATATTCTTAGCATATTTGTCTAATCTTGTTCTTGGCATAGCTTATCATTGTCAAAATAGAAAAAAGTTATTCTGTTTTTAGTACTAGATTACATGGAGTTTACTTCAGACCATGCTGAACTGTAAGCCCATACCCTTCTTGAAGATACCTCTTCCAATAAACAGCTTTGAATATGTCAGACGGACAGATATTGCACATAGTCTAACACATCTGAAATGACCGACAAGCCGCTCCACAACCATCTCCGCAAAGATTAGCAGTCGGCGGATGTACACAAAATCACCTTTTACGCACTTCGTGTTATTCAATGCCACGTCCTGAATTGAATGGGATCATAACCTACCAGAATCTGATGTTGCACACATTTCTATTCTTCTATCGTCGGGAGTCGAATGCCTCCACTTCAATCTCAATCAACATCGACGGAAAGGCGAGGCGAGGGACAGCTATAGAAGTCCAGACGGGACGGTGTCCAGGAATACGTTTCTTAAGCTTTTCGACAATGTAGTCAAAAGAAGCGCCCATGTCGACATGGTACGAGCGGATAAGGTAGACGTCCTCCCAACCTTTCAAACCAGCAGCCTGAAGCACTTGATCGACATTCTCAAAAGCCAGATCAACCTGCCTGCGCACGTCTGTCGCATCCAAATCACCGGACTGAGTCCAGCCACCCTGTCCTGCACATTTCACAATGTTCCCGGGAAGGATGACAGCCTGGGAGTAGTGGCACAGGTCGCTATGCTTCTGCCCAGCACCATTCTCGTTAACAAAGGTAAGTGTCGACATCTGGTAAGAGGAGTCCGAAGGAAGAAAGAAACCTGGACACAAATAGCCAGCCTATAATAGCATGAAAATGAGCGAGACCGAATCTGTGCATTCCTGTCGAAGATTCTTGAATACTTATGTCACGTTATCAATGGACCACAACCACCATTGGAGAAGTCTTGGCGTTTTGGAGACAAGTCCAACGCAGTGAGAAGCAATCACCTCCCCATTATCCAAGCCGTCTTTCCAAATCCAGTTGGGTTACTGCGCTTCTCTGGGGTAAATATATTTGCGCTGGCTTTCTCCAGAATCTCTTGGCGTGTTATGGAGGCTGGTATGCAATATATTACCCTCTGCGCTTCTGGTCCTGGGACCTCTATCCAGAGCTAACCCATCTTCCTGCTCTAACAGCCAGAGTATTTCCGCACGATCCCTGGGAAGGAAAGGTGAGATGGAGTCTTGCAAGCCGAAAAAGCACGTATCTAGCGTGAAGGAGATGTCGAGGACACGGGAAGTTCTCTTCGTCACTGTCCTCTGCATGACCCAGTTATTGAATCAGTCAAGCTTGGGGCAGACATTGAGGTACGAGTTTCGGCCATAGCTGTAGCTATAATTCTTTTCAATCTGACCATCCCCAGTATAATCCATATAATTGGGTCCTCATTCGGAATCGCCGAGACCGGCGAGCTAAGCTGGCTGATTGCCGGGTACAGTCTCACCGTGGGCACATTTATCTTAATATTCGGACGCATGGGGGATGTCTTTGGGTACAAACGGCTTGTTATTATTGGACTAGGATGGTATGCAACTTGGTCTCTGGTCTCTGGTTTGGCTGTGTACTCAAACAAAGTGCTTTTCATATGTTGTCGGGCACTGGCTGGGATCGGGCCCTCAATTACCTTGCCGAATGCCCTTGCCATGTTGGGGTCTTCATATGAGCCGGGCTTCAAGAAGGTACGTTGCACTGGGCCGTCAAATGTTACCTTAATGGGGCTCGCTAACCAAATGAATACTTCACAGCAAGTGGCATACTGCCTTTTTGCCGCCGTGTCACCTACAGGAATCGTGTTGGGTGCTACGTTTGCTGCTTTATTTGCGTTAACATGGTGGCCCTGGGCATTTTTCGCATCTGCCATTGTCACCGCGATGATTGCAGTAATCGCGTGGGCGGTTCTTCCGGAACTACCAAGAGGAGAACATATGGTTTCAACCGGACCTGTCGGAAACACGCTACATCGCTACTATATCCAGCTTGACCTAGCAGGATCGTTCACCGGTGTGATTGGGTTAGTCCTGTTTAACTTCGCCTGGAACCAAGCGGTCTTGACGGGCTGGCAAGCACCCTATGTTTGTGTCACCCTAGTCCTAGGCGTTGTCTTCACTATTGCCTTCATATACATTGAGAACCACGTATCGCAGTTTCCTCTGATCCCTCGGGAAGCTTTCAACCTGGACACGGCATTCATCCTGGGCTGCGTCGCCAGTGCATGGGGAACCTTCGGAATCTGGATTTACTACATCTGGCAATATTTCGAGGTTGTACGAGAACTGCCACCGCTGCTCGCCTGTGCTTGGAAGACACCGGTGACAATAACGGGATTTGTTGCTGCAATGGTAACTGCTATAATCCTGAACAAACTACACCCCTCGTGGGTAATGGTTATCGCGCTTGCAGCCTCCGTTGTCGGGACTGTTCTCCCTGCAACAACTCCAGAACATCAGATTTACTGGGGACAGACCTTTGTGTGTTTAATTGTTATGCCGTGGGGTATGGATATGAGTTTCCCGGCTGCTACGTTGCAGTTGTCTAATCGGATGACGAGAGAACACCAGGGTGTTTCAGCGAGCTTGGTGAATACCGTGGTCAATTATAGCATTTCGTTGGCTTTAGGCTTTGCTGGTACAGTGGAAAGGGAGGTTAGCAAGGGGTTGACAGGGAAAGAGAAGGTTTTGAAGGGGTCTGCTGCGGCGTGGTACTTTGGGGTAGGGCTTTCGGTGTTTGGGCTTGCGCTCAGTCTTATGTTTGTGCTATTGAGGTATCACCGAGAGAAGGTTTGAGGCCGCAGGCGATCTCAGGAAGAGAGACTTGAAGCGGGCTGTGAGTCTGGTAATTGCCTCGACCTTGTTTCATTGTTTAGCGTTGGTTAATCCAATCAGATCCCAGTGCCTGGCTCGAATAAAATAAAATGGTGCCTTGGAGACGCATCGGGGAATGGAGGGATTAGTAATGTTTGAGGTACAGATCAGAGAAGATTCCGCGGTATAGATTTTAGCATAACACGTTGGTTTCATCCTCCGCCGACTACATCAGCACCGCTTGCATATAACTGCAAGCTTTGCCCTATCAGATCAACGAACGGCCACTGCTCATTTCCACGCATTATTCTCGCCCACAGTTTGACAACAAAGGACGCCAATTGATTGCAGTCCCTATTATCGAGGAAATCAATTTCAAAATCTACGGATGATCGCCCTTCGTCCACCACACGTTGGATCCACCCTAGTAGTAGTCGTTCGTGCTCTATACAAAAGGTTAGCCTACTCCTTCTTTTATAGTGCTGACCAGCGAGAGACAGGAGACAGACCCTCTAACGGTTGCTCCTCCTTTGTTCTTTCAACCTGTCTAAGCCACTTTTCTACCAAAACCGCAAATTCCAACCCGCAAAGCGCGTGTTGGATACTCCATACGAAAGCCTGGCTGCGCGAAACATATTCGATGCCTAGTTTAACGGGAATACTAAGAGCGTGTGTGGCATGAAGTAGTGCTGGAAGAAGATTTTTCTCACGCGACACAGGAGGAGATTGATGTAAGGTACGAGCTATCTCGACTGGACTTCGTGTTTCTAGCTTTCGGCACGGCCCAAGGTCGATTTGCAGCCGGGTATATGCTAAACCAAGTAATGCAGTAGCGGTAAAGGGGATAGGACCGTTTGGGTTCAGCGGGTCCAGGCTGGATTCTGGAGCGAGTTGCCATGTGGATGTCCAGTTACGGAGGGCATTCCTGAGGAGATAAGTACGAAGATCACGAATGAGATCCTCCGGAGTAGGAAAAACGTACGTTAACATGTCTGCTTGAGGCACACTATTGCATAAGGCTGCTTGGCGGCCCAGCAGGATGCGCTGCAGCAGACCATGCAATGTCAAGATGCTGGCTGTTGGCGATGGGGTCGGCTGCGTTGTAGACACAGGCATAACCTTACCTTCATCCAGCAATGATGCGAGTGCGTCCTGGAAAAAATTCTGCTCGTGATGAATACTCTGACGAACTTGTTTCCAGTGCATTTCGTTGACCGTTCGCCATTCGTCACATGTGCACGGCAGTCGTAAGTTGATTTCAGTGCTCAAGAGGATAGGAGGTAGGTTATAAGCGATACTCTGCAGATTTAGAAACGCGAAGCCAAAAAGCTTCACCCGCCGCGTCGCTTCTAGCTCAAGCCACGTTTGCCAATTGAGGTTCGACGCATCTGACTCTGAAGTATCCTCCTCGACCAGTCCACTCTCTCTCATTAGACGAACAAATAGACTCTGAAAATCACAGGCGTCCCGCAAAAGCTCAAGGTCCTGCTGCCAGGTACCAAAAATCATCAGGTTCAGCAGACATCTAAGGTCATCCGTAATGGTTGGGCGCGACGAAAACGGCCCAGAGGTTACGGGCAATTCTGCAGTCAGCTGCTCACCCCTTGAGATTCCCCTGGCCTTGGCCCTCTGCTTCTCTTGGAATATGGCCTTGGCTGCAAAGTAAAGCATCCGGCCTGTGCGATGTTGGTATCGATACTGTGCTCCGGCTGCTGCCATTGCCAGGACTAGCTCTAGCGGATGCTTTTCCGGGCTAAATGACGCGCAATGGATGAAGGGCATATGGAGATAGACCCCATCAAAATAGGCATTCAAGAAGCGGGTAAGCGACTCGCGAGACGGCAGGCTGAAGCTTGGTACAAGATGCTTGAACGGGCCAAATGCATGCAACATATCTGCCCTTTGTGCCTCTGTAATCCTAAGAAGCGGGATATAAACGGCTGCCTGTACTATGCGTGGTAGAAACAGAGCAGAAAGACCACGTTAGCACCTTTATAAGCGTAACGAGGGCGTCTAGACCACTACTTACTCCATGGATTCAAGGGGATGGGGAGCAATGTGGGTATTTGCGCCCGGTGGCCTGACTCTATCTGTTCTTCTGCAGTATCGGGTTCGGGCGCCAGAGTATAAAAATTGCGATCTTGAAACGCAGCATTGAGACCTTGGTCCGGAGCAATACCGTCGAAATTTCGTAGACTATCAGAGTCGAAGCCAAGTCCCATGCTATCAATGAAACCTGTAAACTCTTCAAGTGACGGGTAGATGCTTGATGCATAGAGAGCTATAGCCAGTATCAGCATGAGCAAGTCACTCAATATAAGCAGTCGTAATTCACCTGGGTCTTGATAGCTATGATTTGTAGTTCCGACGCCGTCAGCTCCCTGCACGGGTGCTGCGAAAGGGTTCGTGACTTGCTGCGCCAACAACTGATGATCTACAGCGGGCTCTTGGCGGTGAGTGGCGCTAGGTGTGCTAAAATCACCATTTGGTTGTTGTGGTTTCGCCTGTAGGCCAGGGGCTATGGTGGATGACGACAGGAAAGGTTCAACACCCCCATGAACCAAGCTGTGATGGCGCCTCAACAGATCCCGCCTAGCAAACGCTTCCCCACAAGCGCAGGCATATGGTTTCTCGTGTGTATCTAGGCCAGGTGAGAAGTCGAGCAAACTAGGGAGTCGCCAGTAACCTACGGAGCCTCACATGTCGTTGAAGGTGTTCGAGCCGGCGGAAGGCACGCTGACAGTAGGGGCAGATACGCGACTTCCTGGTAGCCCTTACGGGTACAGTAGGGGGAGACATCATTGTGTCGCACAAAACTGCCTTTGCAGCAAACTCTCGGGAGGAGACGCCCGCCCCTTTAGACAATCACTACTTTTCGAACTACACGTGACATGATGATGTCACGGAAATTCCGTGATAGTCACTCATGAAATGCTTATGAATAGTCAAAATTTGCAATAACCCACTGTGCTTTTATCACGTTTAGACATCCAATGGGGCGTCAAAGCCGAACATTGGCTCTAAGCTAAAGAACACTTTGGAGACGCTTTGGAGACGCTTTGGAGATGCTTTGGAGAAGCTTTGGAGACCCTCTGGAGACGCTTTTGGGACACTTTAGAGATTTGTAAGAGAGTTAACTATTGGATTCTACGAAGCGTGGGTATATGAGACATAATCTTAATATCACTTCTGAATCTTCCGCATAATAGGAGTAGGTAAACACAATTGATACTAGGTAGCTGATATAGTCCATAAATAAATCCACGTACACTAGGTGAGTTTTTTATTATTGCCTTCCTTGATCACAACTACGATATCAAAATGACACACGAACATTCTTTATTACCGGCTCTTCCGGCTGCCTTGGTGGAACTCTCCTCGCCCGTTGAGAGAGCGTCCAGCTCCCTCCATACAATATCCTCAGTATCTCTACCTGTAATTACTCCCAACTCCTTTATACATAGACGGCCGCTGTCTATATAATATGATATAGTATATAGACTATAATACACTCTTGCTTATATTAGACTAGTATAATAAGACCAGGCTAAGTGGTATAACCTAGTATAGAATCGAGAGCCGCCCGTGTTATATTGGCCTTGAAACTGAGGATCTCGATGACCGGGTTTTCGATTCGGCATGCTAATTTGAATGTCATTGTCGCAGATGAGCTGATTTTACGAATGGTAGACTTGGCTGTGAGTGTAGGTTCAAAAACATGATGCGACATAGGTGATTTATGGGGGTCGACCTCGACGCTACGGATTAAGATCCTAACTTGCTAATTTCAGCTAGCTCGTCTAACCACTTTGACTCTCGGAATAAAGGGCCGAATAAATCGTAGTGTACTATATGTATATGGTCTATATATATTTCAAGATGATGGCTCGTCGGTAGGTAAGAGGTGCCTCGCTCCAGTGAGCATCTCAACATCAACCTACTGCTCATTCTCAAACTTCATACCCGCCTCCTGGCGCACAGCGCCATACATACCCGCCACATCGCCCCTCTCACCCATATGCTCCTTCACCTTCGCCATGTAGTCATCCGCCAACTCAACCCCTTTCATCCTGGCGCCCACCTTACCCGCCAAATCCATCGCATGACGGGCATCCTTCCTAGCCAAATCAACCGCAAACAACGGTTCCTTGCGCTCATGGTAATCACCCGACCTCATTCTAGCGGAGTAAGCAACATAAGGACCGGGGAACACAGCCTCAAAGAACTGGTGCAAGGCATCCGTGCCCAGGCCACACTTATCCGCAACCACCAATCCCTCCGCAATACTCTCAACCATACCCAGCACAAACGTGTTACCGAGGATCTTCAACTGCGACGCCTTAGCAGGAGACTGATCACTGAAATCCACAACTGCCTTGGCAATAACTCCCGTCGTGTAGGGCTTGACCTGCTCGACTGGACCCGCCAGCACGGGGATGACCTGGCCGGCGGCGGCCATGGGCGGGGCACCGAAGACGGGACTGGCGACGAAGTGGGCGCCCTTGGCTTGGAGCTTTTCGGAGATGGAGGTTGTGGTGTCAGGGTGGACGGTGGAGCAGTCGACGAAGAGCTTGTCGGTGAGGGGGGAGCCGCTGGCGATGCTGGCATCGATGATGGATTGGATGGCGGCGTCGTCGCCGACGCAGGTGAAGATGATGTCGGACTTGGTGACGGCTTCAGAGATGGTGTTGGAGATGATGGTGTTGGGAGTCGCGGCTTGGAATTCTTGAGCGCGGGTGATGTTGCGATTGTAGATGATTAGGGGAGTGGTCAGGGACCCTTTGGCGGCGAGGTTTTTGGCCATGCCCTGTTCTTTGGTTAGAGGTTGTGGATTGTTGGTCAGTTATTGCGAATGGGGGTGCGTACGCGGCCCATGTTACCGAGGCCCAGCCAGGCGAGTTGAGGTGCCATTGTGTGTGATGTGAGAAGGTGATGGGGATAGAAGGGAAGTGGTCAAGGTAGAGACGTTGGTGTCTTGATGATCTCACGGGGAGGATGGAAGAAGTGTTGGCTTGAATGATGGTTTTGAGAATGCCATGTCTGTCTGTGTTTATACATCTTTTGCACCGGGTGTTCTGGTCATGAACACGAGCAGAGTCAAGCTGATGAACAAACGGGGCAGTTCTACAAAATCATTCTAAACGGGTTTAGATTCCGCCCACGCTTGTTCCGAGCGGAGGCTAAGCTGGATTCGGACGGTGTTTTTGCACCCAGCATCTTCCAGAAGGTGGCCTTGATGATTAATTCAGCTTAATAATGTAGCTGTCGTCCTTGATGATTGTCTTTGGCTGTTTATTTGTGTTGTGTTGAATGAATTCGCAGATGATGTCAGGTATATGTGATCTACTACGGTAATGCGCAGTTGGTGTTTGGCTCTGTCGGTCATTGTCCGTTGTCAAATGTATTATTTCCATGTTGTTGTGTTATACTCAGGCTGTACATTGGTATTATCCCACTACCATTGATACTCATTGTCTGACGGCATGAAGTATGTGTGATGGATGCCACCGACGCAGGGACAACCGTGCTACGTACAACAGACCCTGATCTGCCGTCTAACCTTGATCGGACTAGTCTGTCTGATCGAACAGGGCTTAGTGTCCGCTAGAGAAATTTAAGGTTAGTGCGACGGATGGAGACTAAGCCAAAGGCGGAAAGATGGTCCGCACCCCGTCTTGCCACATCGCCTGCTTTGACAATTTAGCTATACCGGCCATGATTGCTACGGGCGAGGTGCATATGATGAAGCTTGGAGAATTCTGATCGACTGCTTATAAATGCTGTTACTTGTAGTGGGTGGTCCAGTCATAAACAAGGGACTTTGCTAAGCGGTGAATCCGGTACTCAACTTCAGATGGAGAAAAGAGTGGCATCAACTGTGTGGCTTCTCTAGTATCAGCTCAGGCTTACAACCCTTTGTTAGATCTTCTCGCTCGAGGACCGAATGGGATGTGACCTTGGCTTTGATAGGGCCTCGTCGGTATCTCTAGTCAGTGTGTTTGGTACCAGATTATACTCAGTCTCTAGGGCCTATGAATCAGAGATCCTAGAGACTAAAACAGTAGGGGAAATAGTCCCCCATGTTCTGACAGCAATGAGTCGTGGCCCAAAGCTTATCCTCTGCGCTAATTTGAGAATCCAACGTTACATTTATGTCATTCTAGGCAGGGACTTGCGGAAAACAAAGAGGGGAAATGAGACATTTAGCAGGGGTTGGAGCTTGACTATGATGGCTGCCTCTGGATGAGCGCTTGGTCGTGGACATGTGATCCCAGCTTCCTCCTAGTTTGACAGGCGTTTCATATTAGACCAAAGTCTATGTCAGGCTGGATACCTGCCAGTCATCAATAAGATCGAAAAGTCTTATAGAAGGCCATCCTTCTTTCTCCCTTTTTAAAGACATATCTCAGAAGCCATTCTCTTTTATCTTTCTTTCACTCTATCTCAAGCAAAGCTCAAACCCAATCCAATCCTCCCAGAGCAGAAACATGAAATACGTCTCAAACTGGCATCCTGTCCACGGGGTCCCCATCGTGGATGGAAAGTTCCAAAATCCCACTACTGGTGTCATCGAAGAGATAACCGACAAGAACTTTGTGATTTGCGGGCCTCCTTTTATCAAAACTACGTGGATAAATCTGAAACCTGGCAACGGATTTCGCACTATATGCACCGACTTTCCACCCCCGATCGAAGATGTTTTTGTTGCTATTGCGGGCCATGTGAAAGAAAGGGCGTACGAAATCGAAAATATCAGCGCGACCAAGTATGAAATGACGGTGGTCTGTTCAACCAATCTGACTCAGGAGATGATGCACGAGGTGGTGATGCGGATGAAAGGGAATTTGTGGAAGGATGTGTACGTTCCGCCGGAGGCAATTGCGGCTTTCGAGGCATTTATGGAAGACGAGCGAAAGAAGGAAAATCCTCGGTTCTGATTCATTGTCTGGTGAGACAAGACTCAAGCTAGTAGCAGTAGGTTGGGCAGTAGCTCGTTCCACTATGCTTGACTTGGCCTGTGACATGGTCCTTTTGGGACATGGGTTGACAGCTGATGTTAAACATAACCAGTTGAGAGGCACTACAATAGCAGCGATTTATCATTAAGCTTCATCCAACAGCCACTGGATATAAAACTTTACCCCTTGTAGAAAAAAAGAGCAATTCGACGGTCTACGCATAACTGGTCGTGGTATAGAATCCTAGCAAACTCAACATCCGCACTAAAATCTCACTTCGCTTGTCTCCAGCCTTACAGGCTCTAAGCATGCTCCCAAGCGTTTCTTTCCCTTATTCCCTGAGCCATGGCCTCCGATTAAATTCACCGGCACCGATAATAAGCGAGATTATCACTATCACCTTCTGATTCACCGAGAACACCTATGAATGTGTGCACTGAGTGTGGGCACCCCATACTCTGGACACAACGAGAAGCACGCACATACTGTGGTGATGGCAATGATGTTGCCTCCACTTCTTCAATTACTTCTGATGTTATAATGGTGCCTTCTATCTTAAGTTCTTGAGATAATGACCAGCTCCGATGACCTTTGGCGAGGATACAAATGTGAGCGACTCATCGCTAGTACTTGTCGCCAAGTCGGTAAATATGCAAACATTGATGGTAAGCTGGAGGTAGCGGCAATCGTTGTAAGACGCATCTTTGAGTCATGTTTAGAAGAAAGATGAGATTAGTAGATAGTTAAGAGACAACCATGAAATGGTATCCATTAAGGTTATGTCAAGCTCGGGTAGCCGTCCGGATCCACCGATCAGCATCGTGGGGTAAATGATGTAATATCCCCTCTCAAACACGATATAAGAACCTTCATTCATCCCATGTGTCTATTTCTCCCATTATTCTCTTCCTTCAATATATATACTCAAGACAATCTCACTGAAATCACATCGCACATTGTGAACAGTCATCATCACCCTATCCTCAACAACATCATAATATATACTCTACCACGAACACTCACCCAACCACCACCTCAATCAACCAAAATGTCCACAATCCACTTCCCCCACCGCTTCCTCCCCGGCACGACCGAAAACTTCGTATCCAACGAGATCTACGTCCCCAAGTTGACCGCCTCCCGGGTATGGCCGAATTTGATCACCCCCTCCCGCTGGACATCCTACTACAGCAACGTGGACCAAGTAACACCGCCCCCAACCAGCGACGGAACGTTCCAGAACCCCGGCGACAGGTTCAGTTTCGCGACATTCGGATTCCCGCCGCTCCAAGCAGAGATCTGCGAATGCGTGGCCCCCACAGCAACCTCACCGGGTCGGTTAGCCTGGCGCGCATGGCAGGAAGGAGATGAGGAGACGGCGCTGGAGGTGTATCATGCGTGGATTGTGGAGGATATGGAGTGGGGAGTAGTGAGGATTCTAACGCAGGAGGTGCAGGCGGGAAAGCCGGCTGCTGGATTGGCGGAGAAGAAGCCGAATCCGATGCTTTTGGGACATCAGGAGTGGGTGGATGGTTTGGGGAGATTTAGTTTTGAGAATTGATTAATTGAGAAGGGACGGGTTAAGGGTGTTGTTATCCCTGTACATAGGGTAGAGGACTTATTGGGATGGTTTCGTGGTTCTTTGCATTCTTTGGTAGTGGTCGCAGACATGGTTGGATCATGAATGAAGGGTCGAGGGAGGGTTGAAAGAGACCCTGGCATGTCCATATTTATCCCTTGCAGATGCTTTGTAGATGGTTGTAGAGCCTCATTGGTGGAATGTGGATGCATGCCGATCGCTAGGCAGCTGCGCAGGCAGAACTGCTGCCAAGCTGCCAGCCGGGGAAGTATAAGACCATTGACGATATGGTCTGGGCTTGAGACAGCACACAGCAGTCTGTCTTTAATTGATGATTTTTTAGTCGAGAATCGTGCAGCTTGATAATAGCCCCTGCAATGTCCGCCCTCTCGCAAACCCTGCGGTCCCTGACTGAGAGCAAAATCCGTGAGCTCGAGAAGCGACGCAAAAGCTATGAGGCTGACAAGGCTGCCATTTTAGAGGCGGCTCATGCCACTCAGGACACTCGTCAGCGACTCGAGCACCTGCTCAAGGGAGCAAAGGAGCTCTGCCCATCGGCTTCTAGCGATCCCACTATGGTTAACATTGAGCGGTGGCTGCATCAATCAATCTACGACTCGTCAATCCCGCCAGAAAAATTGCAGGAATTTGAGGCTCAGCTTCTCAGGAAACTCAACATCCAAAGTCGAAAGCTAGGCCTGGCTGACTTGTACTCGCGGCTGCTAACGGAGTGGGTGGACCCGCCTGTTGCGGCGCCCCAGGATGAGAGCGAGATGGCGGTCGACGACGACTACATGGTTGTGGATGAGCGACAGAAGCAGCGTCTGCAGCAACTGTGTGATCAATTCGACGCGTCCGTATTCGAACCGTTGGAGACAAACGAATGGCAGATACGGGCCTTCCTTGATGACCTGTTTCCGGATGAGGAGAGTGTAAATGCCTTGGTCAATCTTCGCAGGCGGCTCAAGGACGAGACCACGTCATTCTGGGAAGAACAAGAGCCTTTTACCACGCAATCTGTAGAGTATTGTGTCCGTGGACTCTTGAATGAAGAACTTCTCAGTGAGGAGAAGCGGGAGATTATGAATTCTTTCCTGAAGACACCGGTCGCTCTGACTGAGATCGCCGATGTGTTGAATATGCGATACAGTGATATCGAAAACTGGGCCTGGCATGCTGGGGAAAATGGTATTCCCGTTGTCCCCCGGCAGCAGGCAAATGGGAAGTATCGTATCTGGATGGACGAGGATCTCCTGCAGTTGATTTTCCTGCAGTATATCGGCACGCGACATTGTAACATTCTGAAGCGTCTATTATCAAGGTTTGTCCAAAAGGACTCGGTGTGGAACTGGAAACCCGAGCGACAGATGACGGCACGCGATCGCCTTCGACGGAAATACTACATGGATAATGACGAAGTATATTCAACTGCCGAGCAGTTGCGATTCACAGAGTACCTGGAAACTTACTTCTTGTCGCAGCTTCCAAAATCAGAGAGAACATTGAGTGAGAAGGGCAATTCATATGATGACGACAATGAGGTTGCTGGGACAAATCCAACAAGGCACGAGGGAAAGAATTTCCGACAGCAGCTGCTACGAAAGATTGCCACGGAGGCGCTTGTCCGTCGACACTTGCACGGTGCAGCGGTGGTGGTTCAATCCGACATGAGATGGTACGCCACTTGTCTGCCGCACAGTACAATTGTCATTATCATGAAGTATATTGGGTTCCCAAAGAGGTGGATTGACTTCTACCATCGTTATCTGGAAGCTCCCCTAAACATGGACAGCTCCTATGAGGGACGTGAGCCAGTTGGACCCCGCATCAGGAAGCGGGGAATTCCATTCGGGCATGCCGCTGAGAAACTGTTTGGAGAAATGATCCTCTTTTTCATGGATTTAGCAGTAAATCGCGAAACGGGCTTGCTCTTATACCGTCTGCATGATGACTTGTGGTTGTGCGGCGAGCCAGCCAAGTGTGTACGAGCATGGGAAGTGATGGGTAATTTCGCCAAAGTCACAGGGCTAGAGTTTAATTACAGCAAAACTGGGTCGGCTTATCTGGCTGAGTACAGAGATCCCAGAATCGCTGCCCAGCTCCCGGAAGGTTCAGTCACATTTGGATTTCTGAAACTGGATGCAGACACCGAGACGTGGGTGATTGACGAGACCCTTGTCGATGCGCACGTTCAGCAACTCAAACAGCAACTGGATCGTTGCGATAGTGTTATATCCTGGGTCCGCACATGGAACAGCTGCATCGGAAGGTTCTTCAAGAATACCTTCGGTCAGCCTGCCTACTGCTTTGGGGAGCCACATGTACGTGCCATTTTGACCACGTACAAGAATATCCAAGATAGGATTTTGAATGACTCGGCATCAACAAGTATTCCGGAACATCTGCGGGCAATTATCACAGGACGGCTTGGTGGATTTGAGATTCCGGATGCTTTCTTTTTCTTCCCCGAAGAACTAGGTGGACTTGGCCTACGCAATCCCTTCACATCCGTGCTCCTGGTTGAGGGTATCATGGGCGAGCCACCGCTAGCGAGGATAAAGCAATATCTAGAGGAAGAGAAAACTTGGTATTCTCAGCGAAAAAAGACGTTCGAAGACTTGAGCGATCAACGGCGGCGAAAGATGCTACAGACCTGTGTTTCCAATGCAGATCTCGACGGCGACTTGGTGGCCGAGCGAGAAATCCATGCTTTCATGTCATTTGAGGAATTCTCTCGATTCCGCGAAACTGCAAGTGGCAATCTCAGACGAATGTATATCGATCTGATGCGCGTTCCGACAATGCAACCACTTGAAGCATCACCGGAGCTTGAGAGAGCTCTACGGGAGACTCTAACCCAGGGGCAAGTTGGCAACTTGGACAGTGAAGAGCTATGGCACTTGCAATTATATGCCGGAGAGGTGCTAGAGAAACTGGGAGGTCTTAGACTGGTGGACCAGAAGTTCTTGCCCGTCGGAGTTCTGGGGATGGTGAAGGAAACTCGGGTCAAGTGGCAAATGGTGCTCTGACGTATCACCTTCTTATGAGCTTTGATTTTCTGAAATATAGTCAATTATACAGTTTCAGCAGCGAATATTCTGGTCTGTTACACTCACACTCAAGGGCTTTGGCTACTAAGACATGTCTGAACTAGTGCCATCGGTGCAATTATAACAGAGCACAAAACGCAACAGACGAATGTACTCAGAGAGAGGAACATCATTGATGCCTTTTTCATATTTCAGCAAGGATCAGCTTCGTGCAAGGTCAATGAGAGTAACCTATCCAATTGCATCTGCTCGTTCTCGTGTATGGCGTTTAGTGCCCCAATAGTATATGCATCAATGTCTGCACTAGCCTGCTACTCAGTCACATTGACCTATCAGCGCTTAAACCCTGGGGGCCAGAATTGTGTCGAAAGAGAAAATCAGTGGTGACCAGTCGCGCTAATTCAGCCGCGGCTGACTAGCGGCGATGGGAATCAATAGCTGCATGCCGACAGGTTATTGCGATTTGCGACGCGGGCGCCGTCCCCACATTTTGAACAATAGTTTGGAGCTGACTCTTAGTATATTGCTTTTTCATGCAGAGTTCCCTGGATTTTGAGTAAGTCGATTGCAGTTAGCGATTGCATATCGTCAATCTTTTGTCGATCTGTCGCGTCTGCTGAATACCACAATACTTGGAGCCGGACACCCATCCTGTATAGTATTAGTGAAATGCGTGTTCTTGTTTCCATGCGAGTAAGCTAGTTTAAGAGTGACCGGGTTATTCAATGCCAGTGAGTCCGACCATGAATGTTTCGGTGGAATAAGCGGTGTACACCGATATGTCCAGCTGAGTGTGATAGTCAGCTAGGTGAGAAAATATCGTCCGTGAAACATAAACAAAGGTAGCTTTTTGTCGCAAGATAGGCTAATCCTCGATGATTAATATCCCTCTGTTATAGAGTAGGGAACGATATAGGAAGCTGTCGATGACCTCACGACTTCAAGAGTATTCAATTTCAACCTCCGCGGGCCCCGTACGTCATAAGGCCACTGGAAAGTCTCTGTTAAGCACATTGTGACAGATCCAAGATCAATAAAGTTCATTGTAAAAGAACGTGAGGGCGGCGATCGACGATCTGAACCTATTAGCGTCTCATTCAGCCGCTAGCCGCGGGATACTTATAGTACTAGAGTAGCCATTACCCGCCCATCACTTTGCATTCGCAGCGGGCCTCCCATAGCAAGTTGGCAGTAACCATGAAGGGGTATCTTTCGAGGGGATTGCTCATCTCAATGGTGGCACCTGGAGCATATGCACAGGCTACAAGGGCTATAGCTTCGCTGAGCGCAGCAGCGGCAATTGTGACAACGAGCCCTTCTGCTGCGCCGCCCTTGTTTCCCTATGAATCAGTACAGCTGACTGAGAATGCATTGGCTAGAGCTGATGCCGCCCTTAATAACGCGAGTCTTTCGAGGATATTTGCTTTTGGGGCAAGTAACTCGATTAACAGCAGCGGGACTCCCCAGCATCGTTGCAAAGTCATGCCAGGGGATGCGACATGGCCAACCGAATCGACCTGGAGTGTTTTTGACCAGTTGCTTGGTGGGAGCTTGCTTAAGCCTGCACCTTTGGCAGCGTCCTGCTACCCGAACTGGCCTGAATATAACACTGAGCAATGTTCTGAGGTAACATCAAACTGGCTTGACAACTCTCTGCAGTGAGTATATCAGTGTCATACTTCCGCGTCAAGGTAAAACTTCAAGCTGAGAAATTTCAGCTACGATGACCCTAGCTCTATCATGGCACCCTTGGATGAGGGTCGCTCGTGCATGCCCATAGGGTACAACTATACCAGCACCTGTACGCAAGGCGCTTACCCTACGTACGTCGTCAACGTGTCCACTGTTGCTCAGATTCAGTTGGCTGTGAACTTTGCCCGAAACCAGAATCTTCGTTTGATAGTCAAGAACACCGGTCACGATTTTAACGGCAAGCCATCAGGGAAAGGAGGTCTGTCAATTTGGACGCACCGACTCAAAAACAAGGCTTTCTACCCCTCCTTCACGTCTGACGGTGGTTATGTTGGACCTGCTATAAAGCTGGGAGCTGGGGTTCAAGTTTCGGAGGCGTATGACTTCGGGAAAGCGTTGAATGTGACCGTCATCGGAGGCGGATGTCTCTCTGTTGGAGTTGCTGGTGGCTTCACACTTGGTGGAGGCCATTCGCCATTGAGCAGCATGTATGGCATGGCGGCAGATCAGGTTTTGGCTCTGGAAGGTTGGTTTTCCCTGTGACTCAACATATTATCGTTGGTGACAATTCGCTGATCAATCTACAGTTGTCTTGGCGGACGGTCGCTTTATCACTGCAACTTCCAAGCAGAACTCAGACGTCTTCTGGATGCTTCTCGGCGGTGGAGGCAGCACAATTGGCGTGGTAACATCCATGACCATCAAGGCGTATCCGAAATTGCCCACGACAATTGTAAATTTCAACTGGACGATGAACGACACTCCAAATGCTGAAGCTTTTTGGGCCGCTTTCCAGTCTTACCTAGACCACTTCGAGGACTTTGTCAACGCTGGAACATATGGATACTATTTGCTGGGATCTTCGGCAGCTGAGAATGGGCAAGCTTCTTCCAATGACACTGACTACAACTTCCGCATGGTCTCCTTTGTTGCGCCCAACATGACCATTCCACAGACGCAGAACCTTCTCAGACCTTGGTTCAATACCCTCAATAGCCTTAACATCAGCTTCACTCCCGTTTACAGCCATGCGGATAGCTTCTATGAAGTTTGGGAGGAGGATAACTTCCCTCTGGAAACCGGGGGGTTAGACATATACAAACTGGCTTCACGTCTTCTGCCTCGAAATGTCTTCGAAAACGAGGACCTCCGGAACAAAAACTTCCTTGCCCAAAGGGACGCTGTTGAGAAGGTACGCTGACCGTTCAACTCGTATTCGTATTAGTTACTGACCTTAGTAGGGCTTATTCATCATGGGCTTCCACATCAGTGGAAAAGGAAGCGCTGTCGAGCCGCCGACGAACATTGCAGTTCTGCCGGCATGGCGTGACGCTCTTTCTCACGTCATCGTCGCAACCGAATGGGAGTTCAATTCGAGCTGGGAAACAGTCAAAGATTCTTCACTCTTTGTGACGAACTGGATGGATGCTCTGCGGGAGATCTCTCCCGACTCTGGCGCGTATATGAATGAGGGTGATTTATTGGAGCCCAACTTCCAGCAGGCATTCTATGGTGCCAACTACCCGCGGCTATATGAGTTGAAGCAAAAGTACGACCCGACCGGGTTGTTCTTTGCTCTTACGGCGGTGGGGTCGGAGGACTGGGAAGTTCAAGTCACGGATCCTTTGCCGTATTCGTGGAACAATAATGGGCGGTTGTGTCCGAGATCTTCTTGAAGAGGGGTGAGGTCAGTGCACGAATGATATGTGAAGAGTAGCGCTTAGAGCCATCAAAATATTCAGTGCCATCGTACCCCGTCTCGGTGGAAGGACAGGGGTATAGAGCGGTTGTCAGTCAAGGCAGGCAAGCAATTAGAGATGATAATCGGATGATTAATTCCCCATAATTGAAATGATTTCAAGGCAAGGATGGATCGTCAGGATAAGGTGAAGAATGTCGGAGGACAAAGGTGACACCAACACCGCCGGGGGACAACTCGAGGCTGCAGACCGAGAACGTGACTTTCTCGGTTCAGCTAGCCCCAACGACGACAACGAACATAGCCAAGTATCAGATTCAGCTCTGACAGGATTGGAAGCACATCCCTTGGTTCTTCGAGCGCATAAACAGCTGTACATTGTACCTGTTCCTCGACCTGAACCACGAGAACAATAGCCTTCTCTGACCCAGTAATCAAGCATGTGCCATTACCGCACATGAACGAAAACCTGAAGAGCTGCGAGCTATCCCTGCCAATCTTCTATGATAGGCGAGCAGCTTTTTCGGTTAGTACGTGTGCATCTCATAAATGACTCACTCCAGGCATTTAAAGAATAGATCTACAACCGCGACAGTCGCCAAAATCCACCTCTCCCCGAAACCCAGTGAGTAGCCCAAACCGGGAAATACCCACGCGCCGAACGCGACTCAGCTGAGCCCGCAGGCCAACCTGTCCAGTCATTTGCCAACAATCTGGTCTGCATCTGCCCTATGTGTCAGCAACTGCCTCGGTGAAAAGATTGTCCAACAATCAAAGAAATTTCTCAATTGATACTGGTGAAATGAAGGCGGCTAAGTGAGTCGGGCTGCAGTCACCAGATAAACCCTCGCACACATACAAATTACATCATCAGTCATATGAGCGAAGGAAACACGAAAAAGGCAAAAGGACATGATGCATGAAATAGATGGGGCCAAGCAGCCAACCTCCCAAACCAGTTACTGGTCGTGGTACTTTCTGGCAAGAAGGCATGGTACTTTTGCTCGAGGGCTACATACAGGGGGGGGAGGGATCGGCGTGGACCCATCTTCTTGTAACGGAGGGTTCGGAAGTCTCCGCGGCGAACGGTAATGCAATGGTACTTTTGGCCGCATCAGATCGGAGACACCCGGTGGAGCCACCAGTGCTTCAATTTCTACTAGTAGTATTGGGATGTGGCAGGACTCGTAATTGAGGTCTGTCTAGGAAATGAGTCTGGCCCCCCTTCCCCCAACGGAACTGGGCTCTTTTGCTTGGTGGGACGGTTTATTGATTTTGTTTCTGTTTATATACTCTAGAGTAACTTATCTTGGCGGTCGGGATGGTTCTAATACGATAGATCTAGTGGTGTGGCGTGCTGACGTTGGTAGGTCCCGTCAGCGATAGGAACTAGTATGACTTCCAACTTCGTGGCGGTGCTGTTGTTCCTCTTCCTCCTCTTCCTTTCTCCCCGGGTAGGTGGGTAGGAGAGGTAAGAACGTCATCCTACATATCACTCTGGTTCTTCTATGGTCGAACACCAGCTGAGTTCTTCATATGATTAGGCAACAAAGGGTACACCGGCAGCTGTGACGTCAGGGATTAATCTAACTTAGGGCGCATGGACAGTGTCACCCCACGCTATGAATTTAGCTCATCACAGGGCGTTCATTCGTTACAGGGGCAGCTGAAGGATAGTGAAGTTGTCATAAATCGAATAGAAAGAGATGGTAAAGGGCTCAGATAACCTTTAAGTTTCAAAAATAAAGGAGAGATAAGACTTTTTGAAATATTCAGACTGCTAGATGGTATATAATGGAGCAACGCTGATCCGCTTCACGGCAAGGGAAATGCAAACAAAAAAATCGAGGCCAATAAACGTAAAAATGCGGAAATTTGGGAAAGTCTGATAAAAAGGGAGATCAACACGAAGTGAAGAAAAAGCAAGCAGATGCCGAACAAGGAAGAAAAGAAAGAGTCCAGAAATAACAGAGTTCCGTTAAACACCCGACATCGCCATTTCTCCGGAAGCTCATCACTCATCGCTAGCTTGAAGAAGACTGCTTTGGTCGGTTGGTTATGCGTTTCTTCTCTTGTTCTAGAAATTAGACGGCGTCAAATGATGCACAAAAGACAGAGATAATGGGCAGTACATACCTAAAGCTTCGTTGATCTGGCGCACAGTATCATCATGTATTTTGGCCCATTGGGCTTGGTATGTAGCCAGGTCCGGTAAATCAGAATGTGTGCCATTAGTGGCACGACCAGAGCCATTGTTTGCGCTGGTGGCACTTCGGTCCATTGTGTGTTACTAGTATGTATGTTGTATGGTCGCCGCCTGAACACGAGTGAAAGAAGAAGACGTCCGTTAAGGCTCAAATTAAGCTTCGAAGAGGAGAGGGGTAGGTTGAACGCAAGATAAGCTCTCACTGGGAAGTGATCATTTTAAGTCGACCTGTTAGCAGGCTGTTGAGCATATTTATAGACAACTAAGTGGCCCCGACGTCAAGTCCATTCATCATTCCGGGTCTATCGACCTGATAATTCACTCTCCCGTGCCATGTGGCCGCCCGTCGACGAGGAGTCCACACCCTTGTGTATCGGCCTTGTTCGACAATTTCCTTGCATTCCGTGGAATGGACAAGATTTGTTATTCAAAGAACTGAAGAGATGACCCGCTGCTGATGGGGGGGGGGTAAAAGCTTCCCCATTGTGGCAGAGTGGACAGGCGGTGGATATGCAGGTTAGCTTCTGTGGAATACCACCGTCCGACAATAATGCGCCAGGCCCTTCTTCCCAAAGGGAGCCCGTCGTGACCGACGAGTCCTTGGGACATCAGGCTGGTCGGCTCCCGATTGGCCGGGGAAGTAGAGAGAAACCAACACCGGAACGAAGTCGAAGGGCGGGACGGAACACGTAGTTCGCAGGGTGAGGGTTTGTGTGACAGACTGTCGGGATCAACGGTTCTGGTCTGATTGGCTTCTTACTCTCCGATCCGTTCACGCGGATGGTCTTCCGGGCATACTAGTAGTTTTGATCCCGGGTATTGGGCACCGACGAGCCGGTTAGGCTATAGTAGCAATGTAATCTATTGTGCGACAAGTGACGACGATGTTGGAGGAGTGGGCACGACTGACGGTCGCCGGGCGGAATCTAGAACTCAAAAAGAAAGAAAGGGAGGACAGGCGACAAAGAAGAGAAAAAAATATGATGAGAAAAAGCAATGAGATGCAGATCGACACATCGATCAATGGAAGATTCGCCCTTTCTTCTTTCGAGGTGTGTGGATGCGTTATTCGAGAAAGTCAGACATGTTTAATTCGGTGGGTATCGCGATTGATCGTGTTTCCGATCGGCTGGACCGCGGCGGATGGAGTCCGTCAGCCCGTCTATTGAACCACATCTGCGCGAAAAATGGCTGGCAATTGCTTCAGGCGATCAATAGTCCAATCGGGGAAGCAATTCCGTTGTCCATCTTGCAGGACCCTGAGATCCACCACTGACCACAACTTCATGGATGATTTAGAACGCCGGAAAAAGCACCATTGGCAGATAAAATTGTGGGACGGGAATCTTCTAGGCCTCCTTTTCACCGCCACTTCCGTCGCCCTTGTTAATCAGTATTTCCAGCCTCAAGGAAAAGGAACCCAAGGCTCAAAGAACGGCTTGTGGAAGGAAGCCTGTGAGGGTTGAGTTCACCGCCATAAGCGTCAGAACCAACAAACGATGATAAATACTAACCTCCCATCTCTGTGGCTGGCCATTGGATCTGGATGTTGTGGAACCCGGCTGGGTTCCTGATACTAAATGACTAGTAAGATTTAGAGCTGGTGCAAAAGCATGGCAAACCAACAGGCATCTTTCCAGGTACCAGCCGTCGTCGCATGCAAACCCATCATATGACAGGATACATCTCAGCCTCGTTTCACCCGACGACAGGTACAGAGCGCGGGTTTGATACGCTAGACGTGGCCTGTCATGTCGGTTTGCCTAGTGACGAGTTCCCTATTTCGTTATAAGCTCTACTTCCTAGCCAGGCGGGCAGATATATGTGATGCTGCTGTGTCACGCCCAGTTGTTATAAGGCAGCGGGCCCTGGTTGCATGTTTTCCTTGGCTTGGGCTTCCCTTTGTTTCCGTTCTTCGTCACCTACTAATAATAGGTAATCATGTCGACGCCCATGAATCTTGTGTTCCGTCTCCTTTCTTTCCGATACTTTTACTTGCCGCCCCCTTTGCTCCGGTTTTCTTGTGCAACATCAGGCTTTTCGTATAGTTTCGCTATACAGCCCATGGCCCTGTTGAGTCTGCAGTAGTTCCCCACATAACAGCATCCAGCAAACCCGCTATCAAGTGAGACATCCATTGTCCCTCTACCCGAGATCCCTGAGGGTTGAGGCGGACTCAGCCTGTTGAAAAGCCCAATCAGTCAGCGATGCGTATCATGGTTCTTATGGTCTGGAATGTGTCAGTGGCTGTAGCCTTCGTACTGTGGAGCGAAGGTCAAAGAATGTTATCAACCTATTAAACACATGTTAGAATAGTCCGACGTACAGCAACTAATTGTCCTTGAGCTACTAGGGGATAGCAAGGGGGGCTCTACGTACCTACCTCACCTCGCCTGACTGAAGCTGTGGCAACTATAGCACCTGTAAGGAGTCGGCCATGCAAAGTTACCTCGCTGACATAGTGTTCGTTTCCTCCATGTTTCTGCAGCAAAACAACTCAAGGCAAAGGGAAGAGACTAGGTCGGTCATGTGTATAACCACTGACACATTCCCTGATATGATTCATCACTGACTTGTTTGGTTGTTCAACATGCCGGATCTGTCTGAACCCTCAGGGATCTCGCAAAGAGAAACAATGAATGCCTCACTTGATAGCGGTTCTGCTGGACTTTTTACTCCGTCTAGCCATCTTCATTCTATAATCACCAAAGATACATCAGAATGATGCTAGTTGCCATGGCAGTAGTTGTGGTGGTCAGAGACTACATGGACACAGATGGTGAAGGATCTGGTAATACCTGGCTCCAGTGAATAAAATATCTCCGCATAATACATAGCGAAGTAATTGAGATTTTTTGAGCTGCGGCGCATGTCAGACACATCCATGCTACAGAGTCCTCCCTGGCATGGAACTGCCTTCCCTCCAAGTCAGGGTACCCGGGCAAAATCTCGTGATCAATTGGCACCTGACTTTTCTTCGCTTGTGACACTGGCAGCTACCCCGAGTTGATACAGTTCTATGTAGAATTGCACAAAACCATGCATTCTCAAATCCCCCAACTAATAACTGGAGGAGATACTATGTAGGTAATACGCTCTTAAATCATCGCCATCTCTACAAATTCAGACAGAAACAAGCAGGAATCATCTTAATGCCACCTTCGTCCCATTCCTTGAACAAACGGTCAGTGCATACTCCTCCACCCACGGCCCTGGATCCCTGCTTTCAAGCACAGAGAACTTCTGGGCTAGCCGAACCGTGACATACCCTGCCTCCGTCAGTGCATACTGTTGGCCAACGCAAATTCGTGGGCCCCCGTTGAATGGCAAGTACTCCCATCCCGGACGGATCTCAGCCCAACGTTCAGGCCGGAACTCATTTGCATCCGGGCCGAAAAAATCTTCACGACGGTGAAGAGCATAGACATGATAGGCAACAATAGAGCCCTTTGGCACGAAAACAGACGACTTGCCGTCTGGCCCACCACCGCGAGGAAGTACTGTATCCGTGTTCGCAAAGCGCAGATTTGCTGGGACAACAGGGTGGAGGCGAAGAGCTACAGTGCCAAGTAAGCCATGACTCCTGAGACTTTTTGCGTGTCGGGATCACTTACATTCATTCAGGCAGAATTTCACATATGTCAGATTACGTAGTTGCTCGTACGACGGCGGGCGGCCTTCTAGGAAAGCAACTTCCTCGCGCAATTTGCTCCAGATGCGAGGGTTCTTTGCTAGCATAAAGAACAGGTTGCTCAACAAGGATGCCGTGGTATCTCGCCCGGCCAGGAGAATATTCATTAGTTCGTCGCGAATCCGCCTTCGGTCTCCCGTCTGCTGGGCTAGACTACGCAGGAAAAGGTAATTCTTCTTTCCCTTTGCATCGTGACTATCCTCTTCGATAAATTCTTTCTGGTTGCTGGACTGCTCTCGCACTTTCAGTGCACTGTCGACGAATTGCTCCACCAATTTATGGCAGATACGATTGGACTCTTCTGCTTTACGGTCGCGCAGGAGATATTTGAGCTTACCAAGGCGTAGGTTCATTGCGATGGCCTTTTGTGCATAATTGAAAGCTCCGGCAAAGTCCTGTTCTGTACTGTCACGGGTCCCAGCCAGTCGCTTCTTGAGGCTGTGCACGCTGTGCCCGAAGAGGAATTCCGTTGCAGAGTCGATGGTGAGCTCAAAGAATAACTCCTGTAGATCGACCGTTCTGCCATCGGTTGGGATCAGTGTGGTCATTTCGTTGACGAGTTCCTCAAAAATATCCAAGTGCGCGACTTGCTCTTTCGCGAAATTTGGACGGACCATGGCACGCGACTGCGCCCAGTGCTCGCCGTCGCTGGTGAAGATGCCATGGCCCAAAAGCGGACCCATTGCATCGATACGGCCTGCCAAGCCATAATCCTTAAATCGGAGGGACAAGATTGTCTTTATGTTCTCCGGCTCGCAAGTTATAACGTAATGGGTCAATCGTCGTTGTGTATATGTGTTGCCATATAGCTTGAATCGCTCGCTGAACCGCTCGAGAAGCTTGTGTTTCCTGACATATCTGATCTGCTCAAAAAGAATATCGAGGCCGAAGATAGGATCCTTCTGAGGATAAGATGGTGGTGGTTGACAATTGTTCGCTTTCATTATACGACGATGCGTCCATTCCCGTTGCAGGTAGGTTATGGTATACCAAAGAAAGAGAGTGACGGTCGCAATCGTAAAAACAGGATGATCAACTTTGTTGAAATCCATGGTGAGCTGCAATCCTGTCTGGAGATGAACAGTAGAAGAAAACTCTGGGTTGACGGGCGACCAGAAGTCCTTTTAAGCAGCGGCTGAGTGATATATCAGATGATGGCAAGCTGCAGCTCCCACGGCTACCACGGAGGGTGTCCGCCGATTGTGAACCATACCTTGTAGCGCTAGGATGCCTGAATCATTCGGCGAACAGGGTCTCCTCATGTGAAGTACAGCCTCGGCAGCAGGATTAGACTGACATGCTGATGGCCCTGCGAGGAGGGGGCATTCGCTGGCCCTTCAGCCAGCCATTCATGCTCTGTTTAGCGGGGGTCTTACTAGCTTTCAGCTAGATGAAGATACTTGCAGAAAAAAGCAATTCGACTTGAGTCATTCTAGTTGCGCAGCTCATCTCTCACGTGTCAACTTTCGATTATCATATTTCACCGCAGCTATACAGTTGGACGATAACAGTATGACGGTTCCACGGCAAAGCCCCGAATGACATCATTCATGGCGGTGATGATTTTTGCTTCTTCCATTTATTGCTTTCTAATTCCTTTTCGTTGTCTTTTCTGCCACCTCAATGGCCATGATGACCTGTTCCCGGGATGCAGAATCTCGGAGCTTCCCTAACAATACCAGCCGTACGCTCACCGAGATGTACGTACATAATCCAGCATAAGGCCCGCCCTCTTCAGCCAAGTAGATAGGCCCTCAAGCGGTTTAGTCGGGTGTAACCACTCCAAACTTAATCTGTAACTGCTGAAAGAGGTAGGCCTCGCTAATTGGAGATCACGCTTGCCTGGAGACTGATGTGATAAGCACTAGAAACCCCGTGGACGCGACAGTGCCACCACGAATGGGTGTTGCGTATTCCGTGGTCTATACGCATTCACGCAAGTACCGATAAATTATGGAGCTTGCTTCTGGGAGGCAAAAATAGTTCAAGTGACGCCTTTTTAGCCCGGTGCTACCCCACACTGCAGCAACGCAGTCTCAACAACCGATCTCACTCCCAGCCACCAAGGCGTGAGATCACTTTCCACCTCGAGGATGACCATTGATGGAAACCTAGGAGAATTAATCGACATCTCATGAAGAATGAGCGAGCAAGGATATACGCAGACATACTGTCATAGTTGAACAAAAAAAAAACAATAATAAACCCGATCACTGAGCATCAAGCAGCTGGTCATCACGGGCCTCCAAGCAAGCATCGGTCATCTTATCGATTGCATCCGCCCGCTCCGTGTCTGCGACCCAACCTCTGTCCACCAATCTGGCCAAGGCATCCCCCACCCAGTGCTGGCAGTTCCACTCCAAATCCAAATACCCATTGCGCACCGGCGTTCGTGCCACCGTCTCCCGAATATCATCTTCCTCAACGGAGACCGACAAATCCGTCACCGGCACCGCACGCACCAAATCCCCAAGTTCCATCGGATCAGCCCCAGGGTATTCCACATATCTATAGAGACCCTGGGTACCTAGGATATGTAGGATACTGCGTTTTTGTGATGCGAATTGCACGTATAGAGCCGTGTGTCGGTATTCGCTGTAATCGAGGGGATCGCCTCTGTAGACAAGGATAAAGAGTCTGTGAGACATGCTCACAGTGATTATCTGTTGTTGTTCTGGAAAGTTCTCAACTAGAACAAAAAAAGAAATCCCCCAAGAAACGGGGATAGCAATGGTAAATGATGATCAAGTATGGAGGGGCAATTAATGCGGTGGTCGCGTTAAAGAGATAAGGCCGACCGGGAAGAAGACACGCTAATCGTTATTGGGAAGTTGTGGATGGTGGGTTTGGTACCCGTTCTGCCTGCCGAGGTTTGTGTGTGCCTGAGCGCATTCAAGTCATACAACAAATCAGTATGCAAGATTTCATAAGTATTCAACATGAATAAGTAGTACTTCATAGAGGATAGTAGCATTGTTTTATATTTGGATAGGTATGATGTGTGGCTTGCTTTTGCATTTATGATGGCAACGGAAGCTTGCTTCGGAAGCTTCTGAAGGTTCCGGAAAAGTAAGCATATGCTTCACATGATACTAACTATCAGCCTCATATTTTGATCAATAAACTACTAATCATTGAACAGTTGAGTTTCCAGTTAAATAATAAACTTTCAAGAATAACTGCCGTTAGCCAAATCTTGAATAAGAAACTTTTGTATATTCTAGTAGGTATGCAAGTACGTACAACTTCAACCGTTTCAATCAACGCAAAACGCTACGAACTTATAACATACGATCTAAATAAGATCTTCAGGCCAAGTAGTACCCCACTAGATAGCAGATATCTTACTTGGATTTTCATAAAGATTAGCACTTAATCGAAGCACATGCATTTGGAGAAGAACAAGCAAACGTCAGGTCGAATTCCTGCGGTGTAAAGATACTCCGTCGCTATACCATCATTATTATCCTCGTCATTGATGGGGAAGAAAGAAGCTCAATCCCAACAATAACTGGTACAGCTACAGGAGATATTGCATTGAGCTACTACCACTAAGTCTCAATGTGATCCTCCTCAGCGTTCAAGGCTCTAAGCTTCACACTTATTTCTTTCCGGTCGAGCCACCGTTTCCGCTGGGAGGAGTATAGGTCGAACCACCACTTCCGTTGTTGTAGTAGGTACTTCCATTGGGGTTGGAGTAGTAGTAAGATCCGTTGCTGAGAGGAAGGTATTAGATGGGTTTTGGTTCGCTCTAGTAGAATTATAGGTAGGGTATTGAGATGGATGACTGACCTGTTCGAGTAGTGGTAAGAGTTCGAGTTAGAGCTACCGGATCCGTAGTCGCGGGAGCACCAGTGATTTCCCTTTTTTTTTAGTTGATTTGTTAGTCGTTGTTGAGGGTGACTCATGGTATATGGAACTTACCTGGCTGTTGGTGCCGGAGCCCTTGTAGCTGAAGTCCTTTCCGGAGCTGGACATGGTTTTGTTTGTTGTTTGTAATTGTTTGATGGAGAGAAGATGTCAGAGGGTCAAGAAAATGGGGCTTGGATGAAGAGTTGGAAGTTGGATAGAGGGGAGTGAGAAGGGTGGAAGCATCTTAAATAGAGGAATCTTAAATGGAAGGAGGGGCACGGCAGCAGCCGGCAACGGATCTTTGGTTCCATGTCGTGAATATGGAACTTTCCTTATTCCATTCACTATATCTATATTGGTGATTTGACTGGTATTAATTGACAAATATTGGGAGATTGGTTACACGCATGTAGGATAATAGACCTGTCACGTGTCGAGGAGTTGAATGATTGATGTATCGAATTTGCTGTGACTGAGTGGACAAGATCTTTGGTCATCATTGATTCCTATGTGTATGAATTAGAGATATCCTTCTGTTTCAAGATGCATCCAGGCCATCGTCTGCGTTACGATGGAGATACTACAATCGATACCAGCACTAAGTACTAAGTAAGAGTTGGTCCTGCTGGAAAGCTTTCTACCCAATTAGGAAGGCACTGCGTTGGCTTATGCATTTTGCACAAATACTTACGTCAGCATACGTCACACATTCTGTGCACATTCCCAATACGGAATAGTCCCAATCAAGGAAAGTATGTGCGACAGGTGGGATCTCTGCCTTATCCCAGCCTAGATCCTGTACCTGACAGCTTCAGGGTAACGGTATCGGACCCCGAGGTCCCTGCATTGGCTGCATTGCTAATAGAGCCTAATGGCACGAACTCGCTTCGATCGATAAGGCTGCAGTTATCCCGCTACATTCGCAGAAACCTCCTTGCCACGTCTGGCGAGGAAGTAAGGTATACAAAAGCCCGTCCTTGTATGGGAAAGAAGATAATCTCCTATGTCTAGCTAATGCGTTGTTCATCGTCCAAAAACATGGTGGTCAGAGGTGGTATGTCACATCATTCATAGCTGACGTTCTCAGAACATCGTTGTCCCGGACGAAGACACTCACACTTACAAAGGTAGTGATGTACTTCACCCCGGTGTCTTGTACACAGTGCCTAATCCTCTTCAATATATCAATACCACAAACTTAAGGTGTGGCGCTACTCTGCTGCCTATACAGATCACGTGTCTCTTCTCAACGTCGTGTCTTCCAAAAAGCATGAAAGTTCTGACGGCCTACACTCATCACCGCAACCGAGCTACCATGTTTATGTTGCCCCTATGCCTCTGATTCGTGTTTTCTAGGCCTCTACCTTATTTTCAAAATATGACTTTGCCTTAAATTGCACTTACCAAGCATTGGCTATGTTGGTTCCTGTTTGACCATGTCTCTATCGCGATGGCTCAAGGACTATTACCGGAAAAGGTAATCCAAGCCCTCCTTCATCTCCTTTAGTAAAGCTGACTTCAAAGCCCCTATAAGATCTTTTAATATTTTTTCGGTTCTCCCTTTCCCATTAGTCCCATACTACCAATGCTTGGGTTCATGCTAAGAGCCTTCCAACATGCCATCCACGACCCGACGCTTCCCCCCAACGCTCCCAACTTCTGTCTAGATTGAGCTGTTCATAGAGATAATTAGTTTGAGGCATTCAGATAAACGATATATGTCACGCCATGCATACAAGCTTTTACAAAGTTATGATCGACAGAGCAAAAGCACTTACACAGCCGAGCTGCGAGATCTCACTAGTGATCTTCGGATCTTCAGATCGACAGCACAACTCTAGAATACCTTCTACAATTTATCGGATCAGGAACATTGATTCTCAGCATCGCGCGCGCGCATTCATTTCTTCTACTCAAAGTAGGTACAATCACTCAAAATTATCAACAGAAATTCAATTAACAACTCAACAAGATCAGATCAATCCGGATAGCTCATCACTCATTTTTCATTCATCCCCGGGTTTGTCGTCTGGACGAAGACATTGAAGCGACCGATATCTCATGCATAGGGATGCATTTAGATGTACTTGACAGTGACGCTGTCGCTGGTGACGGAGGTCTCGGTGAGGACAGTGTCATCCTGCTCAATGTCCATAATGGTGGCGTCAGCGGGGCCGACAGTAGAATCGCCGCTGGTGGCCTCAGCATTGGTGAAGGTAACGGAGCCGAAGTCAGCGAAAGCAACAAGGGAGTCACCGGACTCGAAGTCCTCAACGATCCACTCGGCGTTGTACTCGCAAAGGTCACCCTCAACGTTGCCGCTGAAGGTGTGGGTAACGGACTGGCCAGTGGTCAGGTTCTCAATGGTAGCGCTACCGCTGCTGTCGCTGGTGGCCTCAACAGTGACCTTGATGCTGTCACCCTCGGAGATGGTGATGTCGTCGAAGTCGTAGGCGTAGTCGGGGTACCACTCGTACCAGGCATCGTAGGAAGTCTGGCCATCCTCGTAGCAGAAATCGATACCGGTCTGGAGGATAGCGGTCTCGCAGGTGTCACCGTCGATACCAACCCAGGCGGAGGCGCAGTACTCCGTGGACTGTCTCTTGGCCTTGTTCTTGAAGCCACCGCCGCCGAAGCCACCGCCGCCGAAGCCACCGCCGCCGTAGCCACCGCCGTAGCCACCGCCGTAGCCACCACCGTAGCCCCCGCCGTAGCCCCCGCCGTAGCCACCGCCGTAGCCACTGGAGGAGCTAGAACCAGCAGAGACACTGGGTACAGTGAACTCGCCAGTGACCTTGGTGTAGCCGGTGCCGACCAAGACGGCACCAGCCCAGTTCTCACTGTACTCCTCGTTGGAGGTGCCGTTCAGCTTGAGGATCTCCTTGTCGGAACCAGGGACGTAGGGAGGGTTAGTGTGACGCTTGCCAGCGGCGCGGGCCTCCTTGCGAGCACGGCGCTTCTCAGTGAGAGGAGCAGCCAGAGCGGCAGTGGCGAAGAGGGAGCCGGTCAGGATGGTAGAGAACTTCATTTTGACGGTTGGAGGATTGGTTTCTTCGAAAGGATGAAGAGCTAACTTATTGGCAAGGCTAGTGATGGGAAGAGTGAGATGATCGAACCAGGCGATGCTTGAGAGACTTGCGATGCTGGATGAAGAAGAAAAGCAACCAGAAAAGCGGGACTCAGGTCTCTATTTATGCTCGAGCTTTCTGCAAATGAAGCTGGTGTTTTCTTTCTCTATTTTCCCTCTTCCATGCTCTTCCGATAGCATGCAATCCGCCGACGATGACACCACTGCTCCTCCTCGTCCGACGGAGTTTAATCTCCAGGTCCGCCAACTAAAGTCGACTAAAACCGGGGATGCAGAGTCGTTCACCGTCGGGGCAGCAGCAGCCATAGCTGCAGAAAAGACGTTCCCCGCCCAACGATACGGGGAAAACGATTGTGGACATGCAAAATGTCGAGCGAGAGTGGAGCATCATACTATCCGTCCAGCATGACCCGCACGAGTCGCCATCTCTCTACGCCAAAAAGACATTCTGGTTGGAGCGCAATTCCTTGCAAGCCAAGATTGTGTTGCATTAGTGATCATCTCCTCTTCCTTCGTCCAGGCCGCAAAGGACCTCCCGGCAAGCCATATCCACCTTTTTTTTTCCCCCTCATTGTTGGATCCCGTTTCTACCTAGTAAGGTCCTCCTTCAGAACGTACCTAACGGGCACGGCTAGCCAGCCAGCCGGCAAGCCAACCCGCGGACTAAACACGGATACTCCGGATAGAACGAAACTCTCCCTAGCAGCGCGGACGAACATGCAATAGTACGGCAGCCACCCGATCAAAGGGGCGAATTGAAGTCAACCAGACATCGTTCCACCAGTGGAGAGGGGAGGGATTTGGGGGGAGGGAGGGAAGAGAGGGGGGGGACGGAAGTCCGACGGCTTGGCCCAGCGCCGGGAGCAGCGGCAACTAACTAGGTTACTCGGCCTTATCTTACGGCAGGGCTTAATGGCGCTGGCTGGCGCTTTGGGCAGGTTTGGTATATTGGAGTGGAGGATTAGTGGTCGGATGGCGTTGCCCGAAGAGGCATGGGAAGGTGAAAAGGGAAGAGGCACCGGCGCAGGCACAACAAGCTTCACCCAAGCCTTGTGGGCAAATGATAAGCAATTAGGGAGGGGCGCGGGTTGGGATGGAAACTGCAAAGAGGATAGTACAAATGTTAGTAGTACCATACTAGATGGATTAAGGTAAGAGAGGGGGGAAAGGTGTGCGGGGAAAGTCATCAATTGGCTAGCAGGGGTTTGATAAGGGAGGATTGGAGATGAATAATGCTAGGTAACTACTATCTCTTAGAATGCTGCTGGCTGGCTGGCTAGGTAACAACAAGACTGAGTACGAACAAAAGTAGACTAGATAAATCGATGGGCTTGAGCCGGCGTGTCTTGGCCGAAATCGGATGTAACCTTTTTCAGTCAGTATATTAGCAGTTTTGTTGAAAGTCTGCACTGCACGGGCAGTGGAGATCGAAAATGAAATGGATCATGACGGACGAGGCGCGAGGGGAATCCGATTCGGGGCACAGCACCAACAGCGATGGAGGGTTTAGTGGATAGAGAAATAGATTAAAAACGGGAGTCTAATTCTGCAGAGATAAAGCCGGTGACAAGGCACAGCAACCAATCAGATACGATAGAGCTATACAGTCAGACAATGCCGCCACAAAAGGATTGTTTGGTGTGGGGGGTTTCTCTAATATAATCCATCCAATCATAACTAACGGGCGGGATCCGTCCGGCTGATCCCTTCTGGATTGAGCTTAATCTCCTTGACGAATACTCAGAGTACTGTTGCCAATTCGCTTGTAAGTTATTATTTTAATCAATTGTTACTTATACTTATCCGCTTCGGCGAATTTATCTCCGGGTTTCTTGCTTCTACTATTTGCAGCGGATCTCTGCAGGCACCCAACTTTACCTTACCCAGTCTAACGAATTGATTGGTTTGATTTGTTTTCTAAATGAAATCGTAGTAGTAGTATCTTGTATCTTCTATCTGTTTCTTGCTGATCCTAATTCTTCCTTCACTTTATACCGATCCAATTATGTCATTATTCCAGTCTCTCTAATTCAGCTCCGAGCGAGTTAGCTCCCACTAAATTCCAGCTTCCAGCTCGGGAATGGACTTTCCCTTTCGGGGAGCTTCTCCGGATTTAGCAGAGTACTAGACTAATAGTAGGCAGCACAAGACAAGAACCTATCCAATATGGAGTAGTACCCACTACAATAGCAAACAAGTTCAGTTAACTCCTCCTCCTTATCAAACCTCCGATATGACCGATAAAAAACATTATGCAAAGATAAGTTGTGTGGCAATTCCGCAGGATTCCACTGACAATCAGAAGATACTAAATATGTACTAGTTACTCCGTAGGGTACCGGCGAAATCCTTCCTACGAACCAGCTAGCTAGCTAGCTAGCCAGCCAACTAAGCGGAAGGTCGGAAAACCCGCACAAGCCCCTGACTTAATCCCTCAATCCATGCCCTTTTCCAACATCATACTTATAGTCATCGTACAGTCATAATCCTGCAACCTACCTATTGCATCGGAGATGCAAGGTACATACCACAGATATATACATACAGGTTATGGGTAGGGATTGGGTTGGTTATACGCGGTATACGCCGGATATGCATGATTTTATTATCATCTCCTGCCGGGGCATCATGGAATAGAGTGATTAAAACCTATATTTGCATACCATGGATATTAACGATAGTAATAATCACAAGGGTCATGATCATGATCCTGATCGCAACCCGATCATTCGAACCAGGCATGACACGACTGGGCTGATTTCTGCAGCTTGGCCAGGGAAACACCCCCCCCCTTGGGGTGAGCGCTATGACATAGGAGTTTAATTTGTACTATACTAAACTAGTTATAGTCAATTCAATTCATTTAAACAATTTCCCTTTCTAGCCGAGATTGTTCTCTATCCGGATATCCCACCCGGACTTTCCATCTCTGCCAGAACATAATACTACTATACTGTCGCTAAAATATCTTCATACTAGTATACTACTCAGTAAATAGAATACTCCATCGGTCCTCCGACAATCCAAAATGGATCTTCTTCATTCAAATTTCGCAGTTTCCCCCCGACACCATGCAGACGATATCATGCGAGATGCACGTGTGTGTTTATCTCATAACTTTCCATTCTAATCCCTGATAATGTCTGCGCGGGATTCCGTGGGGACTCCGTGACAATTCCACAGTGCTTGTCTGAAGAAAAAGATAGCGGAGAGTACTCGGGGAAATTTTTCCCAAGGTGCTGCTTCTGCAAGCATGTGATGGACAGGGGTTTTGTTCTGGATCCTGATTTTTGTACTATGTACTACGTATGTATGTAGTGGTGGAATGGTCTAGATTGTTGCTGGTGGGATTTTGGATGTGTTTTCTCGGTTGGTGAGGAGGGAGTGGCTGGGTGGGTGGGTTGGCTGATCGAGGTTGGAGAGTATGGGTGGTGAGGGTATATACTTGTTTCTTTGGCGTGTGTGTTTGAGGGATTTATTTTGATTTACAGTGGTGGTGGTGGTGGTGGTGAATGTGTTTCGTGGTAGTCGTGGGGGTGAATGTTGTTGTTTGGTTGCGATAGTGGGTAAGTAAGTAGTGATGATTTGTTATAGTGCGGGTCGGTCTACTCAAGGAAGGTGAGTATTTGAGGTGTTGGATTCCCGGCAGGTGCGTTTGCATTCTTTGCTATTTATTAGCATCTATCATTGTGATATTTTACTTCAATCTCTCATGGCTATATTACATGATGTTAAAGTTATAAGTGAGTTGAGACTGGAGTTATCACCAAAGTGCGCCCTTCAGAAAAGTTAAGTCCAATCCGTTCACTATTAAGTACCACTACATTGTTGAAATTTAACCAGGACAATCAAAGAATACTCTGCATCGATATAGATGAGGTCGTGAAAAGATCATCAAGATCGACATGATCGACAACTAAATCGTGGCGTTACTAGCTGTCGCCATGGCGGAAGAAGTCGCGATCAGCCATCCGCCATCCGCCATCCGCCATCATCAGCCACCCGATAAGCCTGTATACACATCTACATTAATCGTACACTCTACTCTTCACTACAATTCACTCCAGGTATCTAAAAAAAATACATCACTCCATTTCTAGTCTATAAACTGTTTAACCACTGTAGTCAATGACAACAGCCAACCGAACAGGCCCAGCAGAGAGGTTTCCACCAATACCACCCTCATCAGTCTCAGCAGAAGTATAAGCATTGTCAACCTCGGCGGCATCAGCCGTGATGCTGGAGCAAGTGGAGCCCAGGGCATCACAGATCTGCATACCCTGAACGCTCATATCATTGTCCTGAGCCTGGATAGCACTAACATCGAATCCAGACCAATCGTCGTTGGCAGTGGATCCGAAATCAAATTCACCCCAGGTGCAAGCATATCCGCCGCTGCTACCAGTGGGGAGGGAAGAGCCCTGGGCAGCACCGAATGCACCCTGAGTGTCCTCATCAAAGGCGACGTACTTGGTCTCACCAGAGGACAGGGTGAAGGACAAGGCAGAGTATCCGTACCAGCCGTCCATCTTTCCATCGGGGCCGTACTTGTTCCAGAAGACAACGGTCCAGTCCTCGGAGTTCTGGCCCGTCAGTTGCATGACGTACTTGTAGTTGGAGGCCTCGGAGGCAGACACCTCGATGATGTTGCTGCCCCACGGGTCGCCGACGTTGCCGATGTAGGTGTCGCCGCTGCCGTAGGAGGAGGTCTCGCTGCCGAATCCAGAGGTCGAGTAGTCGCCGTCACTGGGGGTGGAGGTCCAGTCGGAGGAGCTGGCGCTGCTGGTGGAGCTGGAGCTGGAGCTGGAGGAGGGGGCGGAGATGGAAACCGAGGCAGAGGCCGAGATGTCGATCTGGCGACGGGAGTGGCCTTGGACCTTGGTGGGGGTCGGCTGGCTGAGGGCGCTGGGGAGAGCAGCTGCCAGCAGCAGGAAGGGGGTGGTGAAGTACATCTTTCTTGTTATTTGAAGAGAGTGTATGTAGAGAGTGTGTGTGTCGCGTCGAGCGAGTGTGTATAACGATAGTGTGAATGTAAAGAATGGATGTCGTACACCTATCGAAAGAGTACGACGGAGTCTTGGTATGTAAAGACTGTGTGGTAGTTGGGAATCACAATTTCCTGAGTGTTCAGAGAGGAGGATATGGAAGAAGAAGACGAGGTCTATATACCTGTGCTGGTGGGCGTGCCATGGCTGTCTCTCTTCTGGAACTGAAATAATGGATGTGTCCAGAACAGGGAGGGGATGGGGTGCGTCAGCCTGAATGCCATGGATTGAGGTAGTGGAGGGTGGTTGACGCGGTGGAGGGTCTACAAGCCATTGTGGAAGTCAGAGCAAGCAAAGTAATCCCATTGGCTGGATATTGGCTTGGGATGAAGTTTAGAGGCATCCACTGCCATGAATCTGGACTGTGGTCGGTGGAGGAGTGGATTAGGGTTTCTTGGTGGGGGGAATAGGTTGTGACATGAGAAGAGTTGTTTGAAAACTCAGCCAAAGGTATCGGCTGTTTCACGTGTGTGAGACTGCCGTCGATTCATGCCTCAAAAAGTGGCTTGAGGCTGTTACTTCCATTGTATGTGTGTGAGAACTGGGCTGTTTCAGTTTCAACGGCTATAAGGCTGATGCATGAGACTGTGTCTGTTCAGATAGAAGCAAAGCGGGCGAAAGGATCAAAGAAATCACCAATCTAGAGTGAAGTGGACGACAAACTCCCGAGAAAACTGGGTTTCCTATAGTCTGGTGGAGCTATTAGTACGCACTATTTTCGTTGACAGTGATTCTGGCCAAGCGTATCTGTTTTCTGTCTGTCCAACTGGTCTTTGCTTCCCCCTTCTATCACTCACCTTCAACCATCGGTAACCTGCCTCTACACCCATTCAGCCCCTATTCACCCTCAACTTACCAGCAGCGCACAAAGCCCTCCCAGCCAAGACAGGAATAAAGCCCACAAAAGAAGAATTCACAAAAATAATCAATCCACGAATTGTCACCATCAACCATGGTTTTACCTTTCTGGGCCAGGGGCTCGAACCCAATGCACGCAAGCAGTGGTTCCGCCCTTAGGCAAAGCAACAACGCTCATTGGGCGAAAATGTAACCGGTCCAGGGGAACATCCGCTCCGACCAATGGCAAAACATCGCCTACAAAATCCATGCACAGTCAGCGGTTATTGGGCGAGAGCGAACCGTGGGTCAGAAGCTTGGATTTCTCAAAGAGGGAAAGCAGCTGCTCCTTGGCGGGCCAGCACACGTTCTGAGGGCGTCGCCCTGTGCGCGGTGTTCCTGACGACCCAGCGTCCTGTTGCCGAGAATTCCATGGACGGTGTCCTTCCAACGGGATCAAAGAATTTTCTTTCACGAGGGTCTGTTGTTCTGCTTGTGGGTGGGGAGGAAGTAGATCTGGACACTTTTAGTGTCGTTTGTTTATCCCAGAAAGAGCAGGTGGAACCAGCACACAACTTGTGCCAATGCATGGCATTTGTGCGGCAATTCTAATAGCTGCTGCTAACCTGCTTCAGCATTGCTCTCTCCACAGTATGTGTTTGTTTGGTTGACATCCACGAATATTCAAATTGGATTGGACTTCGAGGCGAGCCGATCCTGCTTGCGAGGCTCACACTTTGCAATTGAGTTCAGCCATGGAGTTTGTGGCCAAGATTGATGACCTGGCAGAAACTCTTGGGGTGTGGCGAAGAATAAGCGGTGCGAGTTGGATGACACTAGGCTAGTGTCTTGCTTGTTGCGATCAATGTGAGCTAGCGTAAACTGGGCTGGGTGTCTAGACTCAGCGATTACGCAGTATAGTGCACACTACTAGAGAGAGGTCAGTATACTCATCACATACCCTAGGTGCAGTCGTCATGAGAGGTTCGAAACCTGATTCTCCGCCTCCCACACTATGGATATACAAGCTTAAACTTCCGCTGTGGCAAGATGAGCTTCAGCATGTTGCCTCATGTAGCAATCTGGAGTGAGCTGTGCAGCTTGAATTGACTTTGGGTGTATGAGCAGAGCCGGCTGAGGAATCTGGTTCCGAGTGTGCCCGGTCGGGGCGTGTTTCAGTGGCCACTGCGAGATTTGAGAAAGGCTGTTAATCAGCGGGTGAGATATTTATGGTGTGACTAGGCAGAAGTTTAAAGGTCCTGATATCATGAATTAGCTTGTCACTAATGTCTTAGTCTAGTGTAAGGCACTTTTGCTTTCCTGAGGTGCCGGGGTTTTATACAGTGTCATATGCAGGTGAAAGTTTCCCACATGATATCATGTGAACAGCCATAGTTGGTGTCACTGATCTACTGCTGATAGCAGTCAAACATGTCATAGATGTCCTGTTGTCGACCGAGGTCTGATGCAGATGGAAATCAATCTGGCCAAGTCTCCGACAAAGCATACTAAGTAGCTCTGTTCTTTTCCCGATCGCATCATTAACCAGTTACTGCTCCGAACACACTCCAGCACCAAACCTACAACCACCCTACAACAAACACAACCGCACTTGAATGAACCGCAACCCAATTATGCATTTATTAACCCAGCTAACCCCAAAACCCAAAAAATACCCTGACAAACAAACAAGGCAGAAAGAATCCAGTTCCAGAAAAAACGAACTCCTACCGCATTACTCCCTTTGCAAAAGCACCAACAACCCCATAACCCCCAACATCACCGTCTTCAACCACGGATGCTCTGACAGAAGAATCGTCACATACCCCACAAACGGAATATACCCAAACACGCTTCCCACGACATCGTCCCGATCGAGGTAATCCTGTCCGCGCGCATAGAGTTCCGTATCATCCGCAATGTTGTTGTCGCCTTTCGTGAGAAGCTTGGCTTCGGATCTGCATGATTCGAACCATAACCAGATTAGCATACTGCGCTCACACACTCCAAGTTTCATTATATCTGGAACGAATATATTCCGAATCGGGGAATACACTCACCCCTCTCCAAACTGCCTCACTACCCGATGCACAATCGGAATATCCTTATCCTTGACCTGATACACCACGATTTCTCCAACGTTCAGCGTCGGTTGCGTATTCCGGAGGAAGAGGAGATCTCCGCGCTGGAAAGCGGGCTCCATGGAGCCACTGAGGACGACTACTATCGGACTGGGGGAGTTGGTGAGGACCGAGAGACCTTTCCACATCTGTAGATTTCCACCCGAGTGTTAGTGTCTGTAAGCAATTGATCTTGCGATCGTATATTTTCCCCGATGGTAGTTTGTGATGGGGAAGGATTGAAGGTATCGTACCATAAATGCAGTGCTCAGGACCAGCCCGAAATTGAGCAGCTGGATGGCTGTTTGCCGTACATTTTGGATTCCGGATAGCATGGTTGCGTTGGGGGGTTGTGAGGGTTGGTGGTGACGTGCTTGTGCTTTGTATGTATGGATGGTCTAGGTGGCCTTGTTTGTTTGATAGGTCGTGATGCTTAGGTAAGGTGTGGCTGGTGCTGATGGTTTTGGCACGTGAGTGTGGCGTGTGGTGGGTGTGGGGCTAGCCGGCCTGGGATGTAAAGGCTATTGCGGTGATTCTTTGTTTAGGATTGGGTTTTTCAGGCCTATGTATTGTGAGTCTAGTAGATGATATTAACACTGGTATCATAGTGTCTATCTACTCTTCCCGCAAGAGCGGTCCCCTCTTAATCGGCTCTAGTACAGTATACTGCTGCGTCGGCGGAAGTGCATCCTGACTCCAATGCACGATTGCATGCCGAAGCCAATGCGCATATGTCCCGGGAACATTATCTGATCCCTCATTCTCCCTCCACAACGACCCGAGTGTCACATTCATCACCTCCAGGATATATCCGTGAGCGAGTTTAAACCCGAAACTCTTCGTCAGACAAGCTTCGACGATCTCTCTCGCCTGCTTCTGCTCTGCGGTCTCCACCTCGCCTTCCTTGGGCAGCGGCAACAACATGAGCTCGAATGCTTTCCGGCCATCCCATCCAGTCATGTCATTGATCAACTGCGACCCCTGCATAAACTCGATGCCGTAGAGATGCTCCGCGACATACTTCGGTCCATCCCAGTTATCTTCTTCATCGACTAAGCCCATGACCAGAGTCATGACCTGCCCCTGGATAATATAGTCCGTTAACTCTCTGCACTGCTGCTCCGTCAGATTACCAGTTCCAGTGAGGAACGGCAGTTCCTTCAACAGTGGACTTCGATGCATCCCGTCTGTACACGTCTTTCCTTCCCATAACTTCAATAGTAGACGATGACACCGCTCGAATAGCGGGTTGTTGCGTCTCGACATGAGGAAATAATTGGTAAGACTGCGCTCGTTGGCATCGCCAGCATTGTAGGAGAGCACCTCGAACCGCGAGTCCGGGTTTCCGACCGTCTCACGCCACAATCGATCCACGTCGCCGATCTGGATCAGTCCGACGTCGGCGTAGATACCGCCGTACTTAAGGAGTAGAGGTAGGCGAACAAGGTCAGATGTGTGCTGCTTCGCGTAGGTACCACCGATGGTGCCTTCGGCAAATGCGCGAGGGAAGTTGTTCGTGTCATTGGTATCGATGAAATTTGCTATGTTGAGAGGGGAAGACGGTTCGCGGTCGATCACACGTACGACCCAGCCGGCTTTGGAGAACCGCCGGTGCCATGCGCGCACGTTTCGCTTTGTATATGGGTGCATAGTGGAGTAGCCGCTGTGCCAGAAGAGCCAGATGTTTTTCTCGTCTGTCACGGGTCGGGGGTGGAGGAGGTCATGGTCGACTTCGGAATCGGAACGGATGTCCAGGAGATGTTCTGGGATGATGTGTACCCCTGCTGGTACGGGATATTGCTGGCTAGAAATACCCATGTTATTGTGGTGAGCTGAGGATGTAGTTTGTACTAGTGGCATTTATCACTTGGTGATCGATTCGGGGAGGATGTATGGAGAAGCCTGGGCCTGTCACTCTGTGAGGAGTGCTTGAAATGATATTGTTGTTGATTGTCGGCGACATGCAGGATTCCTTCCCCATTTATACAATTCTGATATCTATACAGGTACCGAATCTGGAATATCCGCGACCCACCTGGTGGAGAGGCGGTGCAGCATTTAGAATGAGTACAACATGACTCATGGTGAGTGAGGCCTTCCGGGGCCAATCAAGTCTCCTAAATTAAGCTAGTGCTCACTCGTGGCGCACATAAGAGTTCTCAAACTGACACTGCAATTTTATGCCGGCATATATCGCTTCGCTTGACTAAATCCGATCACGGGCTATTCCAAGTATGTTATTTCATTGAATTCAGACCTCAGTTGTGGCTGAGTGACTTTGGTGCTCTGTGAGTGTTCTGACAGCAAATGTGGCAAAGTATGGGTTTTAGTGCACCCACACGGCGCTAGTCCAGAATGGTCGGATTGTCTATGGAATCGGATATGCGATTTGATGCAACTGGCATCTTTTCTTCGGAGATATACAGCACCACGTAGACAATGGGTTGCAGGATCGACGCTACTGCAGGTCTGCCAGATCCATGATACAGTGGGTTGGTCACCGTAGGCGGGTCATTGTACAGCATCTGCCCGGTACATCCAAGGGGTCAGGCAATTAGCCCACCACCACCACCCAATATCTCCTCACAATAACTGAACGGTGAATACACTCTCATCAACGCGTCACGAGGGCGCGTCCTCATCGGACAAATGTTGAAAGTGGATTTTCGCGATTCTTTCGACATCTCAGTTGGCGGATGCTTCTTATTGGTCTGTCTAGATCATATCAGATCGATATCTACGGTGTGAGTGTGAACTGGGGCATTTCATGGTAGCACGTGGTTCTTCTAACATTGAGCTGTCTTACATACTCTGTGGTAGTTTGGTGCACGTCAGTGTATTGTATGTAGCTTAATGGTTATTGTTATTACTATAGTTGGTTATATGGAAAATGCCCGAGATACATCCTATCCGCACAATATATATCTCGACACCCTAGAGAGAAATAAATCCACCATCGCCATCTCACGAAGACAGCCCTTCCAGACATCTCAAGCAAGATAAATAACTCCAAAGTCTCTGGAAAATCGAAAGGCAGGACAGTAACAAGCAATGTATACAAAGCATCCAAACCCATGTCACATGACATCAAAAACAGACTATACCCAGAGCGGCCAATCATAAGCCCCAGCTTCTGTAACACTAAAAGAAAGCGGTTTTCACCAAGCCAGCCCGGCTAGCTCAATCGGTAGAGCGTGAGACTCTTAATCTCAAGGCTGCGGGTTCGAGCCCCGCGTTGGGCTGTTCAACTTCCTCTTTCCCTTTGCCCGGCTAGCTCAATCGGTAGAGCGTGAGACTCTTAATCTCAAGGCTGCGGGTTCGAGCCCCGCGTTGGGCTTGAGGAGTTGTTTCTTTTTTCTCTATCTCATGTCAAATTCTTTTTTTTGGTGGTGGATTGTTTGTTTGCCGGTACCCGCTGTGTCGGGTAAGTAGATAGATTGCCCGCAGTCTGAGGAAAGTCACGTGCCCATGCCTATCTTCCGCACTTTACAGAGAAAAATACAATGATTCGCCACGCTCGGCATCACGCCGAAGAAATCCGCAACCCTCTCAAGGCCCAAACTGCATCAATATAAAAACATATACTTTGTCACGCGTAGTAAACAAAGTGCATCAGCAAAGAGCATTATCAATCAACGTATACAACATTGACTCACCTCACATCAGCAAACGGCGTTCGGCCTCGGCCTTCGGACAAGGCTTATCCGACCACCAGAACCGAAACATATCAAACAGCCTCTGAATCGCATAAATACCCATACACCCCGTAGAACCGTACCACGAACGTAGCACAGAGAAAAACAAAAACACCCATCGTCCTACCTGGACCAAAAAGAGCAAGAACTGGGATTGATCATCATGCCCCCCTCCATCGGCCTCATAATCTGCAGCCAGCGCACACCCCGCGCAGGCCCCCAAATCGGCACATTCATCCACAACACCATCCGTGAATCCTACCCCGCTGAAAAAGCCACCATTACGACCATTGACCTGGCAGAATGGAATCTCCCACTCTATAATGAGTCAGGGATGCCTTCGCGCATCAGCTCAGCAGATGAGTACGAGCACGAGCACACCAAGGCCTGGTCACGGGAGATATCGCGCCACGAGGCGTTTATTTTCGTCACACCGCAGTATAACTGGGGGTATCCGGCGAGTGTGAAGAATGCAATCGATTATTTGTTCCATGAGTGGAAGGGGAAGCCGGCGTTGGTGGTGAGTTATGGGGGGCATGGGGGTGGGAAGGCGGCGGAGCAGCTGAGGCAGGTGTTGCAGGGGGTGAGGATGAGGCCGTTGGAGAGGATGGTCGGGTTGAAGTTTCCGGAGATGAAGGAGGTTGAGAGGGCGGCTAGAGGGGAGGATTTGGGATTGGATGGGGAGGGGGGATACTGGGTTGGGGAGAGGGAGGGGATTCAGGCTGCTTTTGGGGAGTTGATTGCTGCGCTGGAGGGTGAGAAGGAATAGATGGGGGTGTTTTGTGCTTGCTTGCTATAGCATGTGGCTTATGTGATTCAGTTAGTAATAGATCATTGCCCTGAGGCTGGGATAGAAGACTGGCGCAAGAAGATACTGTCACAAGTTCATGATATTACCTGGGTGTTGCCATGTGATGCCAACCCGGCCATATACCTGAAAGTAGATGATCAGATGCACATTAATGTTGTACAGACAACCCCATATCTACCCCGTCATTATGGTAAAAACCCGCAACCACATTGTGATTCATGATCACCCAGAGAAATTAGATAATTGTGTCAAAGTTGAAGTCAGGCGAACTTGTCTTGTCAAATAGTGTCTGTCCACAAACAGATAGATGCAGGAACTGCGCACCCCTGCGTACTCTACACCCGTGGATATCTCATAAGTGAAGCATATGATTCCCTGTTTGTCATGAGGACGCCGGGGTGTATCATCACATATTATCCAACTGGACTATTGTCCAAATCGGTGTATAAGTAAGCATATTAAGAGCTTTACAGTGGTGCAGCACACTCCCCCAGCCACTATACGCTTGAGATGACCAGTTAAACACACTAGCCAGTCATCGACACATCCCCTTTAAAAACCTACTGTTATATGATCAACCGTGTCTGATGGTCCACCTCTTTATTTTACTCTGCTCCCTCGTAGCCCTACTACCGGCGGCTGCCCCTTTCGAGACCATAACCTGCGACATCTGCATCCTCGGAGGCGGAAGCTCAGGAACATACAGCGCCATCCAACTAAAAGATGCAGGGAAGCACGTGGTAGTAATAGAGCCCACCAACCGGCTCGGAGGACACGCAGAGACACTATACTTACCAGATGGCAACTACGTCGACTACGGCGTCGAAGGTGTCTTCAACAACGAGCTCTCCCGCAACTATTTCCGCCGACTAGGGGTAGACTGGAAGCCACTACTCCCACTGAACAAACGAACCGACTTTGTTGACTTTTCAACTGGTGAACGTGTCGACCCGCCAGCAGGAATCTTACAAGCCCTGGTATCAACATTCCATTACCGCTCATCCATAAAGCACTGGACGTTCCTCACAAAAGGGGTATACGACCTCCCCGACCCTGTACCAGAAGACCTCCTCCGTCCATTCCGGGACTTCGTCGAGGAACATTCCCTCGAAGCTGCCCTGCATGTGGTGTTCCTTTTCTCCCAGAATGTAGGGAACCTTCTCGACATGCCCACTCTCTATGCGATCCAAAACTTCGGAGTCCCCCACGTTGACGCTCTCATCCATGGCTACATCACACCGAAAAACGGCATGTATGAACTGTACAGACAAGCAACGGAAACACTCGGTTCGGACGTGCTGTTCCAGACAAACGTGGTTGCAACAAACCGGTCTAATTCCGGGGTGGAGGTAACTGTTCAGCATGCGAACGGCACCCACAAGCTCATTCGAGCCAGAAACCTGCTTATAACCTTCCCTCCGCTCATGCAGAAACTTCAAGGCTTCGATTTGGATGAAACAGAAACGGACCTGTTCCAGAAATGGTTCTGGAGAACATACTACGTCGCCGTGGTCAATAATACCGGTATCCCAGACAAGCTGTGGGTCACTAATACCGATCCCTCCAACGGACTGGGTTCTTTACCTCGCATGCCATTCGACTTTCTACTGCAGTATATGGGAGCGCCGGGACATTCAACGAGCAAATTAGTCGGCGATATGAACTTCACCGCAGAAGACGCGAGAGACCTTATCGCGGCGGATTTTGCGCGGATGAAGGCGAAGGGGACGTTTCCGATCCAGGATCCTCAGATCGTGGTGTTTGGGGATAGTTCGCCGGAGACGTTGATGGTGTCACCGGAGGAGATTCGCAATGGATTCTATCGCAAGTTGTATGCGCTTCAGGGGCGGAGAAGTACGTATTTTACGGGGTTGACGTTTTGTTCGGATTTTTCGTCGTTGATATGGGCGTATACGGAGACGGTTTTGGAGAGTATGAGTTGGGATGTGTAGGATTATTGATCGTATATACCATGCTTAATTATATTTGCCATCCTCAATTAAATTACACTAGTCTATTAATAGACATCACCAACGGAAAGTACTTTCTTTCTTATAATCTAGCAGATAAATTTTATCATAATAACCTCTACTATTACCCCCCCCCAATGACGTCGACAAACCCGCCACAAACACCAAGCAAGTTATCCTCAGCGCGGGGGAAATCAAAACCAGAATTTGGTACAGTACTGGATTATTTTCTCACCCATTAAGACACTACTAATTCTAGCACAGCATACATTGTATCACCCACCGCAACGCCACCAATATGACCAGTGGCCTGACACATAGACCTGACACATTCATCGTCAGATACACTCCGTATAGACAGTTCCAGACCGCACTCTGAAATACCGCACTACGTCACAGCCATTGAAGGGCTAATAGTAAGTATCTCCTATTAGTACTCAGCTAGCCTGCCCCCGCCGATCCCCAAACCAAGATTTAAGCGACAATTTACACTCAATGAATGCAGCAGATCGAATGGGGGTGACGATAACGGGCGGGCCAAGCATTGAATGCGTCGGGCTGGTTGGCTGGCGGGGAAACGGACGGGATGCCCGTCCCGCCGCCCATCGGTTGGCAGTGAGCTAAGCTTAGTACTCTCTCTTAGTACTAGTAGCCTGCACGTGGGGAAAGCCCGTCTCCCGCTTGGCTTATCGCTTGGATTTGGATGGTTGCGATCGGCAAGAGATAAGTTAGTAAGTAGTTGGTTGATGTGTCGATTTTGTACTTGTCTTATCTATTGGTGGGTGAATTGTGGCTGGCGTGATGATGATGATGATGATGATGATGAATTGGGGTGGGGTGGTACATACCCTTAGGTAGGTAGTATAAAGGAGGGGTTTGTGTTCCCTTTCCCTTCACTGTAAACAGCAATTGAATTCCACCACCATACACCAGAACATTCTCCAAAAACAGACTGTCTAAGGAACATCCTTCATATCAACTCCACAAAATGACCATCCCCCACTACGGCGTCTGGATCGCCCAACCAACACGCTACACCGCCCAAACCGAGGAAGAAGATCCCAAGTCGCCTCACATCTACCTCTACTTCAAAGACGACTCCTCATCTAGCAAAGACTACGAAGCCGCCATCAACGTCAAATCCACCGACAAGGACACTCGTCTAGTCTACTGGTTCGACCGGAACTTCACGCACCCAATCACAGAGCAGCTATCCATTCTCGACGAGGGTTTCCACCTCCTAAAATCATATTCCCACCGCAGTCGTCGACACCAGGAATCCTCCTCCAAGCTGCGGGGTCTGGACTTCCTGCGCACAAAGGGTCTGGTGAATATCGAGGCCGGCGCTGTTTTGTCTGAAGCTGATACGGGACCGCATAATGCTGTGCTTGAGGCCTTGGAGCCTATTTTGAATGATGCGATTAGTCAGAAGGCGACGGTGTATATCTTTGGATCGTCGTATGGGTCCGGGATTCATGATGTGCATATGAATCAGGGCAGTGCGCCGTCGTATGAGAATGGGATTTATGAGGATGGGGCGCTGTTGTTTAGCTTCGAGGATGGCCATTGGGAGGCGGTGTTTTTGGCGTTTGCGTCGCAGGAGATTCCCACGGATGATAAGGGGGAGGCGGAGGAGGGGAGTAAGTCGCTGGCTAGTATTTTGGGGCAGTAGGTTTTATGGTGTTGGGTATGGGGTTTTGGGGTAGGACTAATTTGGTGGAATGTTAGTGTGGAACTAGGTTCATGGATTAAGATTTGATAGTGATGAATACGTATTACTATGATAGCTTCAAGTATCATTTATTGAAATCTCTGTCCAGGGTCTATGTACAGACTATGTCCCCAAGTTAAGCCTTCTTCACCCACAACATTTGAGACTGGGTATAACTCTTCAGCCCCTCCAGACCCCATTCGCGACCGTTTCCACTCGCCTTCATACCCCCAAATGGAATATTTGGAGCAACCTGGAAGTGGGAATTGATCCACACCGATCCAGACTCCAACTGAGTACCGATACGTTGTGCGCGATCCACATCCTTGCTCCACACCGAGGCTCCAAGACCTGTATCGGTGTCATTGGCGCGAGCAATAACCTCATCGTCGTCGGACCATTTCATCAACGGAAGAATAGGTCCAAACGCCTCCTCTTGCACCACTCTGGAGTTGTCAGGAGGATTGTCGATGATAGTAGGGGTAACAAAGTAGCCCTCGGATTCAGTGATAGATCCTCCAAGGGCTGGTTTAAGGTTCTCGGTTTGAATAGAAGAGAAGAGATCCTTGAGCTTCCCGTATTGCATTTCATTCTGTACAGGGCCAAAGAATACGTCGGGTTCAGTGCCATTTCCGACCTTGAGGTTCTTAGTGAAGTTGACGAAGGCCTCAAGGAATTTGTCGTAGATCTTTTCGTGGACGTAGAGACGCTTGATCATCATGCAGACCTGGGCCGAAACGAGGAAACTCAATGTGGCAATCTAATCTCTCGGTTAGCCTTCAGTGGATTCTGCCTGAAAGAAGATAAGCATACCTGCGGAACAACCTGCTCAATATCCACATCCTCACAAACAATAGCGGGATCATTTCCTCCCAGCTCCAAGGTAACCGATTTCAAGGTATCCGCACAATGACGCATGATCCTTTTTCCAGTCTCTGTTGATCCTGTGAAGCTGATCTTGTTGATTCCCGGATGCGCCGTCATCAACGGCCCAATATTCCCATCGTCACTCAATACCTGTACCACACCGGGCGGAAAGATTTTCGCCGCCAACTCCCCAATCTTCAACGCGCAGTACGGTGTGAAAGGAGATGGCTTAATGATGATACAGTTGCCCGTATAAACTGCCGGGGCAATTTTCCCTACTGCGAGCAGCAGGGGAAAGTTCCACGGCACGATGCCTGCGACCACACCCATGGGCGTAAAGCGTTGAATAACGCGCTGGTCATCAGTATCTTGGAGCACTTCATCATTAAGTTCGAGTTGCGGAATTTGTTTGCACCATGTTCCGGACATGCTAACCTCGATGGCTGCTTGGCCGTGCGGCTTGCCCTGTTCTTGGACCAGGAGAGCCGTGAGCTCCTCAGCGTGTAGATCAATGGCTTCACCTAGGGCGACAACCTTGCTACGGCGCTCGGAGGGGCTCAATTTGGACCACGTCTTGAAAGCGATCCGGGCGCTATCTACAGCACGGTCCAAGTCTGACGCAGTGGAGACGGGGACGGGTGGATTGGGCTTGCGCGTGGCCGGATTGAGGCTGTGGCGTGTTGCTGATGTGGTTGTGAGTTCATTGTTGATAGTGTTGTAGAAGGACTGTAAAGAAATTAGTCATTTTGTGTCGAGGTATTAGGAGATGAAATGGATTCGACACGTACAGTGAAATCGATCTTATCCAAGGAACCCATTCTGATGTGTAAGGTCACGATATAACTTCAGGCAAAAGAAATTGACGTGCTATTTTTCTTGAAGAGAAGAGATTTCTCTGTCTTATAATTTCGAGATATGAGCTAGCAGAGCTAGCATTTGTAGCTTCGTATTTGTATCTTGGCTGGCTGGGTAATCCCTCAAGCAACTCCACCTTCAGCTCCCAGGTGGGGATAAAGTGGGAACTATGGGCCGCATGCCGTGCCGATGAATACGAGAGGCGTATGCCGCGTGACGACGCGTGACGGCTGGAGCACATCACGAAATGATGCTATGTAGCCCGGGTATCCGTAGTGTAGACTGCATTATGGGCACTTTCTGATCGTCGGGATCAATGGCGTCTCGGGAACTACCCCGAAAAAGGGAATACGGGTTTCGCGGGGCCCCGTGACTCACCAGATCATTCAGCTTCCTTTCAACACATTCGGATCGAATTTGGCTTAGTAGATAGTGGACGGCAGATCAAAGCGGGAGTTGTAATGCCTTATGCCCGAAAGCTAGATAAGGATCGTTAACCCCGCAGGATGGAGATCTGCGAACGGATCAGCATCTGAAGGCTTGGCTGCCTACAGATCCACGCCGCTCATATCACGCCCGCCAATGAGAGTGTAATATCTAAGCAAAGATGTGAGGAGTCACATCGGGTTGTGCTGAGAACGGCCCGTTGATTCGGCAGGGTTTATCGGCGACAAGAAGCATAGGTATCTAGCCCGTTGTACGGAGTCTGAATACTCCACAAAAGATGTTCGCTTAGCTGTGAGGCTGGCCTACTACTTGGCGGCGCATCAATAGCTTGTAATGAAGTGAGTAACTTACACATTTGATCGCTAGTGGCGTGCTTAGTAAACCTTTAAAAAACTCTCCCCGCAGTTCAGAATCCTATTGTGGAAGTCAATTTGTAGCCTCCGAGAAGTTCCATAGCTGCCAGAACGTAATGACTTAGAATATTCGATGATAATGATGATAGAGTTGATGAATTTGGTGGAGTTGTTGTAATGCAGAGTAAAGAAGCGATGACTGAGACCGCCGAAGAGATCATGGAGCCTGATCATGTGATTCATGCATCTACAAAGATAAGACAATTGACGAATATAAGACCAGTCCGTTTTTATCTCTTCATTAACAAAATACTTGGTAATCTCATTCTGGTGTCGCGTCGCACAAAAACAAAATAGAACAGAGCTAGATAGCAAATCCTTCAAAATGAATAAACAAACGAAAAGAAAGCCCTATATCCGCTGCAGATACTTGATAATCTCCAAACGATCCTCCCTCTTCGCCAAGTCCAGGGGAGTATGTCCTTCATCGTCAATGCTGTCGGGATCGGCCTTGCTCTGTACCAGAAGCTCGACACACGCCAAGTGCCCTTTCTCGGCAGCTGCATGCAATGCAGTCTTACCCCACTGACAATGGACCGTGAAGTCAGCTCCGTAGAGTAGCAAGTATTGCACGACCTTTATATGACCGCTGGCAGCCGCTTCAAATAACGGTGTGTCGTTTGTGAATTTAGCTTTGGCATTGGGATTGGCCCCTGCTTTGAGAAGCAGCTGTGTTAATCCGTTGTGACCCATCCTGGCAGCGTAATGCAGCGCGGTCAGTTCCCACTCATCAGTTGTAGTGTTTAAATCACCGCCCCTTTCAATAAATCTCTTCACCGATGGCATATTACCTGCTTTAGCTGCTTCTACCAGCCTTCTTCCGTAGTCTTTCCGGAGGCGAGGGTCGATTGGTTGCTGGAGTGGTCGTGAAACAGGGGATTTTGGAGAACTGTTTCGATCCGCTCGTTTCTTCTCAATGTCAACTTTCTTTGGTTGTTGACAAGGCAGCTCAACTGGTACAGGTGCAGGTTGAAGAGAACGTGCTGCCTGTGTATAACTTGGCGGAGGTTCGCAAGTTATTGGTGGTTGTTGGTGAAACTGCGATTGGTGGACGGGAACGTTCTGGGGATATGTTCTGACCTCCGCATTACCCCCGTGTGCTGGAACACCCAAACTGATATTTTCCGGGACCTCAACCTCAGGAGGGCTGGGGGAAGCGATAGCTAAGGGATTGTTATTAGGACCTTCCATAAAGGAAGAGACACACAAATATGTAGATGGGTTACTCACCATCTGGGGTGACCGGGCCCTCAATCAAAAGCAATAGGTCTTTTGTGTATGCAGCTGCTGTAAGCGCTGCATATCCCTGCCACAGGTCATTCTTATGGGAGTCCGAGTAGTCGCAAATGCCTCGAATAACAAGACACTCGAATGCTTCCTGATAATTCAAAATCAGAAATAAACTTCACGATACTAATCGCGGTACCTCTATTACTTACCAACGCACCTGCTGCTTCCATCTCAAAGCACAGAATATTATGCTTTTTTCTCAGCCGCTCCCGAAACTTCCCATTCATGATGACCTGGTTTCCTGATCCAATAAGTCCGTAGTGAATGCGTGGTTCGTTTATTTTCCGTGCCCTTCGGCTCATCACCATGCTGTTACTGCAACTGGAGCAATCATCTCCAGACACATGATCATAATCCGCACGGTATAGGACATCATTCACTATACCAGGGTGGGAGAAATCATCCCACATTCTGGGATATTTCTCCAGTGCTTTGTTGACGGCATCTAATAACTTATTATCCTCCATCATATGCCTTGCCCTCATAACGTTAATGGCTGCCAAGGCTTTCCATGCTGGTTTCCGAAGAACTCCAGTTGTAGTGATGTCTTCGTCCAGTCCTCGCTTGCCGAGATCGTACTGAAGCACGCCAGGATACCTGGCAACTGGAGTGCTGACCACCACATCTCCTAAGCGAATATCATTGGTTTGGCTTGGTACACCACCTCCGATACCCACCAGCAAAGCGAACTGTATGGCGGGAAAGGCACGTTTCATCATGTTTGCGGCAAGGGCTGCCTGAGCGACCCCATAGCCACCGGCGGGCAAGACAGCCAACACAACGTTATGACCACCAATCTGGCCAAACTCATATTGGTTATCGTCGAACTCTGATAGGATTTCATGGTCAGATGGTTTTCCATGTCCCGTGTCTAACATGGCTTTTGCTGCCGTGAGCTCGAGCGCTAAGGCGCAGACCCAGCCCACTCGATAATCGGCGCATCGTAGTGACTGTTGGGGGCTGTATGCGCGCATAGTTGTTTCATAAGGAAATCAAACGAGAGAGAAAGAATATGAGAAGCAACTTGTATGAAAGGAAATTGAGGGTTTGTCTTTTTCTTGCGAGGGGCATTGCCGACTTTTGTATTATGTTTGTCAGTCTGCTCAATGTTGGGCCGCAAGGCAAGCCCATCCCCTTATCAGCAGTCATTGCCAGCTAGTTGCAAGTATAACTCAGCTTTACAAGTGTTCGGGCAGCTATACGTTCACAAATATGTGTCCAAGTCTGCTTTCAACTCTCGGAATCTCACGGAAAACACTCTATGGCTTCTATGCCGTTCAGAATGTATGCATGAAACAATTGAGCGATGGCGCCTGAAGCAACGGGTATGAAATGTTCTTGGGAGCTTGGTTGGCGGTCTTCAAGCTAACCCAAAAGCTTGAGCATACACTCTAGTGATTTCAGCAATGCGTGATATTTTTTTTTTTTTTTTTTTAATTGTCTTCATCTTAATCATTATTATCTTCTAAGCTTGGTCTCCGCTTCATATTGAGCAAACTTGAACCAGTACAATACTACATTGCTGATCTACAGGCCTTCTTCGTATCTTGATGAGCCACATCATAACTGCATTGGACATCTATGAACATAAAACGAGTGGAAAGCACAAAAGTTGTCACGGAAACGGTTGTGGTATGTATAAAGCGAGTATATTCGAAGAAAACCACCAACTCAACCACCTCAATCACTTGACCATACTTCCAAGGAACCATAACTGCGCTGGGACTGTCTAGATAGACCACTGTAGTTAGGTTAATCAAAAACGCTTCACAATATGTGTACGACCGGAAAAAGCTTACCTCACACCCCCCTGGCCTGACGTGAGCCCAACAAAATGTTTAGGGCGTTTTGCCCAACTCTGAGGCTAATGCTCGGCCGAAACTCTCAGCCACATATATAGCCATAGTCTGTGCTAGGTATGACATCATATACTTCTTGTAGTTGTCGTTTGACTTGTGGAAAGCTTGTAGCTTCTCGGAAGGACAGTGCCTGATCAGATGACTTTGCAATAGCTTTCGGAGAGAGTCATTCATGGCTGCCTTTTGAACTTCTGCCAAAGCATGTTCAACAATTGCTTCCTCGGGTGGTGGCATAGTGTTCGTGGAAAAGATAAGGAAGTAGAACTAGTTGAAAGATAGAATATGATTATTGGAAGGTTTTCTGAGCAATTGTTAACGTGTTGGTGCTTGGACGGAGATAAGTGAAGGTAGATTTGACCAGACTTATATAGCCTTGACTGACATATATCTACTCCGAGATCTAGGATATTCGAAAGGCAGATATTGCTGTAACCCCCTCATCATTGAACGATGTAGCCCAGAAAGGCAAGACCGCCTAACAAGCAGACAGCGTGTACGGGTACATTGCGGTCGTTGTGTCCGTACAACTATCAGATCAATGCCAGAGACCTTCAGCCTTCGAGGCTGAAGGAAATTTTGGCTTGCTTTGGTCGGGAATCGGGAGTTGGTCTAGGGCATGAAGCACATAGTAATCCCATAGGTAGTCAGCAGTTCATTGTCTGATTAGGGTACTTGGGCGTGATTGCATTGACATAGGAATACATGAAACAAACAAAAAAGTGGCAAATGGTTCACGCAGGCAGCTGATCAGAAGCGGTGTGGATTGGTGTGCCTCATACAAAAGCATCTTGCAGGAAGGCCCCTTACTGGATGGACATCAGCCGGAACATTTGCAGGCAATAATTTGCAGATTTGCACATTTGTGGACACACTGCATATCAACTGGGGGTATGCCAGCAGAATGACCGACGTGTCTTCACGCTATCAGGCCACGGAGAGCTTGCCCTTTATCTTCTTCATGCAGCGCAAGGCTGAGCGTTGTGTCTGAGTGCGTTGATTGGCCACTAGTAACAGCACTGGACTTTGCTTGCATGTAATGTTTCGGGCAGACGATAGGCAGTGATGTCATCGAGTTTCAACAAAATTCCAGATGTATTCTTCACATTAGCAGATACTGAGTCAGGCATTATCGACAGTTACAAGGGGTGAGCACATCTGGCGAACTCAACCTTCGAATCGGCCACATAAAGCCGAACATGGAGGCAGATTTGAAGAGCAGCGACCGAAACTTCCGACATCAGGCATCAAGACAGCCTGTTAGGCTCTCCCCTGAATATGTTGTCAGGAATAACTGTACTCATATTGTAGGCCGTATATCGCCATACATTGGGAATGGAAGGTTGCTTCTCCGCGGTTGTCGCGCAACGTTGGGGGGAGAATGTTATAACATGCATGATATCATAGGTGCCCCGCCGCGAGCCCCGCCCTGACCCCACCTGTCAGTTGTCGTTTGCTTCGACACTTTGTTCCATATTCATTCTTCGGCACCCAAAAACTCAGCCGCTTCTTGAGGAACGCCCTACAACCTCCAGACTAGCATGAAAGCTGGCTGTACAAGATTTGGGCTCCCCAACCCTCAGTCACGCGCACACGATATATGGCTGCCTTATCAGGGTATTGTGTGCTGGCAACCTTGCGGCGATAACATAAAAGATGTCGGGCCGAAGGCAGAAAAGATGGTCGAATACATAGAGTCCACAACTATAGCCAACACTCAAGAAACCAGTAACGATCACTTCCATTGTCAGGCCTTCAGTCATGGGTTCGGAGTACAGCGATGAGTATGAAGGGTACGAATCCTCAAGTGTTGGCGACGAGCACGAAGATACTATCAATGAGATTGTTGCCGAGGTTGTCGACCAGTTTCTCACCGAATTCAGTAGACATCTCGGAATCCAACAGCCCGAAATCTCATCATTATCGCGCTCGTTGGCGCCCAAGATACCCGAGACTGAGGAAGAGTATCGAGAGTATGTCTGGGGTTACATTGAGCATTACCTCCAGTCGTATTACCAACCCGGGGATCCATACGTGGAGGAACTAGTGAAGAGTGCGGCTGTTCGCGCCAAGGATCTCACACAAAAATACGACTTGGAACCCGGAACCACGCCAAAGTTGGCCGTCATGGCCTTATATGACTTTGTGATCCTCTGCGGTACGCTTTAGATCCCCTCAACAGATCCCTATTCCCACGCTGAGCTTCTGAGTTAGATGACAGCCGTTCAATGAAAAGGGAAAAGGGTGCTCGTATACGGGCTCTCGAAGATACTTGTCAACGTGTTGCTGAAATTGCCAGCGCTATACAAGACCAGGATGTGTATCTTCGGTTTCTGAACAACCAAGAAGATCGGCACCTGAATAAGCTGTCACCAACTGAGATCAAAAACCACATGAAGAAGGTCAGGTATTATGGGTGGACCAGACTGGGAAACGCGCTCAGAACCAAGATTGTCCAGCCTCTCATTTTCGACCCGTTGGAGAATGGCCTTTTTGCGAAGCCGGTCATTACTATCGTTGTAACAGATGGACACGTGAGTATTAACAAGTTCCTGCAAGGTTGTCTTAAGACTAACCTATACATGATCATTGTTAGCCAGATGGTGAGGATGAGAATTGCTTTGGTGAGACCATCTTGGAATGCAAAAAGAGATTGACCCAGCTTTCCAAGCAGCCAGCGGGTGCAATATTTCTCATCTCGAGGGTTGGCAATGATGCCAATGCAGAGAATTTCCTAAGTAACCTCAGGATGAACAAGGAGTTACAAGAGGTGCTCTATTGTTGTCAAGACCAGCTGGATGAGAGGCGGGAGGTGTTCCGCAGAGCTGGCGGAGATAATCAATATTCTTCGTATGTGAGTATACTCTCTCTTGCTTCTGTTGAGTATAGAAATGCGTCACGATTTCTAACTTATTGTTACAGCTGATTAAATTATTCGTCGCTGCACTGGACAGCCAGACTAAGTGAAGTAGGTCATGGTGACCTCTACCTGTTCGCATGAGAGTACATTCTTTGTAAATAATTTGAATTCAAACTGCCTTCTCGTATGTTACCGTATTTTCCTTGTACTGTATGTTTCGAGTAACAAATAAGTCAAGCAATACTAATCACCTGACGATGTATGGAAACCACGTCGGCTTCTTCTGCAGCATATGTGCAAGCAAGAACAGCGATGCTGCAGATGCAATGCAGCCGTAACTATGTCGCGAGGCCTGTGCTGCAGGAAGCTATCGCCCGAAACCACCCAATGCTAACGTAAATGTGATGAGCTGGTCTTTTAGTGTGTATGCTTAGCTGAAGGAGTAATCAATGCCAAACGGATAGTTATATCCACTCTCTGGAGTTATCTATCTATCTATCTATATCCACACTCTAGACATCAGAATATGAGTATGATGACAAAACTTACATACTGAAATAATTTTCTCTGATGACATCATAGTCTTTATATGTGTTATCCTTTTTTTTATTACAGCTATGTTATAACACGAAAATTCATAAGAAATACGTAGTGAACAATCGTCTATTAAGCTGACATTATGCACTTCACTCTGACACTCCTAGTCAGGGAGAATGTGTCTAGCTTGCTGAGCACTGGCACTTCTCCATTTAGCAAAATTCGTGTCGATGATAACATGCGATCATACAATCTAATGAACTACAATGACCTAACGGACCATTCCGAACCTTCACCTTAGCACAATAAGCAGATACCATAATTGTTACATTCAAATTACATAGTAAGAACACCCCAGTCTGAACGTATTTTTGGTCTGTACGACAGGGAATTGCCGCGATCTAGAACCAAAGCTTGTCTCACCTACAATTTATCTCAAGGCTGGCTCAGTAGGTGTCATCGCACACCTCTTATCTCGCTGCAACTCACACAAGACCATCAACATATTGACTGACAACCTACTGATCTGCTTTCTACGTTTTGAATGATGTCTGTAACCATCCACTCGCAAGTTGTCGATCTTGACTGCCTAATACCTAGAGTCGTTGACCGCGAACGCGAAGGTATCTACTGCAGACTTTTTCTTTTTTCTTTTTTTTTCAAAATCCAAATACGCTCTGCTAACGCATGCATCAGATGAAGATGTCCAACAACTCATCCCCTGGGTCTTCCAACAATCAAACCTTATGGACCGGGACTGTACACAGAGCTGGCCAGAAGAAGAGCTTCTCTTCAAGACCTTGTTCGCTCAACTCGTCGCCTATATAGAGGAGCAAGAACATGGAAATATGATTTCAGAAATCTTGTGCAAGGCGACGGGGATAACAAATATTCTGAAACCCAGCGAGACAATCACGTTACCTAGGAAAAGCTGGAGGGTTGGTGACAGGTCGACGCATGTGCAGTTCCTCCACACGCAGAGCCATGTTTTTGGGGACTTGATGCGAAGCATCTATCGTAGACTTGAGGATGTGGATGATGAAGCACCGAGGCTCGGGTAAGTGATACATACACTCTATATTGGATGGGTATAGTTAGCGTGGTGATAACATATCTCCAGTGCCTTGCCATTCCCACGGGATGTGAAATATGTAGTGGGCAGGATGCAATATGCTGCCCGATTAGAGGGGGATGTTCATGTTGGGACTCAAGCTGAATTTATACCGATAGTCTCTTTTACCGGGGTAGGTTTATTGGTTACTCCTTTTGGAAAGGCGGCTCTCTAATGGAGTACAGTGGTACAAGGGACAAACTTGGAACGATCTCTTGACAGATACAATTTGCACTATGCTGGGACATCTGACCATGAATCTAACACATAGTTCACATGGCGGGGTCCAAAGCCAGGAAGTCTTTGTTGTTGGTCTCCATGGACCCTATCTTCATATATGCCGGGCATTCTTTCCGCGAGATCGAATTGCTAGGGTATATCAACATGGATACTCGGATGAGGAGGAGTTTGATTTGGAGTTTACGCAGGGATATAACCTATATCTGAAAGAAGATTGGCTTGAAGCTACACGTGCATTGAGCAGATTGCTTCGATATCTTCTTAGTGGAAAGGCAATGGTTGCGGCTGTGCACAGAAAGGATTAAGATGGATGGGGAGGTGATGTTTGGTGTCATTAGATAGATTGGCTGGTTTGAAAAGAATCAAGCTGCAACTGCGATAGATAACGTTCCACGCCAGTGACTTGCATTGCCTCGCAGGTTCTCTAGCAAAGCGGAAGTATTTATCGTACATGCCGACCGGAGGCACCCAAGAGCGAGCAGCAACGCAATGATGGCGTGATGATAGCAAAGCTTCTTGAGCCAACGACATGGCTACTCAACTTTTGTCTTCAATCCGCCTCTGCTTGCTCATTGACTAGTAAGTAATCGAGATCTGGGGTGAAGCGAGCACACCTGTGAGATCTCATAATGCTTGTGGGACTGCTGGCCCGCCCAGGTGTGAGATGTGAGATGCGGACCACCAAGACGTAAGCATAAGCACTAGTAAGTCAGTACTCTCAGCACCCAATCAGTGATCACATATCTGAAATGCCAAAGTCAACTAGTCCTACATAAGTATTTGAGGTGCAGATAATCCTTCCCACTGCACCAGGCTGTTCATGCATGCTGGAAGCCTGGAACACACCGCCCAGTCGCATTGCCTTGTCCCCCATTCTTGACATTTGAAAAGGGCCCCCAATCCAGGCCCCGCCAACAGAGGGGACATTGCCAGATGATTAGCAGCAATCAGCCGCATTTAAATGATCCCACCCACCCATCAATCATGATTCATCCAGCTCTGCATCCGTAGCAATGGCGCTCAACGTCTCGGTCTACGCGACCGTCGTAACGGTCCTGCTGGTACAATATTCCCTAGGCCTTCAACTCCCTATTAATGATTATGAACTAATCCCGTTCCAGCTGCCCGTTCTTCTAGCAATAAAACGGCTCTACTTCCATCCTCTCTCCCGCTACAATGGCCCACAACTCTGGGCGCTAACGCGACTCCCTTATATGCTCGCCTTTCGGTCGGGTCGGCTGGCTCACGACATCAAAAGATTCCATGACATATATGGCGATACTGTCCGCGTAGCCCCGGATGAGTTGTCATTCTTGGATCCCGACTGCATAAAAGACATCTACAGCCGTCGGCCCACCAACCCACATTATAAGACGCTACCCAAGGATCCAATCCGCCAAAAGCCTCCACAACCCGGGCAGCCCGGCGACATTCTAGATGTGGAAGATGAAGACCACTCGCGCATTCGGAAAGCCTATGCTCCCGCATTTAGTCCACAGGCCTTGAACGCCCAAAAGCCACTAGTAACTTCATACGTCTCGAACATGATTGCTCAGCTAAAGTCGCGGGCAAACAGCTCCGACCCATCGAGGAGAATAGTTGACCTTCAGCGATGGATCACTTACTGCACATTTGATATCATCTGCTCACTGAGCTTCGGGGAAGATTTCGGCTGCCTTGACAATGATAGTTACCACGAATGGGTCGGGATGGTGGTTAATTCCGTGAAAGGCAAAGTGCAGATTGCGGCTTTTCGCTTCTATCCATGGCTCTTTAACTACCTAGTTAAGAGCTTACCGAAATCTGCCCAATTGATGGTGGAAAGGCATCAGGCCATGACTAATGAGAAGGTCCAGAAGCGTTTACATACAGCAGTAGACCGACCGGATTTCTTCTCATACCTTCTCAAGTCGAAGAATGAGCTTACAGAACCCGAGATGGAAATTAACGCGGGCACCTTTATCTTCGCAGGAAGCCATACACTCCAGTCCTCACTCACGGGGATCCTGTTCCATTTACTGAAGAACCCCGAAGCCCTGGCCAGGGTAACAGAAGAGGTCCGAAGTAGTTTCCCCGACGAGAAGGATTTGGATGCGAACAAGCTATCGAAATTACCAATCTTGGATGCAGCCATCAAGGAGGGTATCCGACTAACCGCGCCTGTGCCGCTTGGAATTACAAGACTTATTCCCAGTGGGGGACATACCGTCTGTGGAGAATTCTTCCCCGGGGGTGTAAGTGTCCATGAACGCTTCTGAGAACCCCTCGAACACAAAAGCTAATGCACCCAACTATACAGACCAAAGTATCATACAACTCATGGGCTGCAGGCCTATCCCCCCGAAACTTTTCCGACCCTACCAATTTCCATCTGGAGCGCTGGCTGAACCCCGATGAGGGTCGCTTCGCAAACGATCGGCGCTCTGCGATACAACCATTCCTGCAGGGGCCGCGGGACTGTATTGGACAGAATCTGGCACGGTTGGAGATGTCACTCGTAATCGGATATCTGATTTATCACTTCAATTTCGTATTGCCGAAGGGACGAGATGCTCTGGGTGAGTGGGAGGATCAGGAGACTTATGCTGTGTGGATGAAGTCGCCACTTATGGTGGAGTTGGTTGCGCGTTGATTTTATCTCAAGACAAGATGCTAGCAGGAGCGGAATTGAATGGAATGACATGTTGGGTTCATGGATCGCAGGGTGGACTTGACTTGGTTGTGTAACATGCTTTTACGAAGACTATGTAACTCTGTTTGCAGCTCATCATCGGGTCGCAGCTCATCATGGTCTGAAAAATGGTGAGCGTGGTCTAATATTCTGCTTTAGAACCACGCTGAAGTCAAGTTCAGACCACACCGAGGTATTTTCAGATCATGAAGAGCCTGAATTCTGAGAATCGATAAATAATTGCCTGATAGAAGAAGCCTAATCTACACCCTAACTACTTTTTTTCTTTCCAATCACATGCACCTTAAACTCCCCTGAAACTCTTGAAATGGGGAGGGGGATTCGGTATAGTAGCGGGTGACTGGGATTGATTTATAAACGCCCTTTAGAACATGGTTGACGTATTTGGAGACCATGTTGAGCTTCAACCCGAACTAGCCTCGAGTCATGAATGAGTGAAACTGAGCCACCGACTCCATGAATACCAATGGAGGAAAGACCACGCCGCCAGTAACATTGTCTCCCTTCTTGGTCTTAACGCCTGATATACTAGTTCGCACATATAGATGCAGCAGAGGGCTTTCAGCATACATGCTTCGTGTTGTATGCCAGACTGTTAGGAAATTATCTGAGAAACTCCAACAACAGTGGCTCTCGGATGACTGACGAACGGGTGTTTTCAAGAAGATAGGATAGTCTGGTTCCATAGCATGTGACCGTGAAGATACCTCGATCCAATCTTCCTACGAAGATGGACTGGACGACTGGGCGTTATGACTTCCGCTTTATAGCTTCCCAAGCCCATACGAGCTCTGGCCCAGGAGCTGGTCCCGAACGATACAAAGCGGTATTCACCAAAAACGCACCCCATCCATCCAACCACCAATTCTCAGCCATCAGCTCAAGTGCAACACCATAATGAGCAAGTACCACCAGTGCTGTGGGATGGTTTGCCTGTAACAAATCCAAATACTTCGCATTTATCACGGCAGGCCATCTCATCATAATGGAAGGGGCTGGGTTTGCTACGCCGATTGCCTGTTGCAGCAGATCAAGGAACTTTTGAACGGATTCTTCAATCACTAGGCTCTCGCTATCGTAGCATTCCGGCCGAGAAGGTCGTCTCAGATTGTCATATATGTCCGATATGCGAGCATACAGTTCCCGCGCATGCGCGGTGTTCGATTCTTCACGCGGCTGCTCGCCGAGTTTTAGTAAATCTCTCATACCGCCTGCTTCAATCCATGGGCGAGCCTGTCCCACTATTGAAGCCACTCCCCGAATTAACATGAAGACCTCAAGAACAGCTGACAGATGCTGAGCTCCTGGGTCGACCTTTGGTCCATGCGCAGCAAACGAAAACATGACGACGAAACATGCAAACGCGAACAAAGCATGACAGTTTCCCGAAGTCACATTGTTTAAAAGAGGCTTACACAAAGATAGCGAATGGTTGTTGTGTGTCATGGCGGCCTCAGTGTACTTGTGTCTTCTGTCGACAGGGCCATGGTGACTTAGGTGAAGTGCAGATAGAGCCAATAGACTGTGCATTAAGAACGGATGCGATAGAGCCTCCTGTGGGACAAATTCCCGCAGAACCTTCTCTGTGGATTTGTCGTGCACCAATGTCCGCACGGTCGCCACGTGCCAGTGATTCAGGAGCTCCAAATCCAGCAGTGGGAGCTGGAAGCTGTCGTTTCTCGGAATGAGATCGACACGGGTCCTAGGGGCAGCAAAGTCGTGATGCAATGTTTGGGGGGTGAATTCGCCCTCGAATGAGCATCTGATGTGCTTCTTATGGCACGAGCTGCAAATAGGTCGAAACTCGTCGCATTTTATCCGACGGTGTTTGCACTGGGCACAGCCGTGATGGGATTTGGTATGAGACCGTCGAGATGGCATGCCATTTACCTAATCTCCCTAGACCATGCAGATAGCAACCGTCGCTCTGTGCCGATACGGTGCAGCTGTGTGAAGCGAATTCTGGGTAATTCCCAGCGTCTCGGCATTTCGGCCTAAGGTATCAACTCAAGCCGTAAACTATCCTTTTTTGGGAATGGTTTTCGAAGCGGCATCGGAACCAATCCTTCGCAGCTAATCAGCAACTGCCTTTAGTTCCACCCATCTATTCTTGTTTCCCTGGCTGTGAGATGAACGGTCTGCATAACCACGGAAGCGCAGCAACGATCATCGATATATCCAAGTCGCTGGCTAATAAGGATTCGATCTCAACCGAACTTCAATGACTAAGCGTATAGCCTGCAGAAACTATGCTCAGATCGGGGACGCGTCCAGTGGGACTTGAGGGCCTTTGCTATCTCTTGGATAACGTTTCTCTTTCTGAAAAGGGCATAGTTTTCGAATGGATGATTATGTCCACATCATGCCGAAATGATGCCTTTTAAAGCTGGCCTGCCCGTGCCCCAGACTTCTCCGCGCTGAACTGCATATTTTTGTCAAAAGGAAACGTGTGAAGCAGTCCAGGGAGAGGGGACTCAAGCCGATCCAAATGGGGCTTGTAATTCGTTCCGGCTTTGAATACTACTATTATTACCCGTCTCTAGCAGCGGCGGTGATATTCATCATCTGTTTCGTGCTAACCACGCTCTTGCACACGTTCCAGCTCATCCGGACGAAAACATGGTTCTTCATACCGTTTCTCATTGGGGGATACTGTAAGCAAGATGAACTGCATACAAGGATACTGAGAAATTCTAACGTGATTCACTGCAGTTGAGTTTGTAGGCTACTGCGCCCGTGCCGTCTCTTGCAACCAATCACCCAATTGGACACTGGGCCCTTTTCTGATCAACTCACTGCTACCTCTGGTTGCGCCTGCTCTCTTTGCGGCTAGCATATATATGGAATTGGGGAGGTTGATCGTTGTTCTCCATGCTCAGAATCTCAGTCTCATTCGAGTGAAATGGTTAACCAAGATCTTCGTCGCCGGTGACGTTCTATCATTTCTTCTTCAAGCCGGAGGTAGGATCATTTTAGTTGGGGATGCCACAAACACCTGCTAAAGTTTCAATCCTTCTACCTACAGGAGCTGGTCTCATGGGTACTCACTCTCAAAGCGGTGCTCAAAACGGCTCGCATATCATTGTTGTCGGTCTCGTGGTCCAGATTGTTTTCTTCGGTTTTTTCATCATCACCACCGCAATTTTCCACCGTCGCATGCTACAAAGTCCGACGCCGTACTCCCTTGAGATAAACTGGAAGAAGCTTATCTGGGTGTTGTACTCAGCTAGCGTGCTCATCCTTGTGCGGTCGATTTACCGTCTCATCGAGTATATCGAAGGGTTCGGAGGATATTTGCTTTCTCATGAGGCGTATCTTTATGTATTTGACGCTTTGCTTATGTTTGCGGTCATGCTGATATTCCATGTCGTCCACCCGAGCGAGCTTAATGCTTGGTTGAAGTCAGGCGGACTAGTTAGCAAAGGGTTTCGCTTTGAAAGGCTGAACGGGAACGCGATACCCATCAGCTGATACTACCTTTATTATACACTTGTTTTCCGCTATTCACATATTTTGCTGCTCAAGGTGATTACGGTCTCATCCTAACCAGATTTCGTGTAGTGACAGGTTTGTGTTGGTCCACAACGCTGCAGCAAGAATTGTATTCATTCAGTGCTGCTGCATATAATGCATGCTGTCATATCAAACAAACTCGGCTACATGTGTTTCACTTAAGAGTCAGCTGATCAGAACAACCTTAAAGCACTAGATGTCAAATGCGACAACCACCCCCTTCACTTACACTTGTGTTACGCCATTCCCGCCTGGGAAAATGAAACGACTCTGGTTAAAGCAGTAAGTATTATGCTTATATTTCCCAGCATGCTTTATTTCAATCTATGATCCCTTTGCTAACCAGTCGTGCATTCCGATCCAGAGCGTCGATTATATCGCGAATGTCGTCATCTGTAGTCTGTGGGTTGATTGTACACATACGAAGGCAGACAACCCCGCGAATGCGGGTGGTGAGCACGACTGCGATGTTCTGAGCCGCCATTCTTTGGGATACAAGGCTGTTAATCTCATCGATGGCCTCTGCACTCTTTCCAGGCGGATTGAAACGGAAGTTGATAACAGCCATGTTACTAGGTGTGACGATTTCCCACTCGCTGAGCTTACTCAGCTCAGTCTGAACGAGATCCGAAAGTTCGAATCCACGCAGAGTCATCCGGTCAATCATATCCGTCCCGAGAATTTGCAGGGAGAACCAAAGCCTCATGTGACGAGCTGGTCGTGTCAATTCGATCCCGAAGTTGAAGGGATTTTCAACATAGCCGTCTTCGACATCACGTAAGAAGTGCGCGGTTGTGGCGAAACTCTCCCTTGGATGGGACTTGTCCTTGAAAAGGACAACACTACAGCCGTAGGTTTGGAAAAACCACTTGTGAGGATCCCAAGCAATGCTGTCAGCGCGGCCGATACCTTGCAGAAGGTTCCTGCGCGATTCGCAGAAAGCGACTGATCCTCCATACGCAGCGTCGACGTGCATCCACATTCCGTGCTCTGCGGCTATGTCTGCAATCGCATCAAGGGGATCAATACTCCCAGTACTGGTCGAGCCGCAGGTTGTGATTACCACATACGGCTTTGAACCGTTTTCGATGTCCTGGGTAATAGCCCGTCGAAGACTCTCCGGATCCATTTGAAATCCGGCATTACAGGGCACCGACCTTATCTGATGCTTTAAAAGGCCCGTTATACGGAGCGCTTTTGCTATACAGAAGTGTGTCTCCTCTGTCACATATGCTGTTGCTTTTGTGCGCATGTGATCTTCCACAAGCTGGTCCCGTGCAACAGTCAATGCAGTAAGGCAAGCAAGGGAGGCACCAGACACAAACTGTCCCCCTGCTGATGGAGGCAGTCCAAACTTTTCGGCTACCCAGCGAATGATGGATTCTTCTACCGCGCAAATCCCGGAACCCGACTCCGAACTCCCTGCGTAATTGTTGAAGGCGGTCGAAATGACATCCCCCAGCCATGATAGAGGAGAGGCTGCCGAGGGTACAAAGGCGTAGAATCTTGGGTGATTGACGTTGAATCGATAGGAGAGAATATCTTCGAACTCTTTCACAACATCTTCCAGTGACCTCCCTTGGTCAGGCGGAGACGACTTCAACAATTTGACCAGCTGCTCTTTTGTGGGACGTTTGACCAAGGTTGCTTGATCAGATAGAAATTTGTCGCCGACAATGCCTGAAAGCCCTTGGAGTGCTTCTCTCACGATTCCGTCCATAGCGAAAATGGCGAAGGGCCACTAAAACTGGATGTGGCAAGATCTAGGGATCAATGTAGCCCGGTTTCAATATAATAACTGCGCTATGCAATCTTGGATGGCCTTTATCGCCAATACTCGCGGGAAATAGACAATTTTTCTTGGTTTTATACTGCACCATGATACCAGGGGCCCATCACCACTAGATACGCAGGAAACGCTAATGCGAGCAGCCGCATCGTGAAAATCATGGGTGTCCACTGGCACATTCCACCCTTCAGCTAGGAACTGCCTATCATTTGCAGGATATTGTGCGTTTTCTGTGCCGGCAAAAGTATAGTGTTGACCTCTGTCGCCTCTGGAAAGCAAGGTTAGTTGGTTAAGGTTCGGCGAGATGTCCGACTATCAAGGTTCCTCTTGGCATAACTTGGTCATTTGAGTCAGGCTTCAACAGGTTACCGAGAGGCTTTCAGGTCATTATGTGAAATATCAGGGATAAATAGGCTAATTTAACCACGAGCAGGTCACTGATTGTAAACGCGCCTGTCGAACGGTGCTCGAATATGCTCTGCGGGTTGGAGAGTACCACGACGCCTTCTTGTCCTTCTCACCTCACTGTGTCTAGGGGGTCGCAGGCTTTTTTTTTTTTTTTTTTTTTTTTTTTTTCTTTTATCCCGTTCTCATATAATTATTCCTGTATTTAGCAACACGCATAATACTTTACCAACTGGGCTTTGATTTGCATAGCTTGGATGATGAAAATGATGGGTTGTGTAATACTTGTGCAACCACCCCTTGCAATGAAATATATCACCAACCTTTATGCTGGAAATGATGATCACAAAAAGCCTACTGTTAGTAGTAGGTATCTACACCCCTCGCACAAAGTAAGCTTGGTAGGGTGGCCTGATGATCTAGGTACCGTAGAAACTAATAAAATCTGAATTGTACACGTCAGGTCAGATGGTCGAGGTTGTGCCATGATACTGTGTGTTGCGGATGACGATCGTCGTGGAGGATTGCTTACTACATGAACTGTTAGGGTATGTTTCAAAATATGAAAACTCTTTTCAATCAAGTAGCATCATTGGTCTAGTGGTAGAATTCATCGTTGCCATCGATGAGGCCCGTGTTCGATTCACGGATGATGCATTGTGATTTCTTTTTTGGGTTTCTTTTATCAACCTTACTGTACCCGGCTTACTGGACGAATGGACCCATTCTTTTTTTCCCCCACCCTTCTATCTTATCCGTGATTGTTTCTTATCATAGGGCATTCAATATTCTTCATTCTTGAGTTACTTCCCAATTGATAACTGTACTGTCTCGTCCTCGAATGCGAGATACACCATCACACTTCAACATCTCAATAGACTCCTGTTGAATGTTATTGATGCCTAGCATACTAAGACACTGGCCTGTGTAACATTCCACGCCCTTTACACAAGGGACTCGTTTGACACTTGTCATGCCATGCACAAGAGTCTATCCGAAAACGCGATCGGCAAGCCATCATGTGTACCACAAGACTGGAAATCCTAGAGAGAACCGGTAGTCGTTTCCGAGGAGTGATTGAAGCGATGTCACTCGGTCGGGTGGCCCGGGTGACTTGATGGCTTTTCAATGGTTTGGTATCTTCATGGACAAAAGATACTTGCACAAGGTCACTGAATACATGAAGTGAGTATGTCATATTGATTGCTATACTATTTAATTGCTCAGCATGACGCGAGCCAGGCGCATATATCTGTAAAATGGCCTCATCCAGAAGTGGCGCGCCATGTGGTGATATAATTCGAGCATCTGCACATGACGAAAGTAGCACTTGGATTTGCGTCAAGTTGGCGAGAGCTGCTCATCATGATAGTATTGATCCTACACCTGCAACACCAACGAGAGGGTGGACACAGCATATCTTGCTCTCCGACCGGCGTTTCGAAAAGGTGTATAAGGAGATTCCTGTTAATGTGAATAGCTACAGCAATGCAGCATATTTATCAGATTGAAGTGGGGTCTTTCCAAACTCCAACCTCTTTTCATCAGATAAGATAGATAGTAAGTTGTCTACTGAATCGATGAAAGAGGGGTTTTATTCCCGTCACATAGGTGTTAGCTGATGCTGGGATGATGGCCGCTGACGTTCCTACCACTGTCCGACACTCTTTTATCCCCTCATATTCCCCCACTCGCTTTCACACCACTTCTCTGCTATCATTGGCAAAGCTCCCTCCGGATACCTGACAGAATAATCAGGCGAGGGCTATGATGTCTAATAATAAGGAGAGCTCTCATGCCACCGAGACTCCCGCTTCGGCTCATGACGCGCAAGGTCCTGGCGTAGGACTTGGAAGTCCAGGCGTCCAGCGGATCGAGGCTCTTTCATCCCACCTACATATCCTCGACCGTGTGTTTCTATTCTGTGGCGTTTTCCTTATTGCCTATGTTTACGGCCTCGATAGTCTATTGCGTGGCACTTATCAGGTTGGCCTCCGCCAGCATGCTCACCGAACTATCAATGCTCATGGTCCGCTAGCCATACGCTACAGCGTCATATGAATCACATAGTGTGTTGTCGAGTGTCGATATCCTTCGAGCCGTCATTGCAGCAGCAGCGCAGGTTTGTGGCCCCTATTTCTCCAATTCAGCAACTAACCTAATCTACTATACAGCCGACTGCAGCTAAGATCGCCGATGTTTTTGGGAGAGTGGAATTGATTTTGGTCTCGATATTTTTCTACACCCTTGGTACTGATTGCAATTCATCCTGAGTTGGGGTGTTCTAACACTAAATTAGGCACCATTGTTGAGGCGTCTTCGAGTACGGTTGAGCAGTTTGCTGCGGGAGCTGTGCTTTACCAGGTGAGTTGAGTCCTACTTGGCTAAACAGATACTGCTACGCTTTGACTAACAATGTGGTGTATGATAGATTGGTTACACGGCTATTATCCTGCTGGTTGAGGTTCTGGTTGCAGATGTCACGTCGCTTCGCTCCCGTCTGTTGTTCTCATATATTCCAACACTTCCATTTTTAGTAAGTTGGACAGATTGGAATCAAATGAAGTATTTGAACCCAGCTGATGCCGGTAGATCAACACTTGGATTAGTGGAAACATAACTGGGGCCGTGCTGAAAGTGACTACATGGCGCTGGGGAATCGGCATGTTTGCGATAATCTATCCTAGTGAGTATATCCCCGCACGAGTCAGTCAATATCTGACAGGTTTCAGTCTGCACGCTCCCTCTTCTCATGGTACTTTACATTGTGTACCACAGAGCCAAGAAGGATGGTACAATGGATCATATCGCAGGCGCCTTTCGCACGTTGGGTGTTCGGCGACTGGCGATTGAGTTGTTTTGGCAACTGGACGTGATTGGTATTATCCTGATGATCGCTTTTCTTGCCATGATTCTGGTACCTCTCACGATAGCCGGCGGCCTGGACTCTCAGTGGAAGAAAGCAAGGATCATCGTTCCTCTCGTTTTGGGGCTGTGTTGTATTCCCGCATGGGTCATTTGGGAGAGAGCCTGCAAGCATCCTATGGTCCCATTTAAGGTAGGCAGCTAGTATATGGTCTGGGAGTTTCTGATACTAACGGGTCTATAGCTTCTAAAGGATAGAGCGGTCTGGGGTGCCTTGGGAATTGCTGTCATGTTGAACACCGGTAAGCAGGAGCATATACTTCCAGTACTCCGTCTAACGAGGTGCAGCATGGGCTCTTCAAAATGAATATCTATACACCGTTCTCATTGTTAGCTTTGGTGAGAGTATTACAAGCGCAACGAGGATAAGGTCCCTTTATAGGTAAGCTGGTGGAGCTCTGCTCTGCATAGACGTCAAACTTATCCTTCACAGCTTTGCCAGTGTTCTCACTGGATCCATTCTAGGCCTTGTAGTCTACAAGGCCAGGCGACTCAAGCCATTCATCGTTGGAGGTACATTGTTGTTCATGGTGGCCTATGGTATTCTGATCTACTACCGCGGAGGGCCCACATCGTCCAGTCATTCGGGGATAATTGGCGCCCAGATTCTTTTGGGGATTGGTAAGTCCAGATACACCAATTGGGAGTTTGATTTTCTGACGAGTATGTTTAGCTGGAGGATTGTTTCCCTATCCTGCGCAAGCCAGCATCCAAGCTGCCACCAAGCATGAGCGTGAGTTCCCTATTATCTTCTCTTCGACTACTACTGACGTCAGAAAGACTTGGCCGTTGTCACCGGATTATTTCTAGCCTGTTACAATATCGGCACCGCAATCGGAGGAAGCATTTCTGGAGCCGTCTGGACCCAAGTTCTTCCCGGAGAGCTAAACAGTAGACTCAGTAACGCCACAATGGCAGCTCAAGCATATAAGGATCCGTTCACATTCAGTGCTACTTACCCAATTGGGACTCCGGAGCGTGATGCTGTGGTAGCTGCTTACAAGCATACGCAGAGGCTGTTGTGCATTACCGGCATTTGCTTGACCGTGCCGCTGGTTGCATTTTCTCTCTGCACCCGCAACTTGGTTTTGACGAAAGAGCAAAGTTTTGCACATGCGGAAGAGGATACTGATGAAGCTTGATCGGCTATGACAACATACTAGTGCGGGGTCATAGATGCTACTTTGAACTTGTAGCAGGGAGCTGTGATTGCTTAGAAGCATAGTGCTTATTGATGATATCCTGTTGCCTCAATTGCTTATTGAACCATGGAAATCAGAAACACACCATATTTTCATAACATGTGACCACAGAGTAATTGGATGAATCAGACACGTATCGTACGATTGTTGCGACTAGAACTGGCTCAACTCGTTGAATTACAGGTTCGCAACTCCGTTAGTCAGCCACCTTCCATGAAAACCTGGTCAACTGGTTGCTGTGATCTGTGAAAAAAAAACCACCACATACGCGCTCACTTGGACGTGTACCAGAGAATCAGAGAAGTTGTGTCTCATATGGGGGTGATGTCAAGTTGAAGTATTACAACTCATTAGAATGTGAAGATAACTCTACCTTAAGTAGCATGAGATCAGAAAGAGATGTTCTCATCCCATTACCTCTAGACTGATGGTTTGCTACTCTGTCTTTCAATTCTACTTGACTTCGACTTCAGTCCTGCTCACACATACTTTAGTCCTGCTTCGGACCAAATCATAGGATACTCAGTGATCATGCCTGTCGACTTCGATGCTATCTGGGAGGACCTTCTTGCAGATTTGAAGACACTCCCCGCTATCTCGTTTGATGGATTTGCCCGCCGAATTCATTTCCGAGCTCGCTGGAATAGTGACTTCAATAGTCTGAGGAAGTACATTGACACTGACCAGCCATACCCTGCTGGCGATGAAAGTCACAACCAGGAGCTTGATGGCATGGACACGGGATATGACTTCAGCAGGCTGGGGAATTGGTTCCTTGCTACCGAATTCATAGGTATTGATGATGATGGCTATTGGCAGATGGCTATGGCAGCGCAACTTGCACCGGTCAGTCCATTACTTCATTATGGCTGTGAAATGCTTCAGCAATAGCTAACATAGAGCCCACTAATCTCAGTACCTTATCTATCCCATTTTTACCCCAGAAGTACTCCGCGGTCTCATGTCGATGTGTCTTGCCGAGCATCTCAATAGTAAATTCAAAAGCAATGGTCATCCTAGCCTCATGGAGCTAGCAAACACTACCGGCTTCGCGGACTACTTCATCAACAGAATACAAACCAAATCTTTCATCATTAACCTTGCCTTGACTGACCCCACAAGGTCAGATCATTTGTTTAGCATTTCAACTCTTCTGGTCGCGGACTATCTGTATTACAAAACGGCTTGGCTTGACATATTTAAACTGCTCTCGAAAGACAGACCAAGCTTTAAAGCACTCCATGCCTGGTCTCTTGTGACATGGAATGAGCAAGAACGGGGAGATGGAGTGGAGACAGATAACATTGTGAAGAACTGTGGTATAGCCGCGACAATGGCATATTGTTCTGTGCTAGGCTCGCTGTCGACTTTCGATGCACTGAACTTCTTCTACAAGGCAGTAATGGCTGCGATTGATACGGATTCGTTTCCAGAACTTCGCCCGTACCTCGACAGCATCCAAGCAAGTCTGAAGAGGTTGATTGACGAAGCCGCCATCATCAACGAATTTGTAAGCTACTCCGAGAAGCTTTACACGACCTTCTACCACAACATGTCCGAGAATTGGCGTCATGGAGTACGCACCGCGTGGAGAGAACGTAATACTGGCGCTTTAACAGACTGGATCAACAAGGGTTAGGCTCGCCCATCCCGGCCTACTTTTATGTGGACACTATGGAATGAGGTTAGAGCTAACTTTAATGATATAGCTACACACTCGAATTCTAGGAATCTATCTCCGCCTATACCGGTAGAATTACAATCTCGTCTCTTATCTGGAACGAACCTGAATCTTTCTCGAAGTGAATCAAAGCAGATAGAGGCCGTTGCTAACAACAACCGATTCCTTGTGTCCGCGAAGCCGCCACGATATAGCCACGAGGGGTATGGCACCGTGGCGTCAAAGTCTCTGAAAGTGTGCTCGATCGGCTTCAGTAAGTTCCGTACATATGGATATATTTCAGCAGTATTAATTTGGCTGATGGGAGGATAGACCGTGAAGAGCCCTTCACAACACCCTCGCAAGTATTCTACACTACTACTGGACTTCGAGCGGTAGATCCAGATTCCACCAAAGCGAGTTGTCCACATGCCCATATTGGACCACTGAGAAGGGGTCATGTTCTCTATCGCCTGACTGGCAACCCCGATGACTATACGTACGAGGCGGTGGAAATAAGGTCTATAGAAGTGGGCCCTGAAACAGAACAGACCGTATACAGCGTGTCGCTGTGGGCAGGCGAGCAATCGCATCACGCGAACGGTTACCTTCTTGCCATCAATGATCCCAACGTAAGTTCAACCAAATTTTGTTACCATCTTTGATCCGTCCTTGTAACTGATTCATTAGAGAGCTGTGGAAGCCACGGCCCGTGCCCTTCGTGCCCTTCCACCGAAGAAGCGACTTTCACTTCTTGCGTCATTTCACGAGCTCAGTTCGACATTCACGAAGAACGACATTCAGGCTATCCATGAGCGACTGAGTTTTGAGCTCTATGGTAGTTATGGGAAGAGAGAGGAAGACCCTATCTCACGGTCCGAGATCTTCCCGGCCCTCGTCTCTCCTAGCGACCTGCTAAAGGCGATGAAATATAACCCTCGACAGCTACCCAATGGTATTCCTCTGGACAGGATACAAAGGAGATTTTCGTTGTTCGCAATAGGCGACGCTAACTTGCCTTCGGCATACACGCTGCCCGACTTGAGCTTCCTAGATGACTGTATTCTTATAAATGACGTGCCTCAGATCAGATGCAGGTCGAACCACCATAGCAGAACGTTTCAATGGACACGCAGAGTGCAAGAAAATATGTTTGAACATGGAGTCCTATCACTTTACTCTCACGGGCTGTCGGGCAAGGGTGTGGTACTCATTTCTACCACAGATGCACCTGAAGGCTGCTCAAAGAAGGACGTCCAAGCATTTGAGGCATTGCCCAAAAGCGTAGCAAAAAACGTCCAGCTGCTTCACGCTAAGCGGCAAGCAGGCGAAAATGAAAGCGACGATGAAGGGGAATACATACCCGTTATCACAGTCTCAATGCAATACGACAAGAACACATGGGCCCCGGATGAACCAATAGATGAACCGAAGGATCCTATGTCCGGTATGGACGTGCAATGGGGTTTTCTGTACCCACCTGATGGATCCCAGACCACAGAAACGAGAGTACCCATTCTTGACGAGCTCAGAGATCGACTAAACGAAAAATACAATCGAGAGTTTGACAGGCTTTATGATAGCTGGGAGGTAATACTGGATGACGGCAGGACCAGAGCAACCGTGGAATTTAACCTTGCAAGCGTCGTGCCTTTCATCTCCGATGCTGGAATGGACGTCAACACCTTGAATGTGAATTTCAAGTCCCAGTTGGGGATCGATATCACTCTTCCGATTCTTTTCCAGTCATTTTATATCGACTATGATGTGGACCTGCGCACAGTCAAGGGGGCCATATTTGACTACAATCCTCTGATGCGTGACACAAAAGGAGATAGGTAGGGCTAAATGTGTCATGTTTTGCTTCATGTGCTAACATATACAGGCATTACATCTGTGGGACTTCCGACATTGATGATTCCGAGATCTATGATATGCGATTGAAGACATCTAGAGCGTTTGCAGATTGTGCGAACTTGACTGCGCCGACCTCGGTCACGTCGGCCTTACAGCCAGCACATGTGACCGAACAGTTGCATCTGCTGCAAGAGCCTACTGTTGATGAACTTCTCAATCCGTATGGCTATGATGAGGTTGCAGTAGGTTAAACATGACAAACAGGATGAACGGGTTTCAGTAGCTGACCAAGTATCGCGGCACAGATTCATAACATGACTCAAATACTCATCAAATCGATGATGTTCTACCACATGGATGACGATCAGCGCGAAGATTTGACAGGCCAGGCAAAGCCCACAGATTTAGATTCGAGTTTGGCGGAAAATCTCCCGTCAGACCTGCAGAAATTTTTTCGAGAGAAGTACGCCCCGGCGTTTCTATGTCAGTCGGTGATGCGATATGAAAAGTATGAAGATAATTTCACGGAGCAGGAGAAGAAGAACATGCGGTATTGGTGGGACGGAAATGTGAGTATTATGCGACATAACAAACCTCTGATGAATGAGTGAATTCTAATGCGCTTCCATTATCTCTTGTAGGGTGACAAGTGTCTTGCAAAGTCCAAGGAATATGCAGAAATCAACCGCCGTGCTTCTGTTGAAGCCGTTCGACAATTTAATAAAGACATACTCGATAAATATCTCGACAATAACCCGACGGAATGGGCCTGCACTCTTTACGCCGCTCTGAAGGATAAGGGCCGAATGTTGACGTATCTAGCACATCCTATCCAGGGCGTAAGTTAAAGCGTTGCACTTATACTATGGCTTTCTATTGATGCGATGTTTCATTTCAGAGCGTAAATGTGATCAACCGCGAGTGCTGTATCCTTGACGCATTGGCACCATCGGAGGGAATAGCTGATCAGTGGTTCGAATACTTCGTTGGCTTCGCCAGTGAGCGCCATATTCACTATCCATACATTGATCCAGACGAGGACCTGGCTGGTCAATGGTTACATGATTCGATGAAGGATCTCATTCAACGTGTCCTTGAGGGAGATCCTTCCGTCGATGAGGATGTGCGCAAGGGGTTGGAAAAAGACATAGAAGAGTTTGAAAAGGCGAATGGACTTGATCAAACTGCAACCGCTGAGGCCAGGGCCAGCAATATCGTGGAGAAGGGGGCGGTGTTCTTTGCAGAAGCGAAGAAGTGGCTGACCGCGGTAGGCAAAGGCCTTGCGGTTGCTTTGCAAGGCACGAGGTTGTTTCAATTGGCGGAAGCTAGCTTTGAGCAGGTGACAAAAGCTATCGGTGACAGCTTGCCAGGGCTTAAGAAGCTGAAGCCAATTGCTACTATAGGAATGGTATGTCATTGTGACTCTTCGCGATCGGACCGGACCGGTAGAGCTAATCGAAGTTCACTAGGTCGCGTTTTACGTATTCCAACTTGCGTCGAGTCTCTATGGGCTGATCACAGATTGGGACACCATGGAAGACGCTAAGAAAGCTGTGGTAATTTTGGAGATGATACAAACCGTTGTGAATGGCATCAGCCAGGCTCGTGATGCCTGGAATAACTACAAAAACAGAGATACTGCCACAACTCCAGAGGACGCCTTAGATACCGCCACTCTAAACCAGGGGGTTGAGAAGTCAGTTTCTGAAAGTGGAGGCGGGCTCGCTGAGATGTCCGACGGGATTAATGGCGAAGGCACATTCAACGAGATTGTTAGCGAGCACTTGCTCCCAGAGGGCCCAGCTACCGAAGGCGACAATGCAGGACGGTGGAACGAAGGCGCCGACAAACCTCCAGAGAATATACCAGCTGGTGGGGAGGATGTAGTGTCCAAGTGGAAGGTATCTGGAAATGCTGTCAAGATCCTCAATGCTTTCTTAGGCATTGGATTAGTTATCGCAATGACCTTCAGGTCGGTTCACTCATTCCAATCCGCAGCTTACTTATCCGGTATCCACTAACAAGAAACAGTTTGGTTCAGGACTGGGATAAATTGACAACGGGAGGAAAGATCATCAACACGATCGCGCTGCTTTCGCAAACACTCACCGTGGTTTTGGATATTGTGGAAGTGGGCTCATCCATTGGACTCTATACAGTCACAGGGGTATTTGCCACAGCTTTGCCCATACTCGGGGCTGTGCTCGCGGTTCTTGGCGTTGTGATGATGCTGATCAACCTGTTTGTGAACTTGTTCGGGGGCTCTCCACCTCCCGACCCGGTGCAGGAGTTCATCGACCATGTAGCGAAAGACCTAGTTGGGGGATTTGAAAAGGCGCCTCCGCCGAAACTTGACTATACCATCCCCAGCGTCAGCTATGAATCCGGCAAAGTGACAAGCATCACCATCAAGGGCGAAAACACCACAGCCGATGAGATCAGCATCCCTAACGCACGAATCATTGTGACCAGCGGCAGCGCCGACGTCTGTCTGTTCTCTACGAATGAATTTGAACTGGTGGAGGATACAGACACCGACAAGGACTCGGATGGACATCTCTATGTGACTCCGAACAGTAAAGCCGAGGGCACCTTGTCCAGTAGCGTCCTCGGTGATGAGACGGAATACCATGAATATGATCTAGTAGTCGGAGGAAACAAGAAGGATACAGAGAACAGTTTGCACAAGCTGATCCTGCAAGCGAAGGAGAGCTTCACTGCAGTCTGGACAGGGAAGATTAACAAACGCGGTCGGAGCATGGTCGAGATCATTGAGAAATCGGATCTTGACAAATGCCATGTTCAGTACACGGTGGCGAGAATCTGAAAGTCCGAACCTGCTGCTAATGATGATTGCTTTGTTCCAGCCCACAGAATGGACTCTGGGTATTGATTATGGCGTGCTTCTTAGCGAACAGAATGAATCAAACACGGATATTCTGAATGGCTTTGATACCGACCGGCACGGGTTCATCCAAGCGACCGTATTCGTCGGCGTCTTTTGAAACTGATAATCAAAAATCCCTCAGTAATAATTGGATGCGATGTTTTCGAAGATATTGCCTCCCGGTAGTAACACACAGTCCTCTAGTGTGTGGAAGTGATGCGACCGTGAGGGAGTAGACGAAATCGAACCATCTAGAGCTGTTTAGTTAGTTCGGTTGGGCAGTCAGTAGATAACCAGTAGATAGTCAGTCAGTCAGGTGGTCGCCGGTCGGTCGGTCGGTCGGTCGGTCGGGCGGGCCAGCCAGCTAGACTAACTAGATAGCCAGTTGTCGGGAACTTGGTAGAGAGTGAGTATCTAACTAGCGTCCGGTGGGACGAGGCGAGAGCGATCGAAGGAAGAAGAAGAAGAAGAAAAATCAGGGCGAGAGCGTGATCAACAGGGGTGAGGCAGCTGCTAAGCATTCATCACACCAACACCACTACCACCAATCCACGTCGCCTGATCAGGGCGAGCGCGTAAATAGTTAAGAGCAACATCATTCATACGACAATTTTAATTATGTTGGAAGATCAGTAGTCGTCATCAATTGATCTATAATTCCATCCCACATGAGATGATCACCCCTTGAAACAATTCCAAGTGAAAGAAAACGGTCGCATGCCATTGACGACTCGTTACACAGGAATGCCCAGAACATGAGGAATTGAAGGCAGGGGGGGTGGATGTAGCATGTAGCAACCTGTTGCAAGTTTGAACTTGCAATGAAATCAAACTAAGAGGAGGTCCGGGCGGCGGAAATATCCCCGTGACAGGGAAACATTTTCTTAGCTTGGCGTGGTGGTGGTGGTAGTTGGTGCCGTGCCGGTGCCGATTTACCGCGGACTTTTGACCTTTAACTTTTTGAGTTTCATGTTAGGAAGTATAGAAGGTGTCGATTGTATGGTTCCATCTAATCAGCGGGTGATTCATGGATTAGGTATTTTTATTATTATCATTATTATTATTGATGATGATTTTACGTTCCGTTCCGTTATCCGGATTATCGTCGACCAACCAACCAACAATTGCAGGTCTACCACTCTTCTTCGTGCTTGGTTCTTGTGGTCCGTCCTGGACCATAATTCTTAATTGATCGGCAAAAAAGCAAGAGAAGGGACTAAACTAAGCATTGCTCGCTACCAGTAAATCAAGTAACGTAGGTAGTGTAGTTACTTGTGATACTCATATTAGGGGCTAGTATACATATTTTATTTTTTTTATCGTAATCTATAAGGGATGTATGTTACCTTGGCGGATATCATCATCATCATCATCAGGCCTCGTCATCATGAAGAAAGTAAATATGGAATATGGAATGAGGAACCCCTCTGACCGATTTCGTGAATATACGTGTACTTTGGTGGTGTGGAATGACGATCGCATTTGCAATATTGTTAAGGCGGTGTAAGGTGTAATGATGGGTGGTATAGTCATATGGTAGGAAGTATCTAACTAGTTAGTTTTGTAGTTACGGTGTGTGTGTGTGTCACATCTAGATCTCAAGCCAGAAAAAGAATCGGAGAATTAAACATTAGAGTTTCAGCACCGGAAAGTTCTGTCCCCTTCAGCTGCCATGGTACACACAGCTAGACGGGAAGTGAGAATAATGGGATGGAGGGGGGGTGGTTAGTAGTGAACCCGATTGCCGCCACACCTTCTCTTTCTTTTTTTTTTGCCCCCTTCTCGGTCGGGATCCCGTGTTGCAAGTTTGCAAGTTGCAACAGCACAAACTCGCATTCCTCAAAGGGGAATTGACTGGATTGGGGGTTTGGTTGGGGGTTGGAAGAGTTACGTACAACTTTTGGTAGTAGATTGTCTGGTGATCGAGACTGTTTCTATGTAAAAAAAATAATAATGATAATTGCAATGGCGAAAATCTATCAACCCAACGCGCCGATTTAACCGAGTTAGATACTACTATCATGAAGATATTGGTGGTGGTGGTGGTTATGGTGGTGGTTGGGTGTGAGTAACTAGTATCCAAGTCAAAAGTGTTGGGTAAAGGAAAAGAAAAGTTTTTCCTTCTAGACTTGAAGCAGACTCTTGTCTTCTATGCGTGATTTGATAAGGGTGGCGTTGCTTGTTAGTTAGCTAGTTACTACTTCCTTAGTAGCTTTCCCGTTTTTCGCCAGGACTAAACCCAAAGCAGAGCAAGCTAGCCACGTTCTAGTCCTTGCAATCGCCCGTTCGGATCCAAAGTGCCGTTCGGACGGTCGAATTATTTTTGGAATGGGGGCCGGGTTTACTGTTCGCATGATCAGCAGGGAAAAGAAAAAAAAAAGAAAAAAAAAAAAAGGGAAAATAACGCAAGTCAGGAACAAGGAGTCATAGAGTACGTACTACTCGCAAAGGACAAGAAAAAGTTATATAAACTCCCTTCTGGTACCGTCAATTGCGACTTGGAATTACTATCCATCCAACAAAGCAAAGCAAAGCAAAGCAAGCTTCTCTCTTCTTCTTCTACTACTACTCTCTACATCATCGCATTCCAAAACCTCTCCACACAAGTCTATCCCACATTCCTCCAAAAACAACCACAACCATCAAAATGACTATCCCTTATCCCTTGATCGGCCCTGAATCCTACGGCCTTGGCTCCAAGCAGGCTCGTCGCAACCGCAGTGCCTGCAGCACCCCTCGCAGCGTTGACAGCAACGTCATTGATGCTGCTTTCGCCAAGGAAGTCCAGTCTACCAACGCCTCCCAGGAGCATTTGGATTCTTGTGCCAGCAGCAACAAGTCTGAGAAGAAGTGGAAGGCTAGATTCTCGAGGAAGTATGTTCCATACCACTTGTCTATTTTATTCCACTTTGGGATTGATGCTAACGATAAAACTAATTAGGTTCTTCCACTTCGCTTGAACTACACCACCACACTATACACAACATTACACTACGAACGAAAACAACATAATCAACAACAATAATGAAATCGCTGGACGGAATATAGCAAAGCAAAGCAAAGCATGGGTGTTTAGATGGATTGGATTGCATAGTTGGGAGCATTGGTTTTTTTTTTCTTTTTGCATCATGTCATGATTGTTATGGATAATTTAGATATAATACTTAATTAATACCCGCGGGATATGCACGCTCTACATTTATATCTTCTTCTCCTTTCGAATATAAATTTTGGGTATTATACAAAACTTAATGATTAGCATTGACCGGAGAATAAATCCTATCCTATCCTACATATACTACTATGTGTACTATGTATGTACTCTGCAGAAACCTGTTCTGAAGAAATGAAATAATTAATTAATCAATTGATCCCTGTCATCACACGCACATCATACACACTAATCTGCTATCTACTACGAAGTAGATAGCTAGTTAGATAACCGACAGAGTGACTCAAACCGGTTTCAATTTTCTAGAACAGCCCAGACACACTTTCACAGATAACGCTAGCGACAAACTAGTCTAGCAAGTAGTAGTAGCAACCACTCACAATCCCTGAAATTTCTCCTCCCTCCCTCCCGACGCTAACGATTTTAGTCTCCCGCTCGGATAGAACGGCCCTTGCCCTTGCCCTGCCCTGCCCTGCCCTGCCACGCCACGCCACGCCACTAAAGCTACTAACTGTCTATCTACGCCACGGCGATCGGGTCAATCAGTCAATCAGTCAGATTAATCAAATCAGTGGAGAATCATGTCGGCCAATCACGGAAACTATTTATTCGATAGTTGGGATGATAGTCTGTAGGGATTTTGTTCTGGGTATGGGGGGGTTTGATCGTTTTCTGCAGGTAATCATGGTGGGGACTATTGGTGTATACTAGTTTGTGGTATGGGGATCATATTTGGGAATTTAAGGTAATTAAATTAAATGGTTTGCTAGTATCAGGGGTAGGGGTAGTAGTATAGTAGGTAGTAATTTTTAATGTGTCCATTTATCGCTGGCTTGGGAGCTAGAGCCTTAGAATCAGGGGTAGTAGAGTAGTACTTGCAAGGCGATGCTTACTGTAGTACGGAGCTGACTAGTAGTAGTAGAAGTAGAATGTAAGTGAGTGATTTACTTGCACAGCATTGATCAAGTCAGGTGGTGTTTCATCCATCCATCCCCTGAGGTAGGTACTTAGTAATTCTGTCATGCTGACTGACTGGACTGGTGAGTTTTCATGTTACACGACGGGCGATCAACTAATGTCATGTCATGTCGTGTCATGTCTGCTTTCGGGTAGTCTTATATTACTACTACTACTAATACGAGGAGAATTCATTCATATCATTCATAATTTCATTTATTCATCGTAACTGCTTCGCATCTATGTATAAGGTCGGATGATGCCACTCCTTTCCTTATAGTATAGTCACAATGACATACTCAAAAGTAAAGTTACCCATGAATCCACCCACCCACAGGGTTTACTTACTATATATATAGCAAGCAAGGCAGGCAGGCAAGCAACCAAGCAAGCAACATCAAAGTCCATGATGCCACGACCTGTGGAGACTCAGATGGGACCCTCCCTGAATATCACTGCAACCTACTTTGTAAAAACAGACCCACGGATAAAGGAGCGATCATACAGAAAGAAAGAATAAGACAGGGTGAGACTCTCGTATGTGGGTCCAGACCATAAAAAAAAAAGCTCCGATCAACCCGACCGGATTCGGTCGGTCGGTAAGTCTTGGCCATCCGGTATGACAGGATAACAAATTGCCAGACAAGCTTTCATTTCATCATCCCCATTTACCTGGAAGGAGAATCAGATGGTCCCTTACTGTCAGATCCTTTGTTACCTCCCTGACGTCTGTCTCGGGCGGATTGGCCCCAGGTACTCAGTTGGTTGATGTTCCTTGGGCTGGTGATGATGCTGGCTTTCGCTTCAGTGATCTGAGCACCGCCGCTGGTATTACCTCCGGACTTGTTGTTGTTGTTGTTGGTGGTGGAGCCGGTTCTGTCAGACATCTTGGATATATATTATACCGGTAGCAGATTGCGGTGGGGTATACTATATGTTAAGTGGTATCTTGGGTTGGACGAGTGAGATTCTCTCGAGAACAACTGTTTAGATACTGTCTGGAGGAGAGCTGGAGCTGGAGATGTCAGGGTGTGAAGACCGTTGTGAGCGATGATGCTTTTGAGATTGGTGTGATGGTTTCATGGTTTATATAGATGAGATGACTTGTTTCTTGACTTTGGGGATTGATGATTGAAAGATACTGAAGCTGCTTTCTCCGGCGACGTGAGAAATATGCATCGCTGGATTTCATCTTACAGCGGATATTGTAGAGGAGTATACCGTCAATCTGGAGAGTTAATATGAGGGATATGCATCAGTAAACTGTGATTTCTGAGAGATTCCGAACCTGTCTGGAGCAGTGTAGGAAGATGAAGAGTCCATCATAAGATATGCTTCACAAATCGAGACACGGAATGCAAATAAGCTTATGTGACTTCAATCACTGCATTTCTGGGTCATTGCCGCAATATCAATGTATATTTCTCATATCGATGCCGGAGGATTTTTTGGGGTTGGGCGATTGAAAGCTTATTATAGAATATGCAAGTAAGCTTGTATGACCTGAAAGCACTGCATCTCTGGTTTGTACCGCAATATCAGGTACGGTTAGCCCTATTAGAAAAAGAAGACATCCTTGAAACTCACTTAGCTGAAGCTTTTAACGTCTAGTCACTATGTCGGTGCCGCAACTTCTCACGCGAAACTGGCATGGCCGTGGGAGCAAGCCGTAACATCGACAGCTTGCGATCCACGAAAGAGAGACAACAAAGTGGGCGCTTTGTTGCGGAAAACAGATTTTGCAGTGGCTTCTGGAATCAGAGGATAAAGGAAAGGAAGGGAGCGAGGCTTTGTTGGTGGATGAATGGGAGGAACAATCAGAAGAAAGAGGAGAAAGAAACGATGCGGATGAACGTGACGTGACAATGGGCTCGTGAGTTGCCAAAAGAAAAATTACGAACTGAGTTTCTTATCGGAGTTTACATGATGATGAAATGCATCTTATTCCAGGATTATTTGTAGCTTTGGGCATGTTCCCGACAGTTTGGATGATATCCTGCTTGTGAGTTTGCTCAAAGTAAAGTCATAGTCATTTGTAAGTATGATGGTATGTCTATTGTCTATTGTCTAGAATGCTAACACTATACCCATAGTGACTGTCTAATTATACTGATCTCTGGCCCCCTCCACGCCTTCCACGGCCCTGCCGCGGGCACTCTTCTGCCTCTTCTCAAAACCACTGCCATCGCCTGGCCCGCCAATACTGGCATCGCGTTTGCCACCAGGACGACCACGCGGCGCAAAAGACGAGCCTCGAACCGAGTCACCTCCGTGTCCATAGTTGAATCCGGGAATACCCTTCAACCCCATCTTGCCAACGATCTTTTTGTCGATGACAGGGGGTTCAGGGCATGCCATGCCTTGGATAGCCATCTCGTTGGCCATCTGAACAAGACCCGGTTTGTCGAGACGAAGCTGCTTCAGGAGACCTGAACCAGCAAAGAAACCGATGAAAGATGAGTAGGCGCGTTGCTTCTTCTCTTCGTCAATCGTGTACATAGCCTCCGCGACGGTCTCTGCATACGAGGCAGCTCCCTCGATGATGGCGTCGGTCTGGGGATGGGGCTGGATGGGCAAGTGGCGATTGTTCCTCAGGAAGAAGGTCTCCGCTTCGGTAAGGAGGATGATGGCGCGACCATCATTGCCAGCACGGGCTGTACGGCCAACACGGTGAACGTACTGTTCGCCGTTGGTCGGCAAGCCAACCTGGATGACCAAGTCGACGTTGGGGAAATCCATGCCCCGACCAATGACATCGGACGCGAAGAGGATTCCGGCAGCCGCTTCCTTGAATTGAGCGGTAGTCTTGGTGCGAGCGCTCTGACTGAGTCGGGAGTGAATCTCAAACACACTCAACTTCGTCAAGCCCCGAGAAAAGGCAGCTGCGAAGAGACTGACCATGTTTGCCGTGACGCCAAAAACGATGATTTTCGAACTGGTCTTCGTTTCCAACTGAAGAAGGGAGGCAAGAGTGGTAAAAGAATCTGCCACAGACGGCATCAGCACATGATACTGGGGAACTCTCTCATGCGTTGGGGTTTCGTTTTCATCAATAGTAGAAATGCTACTGTAGCCTGGCTTGAGCACAACACTGACCACATCCCTGACTTTGGGAGGAAGAGTGGCAGAGAAGCACATTCCCTGCCATCCAGCGCTTTTGGGGGGAATGTGTCGGATAATGTGCTTCACATCAGCTAGGAAGCCACTCTCGAGCATCGTATCAGCCTCGTCCAGAATCAAGGTCCGGATGTTAGACAGCTTGATGGCCGCCTCGGGCTCGGACAGGTAATCTTTCAACCGTCCTGGAGTTGCTACAAGAACAGAGGGAGCCTCTTTCATGAAGCGCGAAAATGCAGAAGCCCGAGCGGTTCCACCAACAGCAATGTCGCATTTCAGAGGTACTGCCATTTGCGATGTCAGTTGATCACATGACTTGGCAATCTGCTGGGCCAGTTCACGCGTAGGGGTAACGATCAAGGTGGCGACCTGCCCTCTAGGCGGTGCCATAGAGGGATCAAGAAGACAGTGCAATGTAGGTAGCAGGAAGGCCAGCGTTTTGCCGGTACCAGTCTTAGCCTGGACGAGGCAGTCACTGCGCCAATCTGGCAGTTCAGTTAGCACCCGTTGCTGAACGGGCGTCATATGGGTGAAACCCAGGACCTTGAGAGCTTGGAGAAGCTTAGGGTTCAGCTTTCCAGCCATGGTCTCATACAGCACCGTGCCGACGGTAGTTCCAGTATTCTGCATGATGAATGGTTGAGTTTCTATCTTTATAGAAAAACTTGCAACTAATTGCTAGAGGAAAATTTCGACAGTGAAATTATAGTATGACGATTCGGCAAATGGCCGTTTTTACCTGCAAATAGCAAGGTAGTGAAACAGTGAGTGAGTCTGCTCCCTTCTCATCTCCTTCTTCACTTTATATATATGATATATGATGGAGGTGGTTCTGATGGGTAGGTGCGAACCAACTGCCTCGTGGGTCTCTTCGAATCTCGTCGAGATTTGCCTGCCAAGACAATACTTAGTAAGCTGTTGGTGATTGGCTGCTTTGAACCCACCACCCTGAAATGGAGTGCGGGCCGCCCATCTTTATCGGAAAGCGAATAGGAGCTTTCCTTTGCGAAGCTTGTCCATGGCGCTGACGGGCTTGTCGATTTTTATTTACATAGAGAAAAGTGGCTTTTCATTGGTAGATGTGTTGAAGGATCATAAGAGATAAGTGGGACATCCCAAATGTGAAAAATTGCTGGTTGTCTGAAACTGAGACACCCCCTGACGTGTAAAAAGAAGATGCTCTGGGATTGCTGAGGTCGAAAATGTCTGGACTCCTGCTGTTCAAATTATAGCTCATAGAGTCATGGCTCGATCAACCCTGTCGTCTACTCTGAAATGACCGCCACAATATGACAGGAGCTTGCATGCATAACACTTGGCGTTAATGTCACAGACTGCTACAACTAGACCAAAAGAGGTATCTTTCGGATAGTGGCGCGCCTCGATCTGCCGACATACTTCGTAATATACTATTCTCCGAGTACGAAGGATACTACGCTAGATGGCTTGATTGACTCCAGATGACAAGTGCATTGATAGCGAACAACTAATTGTTTCACACATCATACGACTGCTCAGTATCTGCAAGGACCATCGCACTTATTTCCCACATCCACTCAATCCCTGCAAGCACGGTTGGACATCTGCAGCTCACTGAACAGTGATGGAGGAAGATCCGCTGCTCTCATAGCCCTCGGTAGCCACGATCTGGTAGTTGTGAGTACCCAGGTTCATCCCCAACTTAGCCCAAGCGTTGAAGTGGTTGGAAGTGGTAACAGTTCCTCCAACTCTCTTGTTCTGGCGAACGGACCAGTACTGGGTGAAGGTAGCGGTTCCTTGGATAGAAGCGGCGTTGGTGCGGGTAGCCGTGTAGATATCGTAGACGGATCCATCGGAGGTGACGGTGCCCTTGTACGTGCCTCCACTGCCGGGGTTGTAGTCGCCGTAGGACTCGACGATGTAGTACTCGATCAGGGGGTCAGTGGTCCAGCCATAGACGGAGAGGTAGCCGTTGCCGCTAGGGGTGAAGGTGCCGCTGTAGGTGATGTCCCTGAAGTTATGTGAGCATTTGTTTCACTGGATACCCTAGAGGGACGGCTTGAGAGAGGTTAACTTACTGTGCACTTCCAGGGTTCCAGCCCTTTCCACCAACAAAGTTGCCAACGTTGGACCACTCGACGGTGTACGAGCCAGCGTCACCGTTGGTGTAGGTCACATCACCACCGCCGTCGGTCCAGAAGGAATAGTAGAAGCCGTTGTTCTCGCCGGTCGAGCTCGGGGTCGAACGCTCAGAGAGCTTGTGCAAGGCATCTGAACGCTCGACGACAGAGTCGTGGGGAACGGCCAGAACAGCCTTAGCTGCGGCGAAGCAGAGGAGAAGGTTCTTGGTGAGCATGTTGAAAGAGACTTGGCTTGAGGAGTTGATTCAATGGGGCTGGGTGTAAGAAAAGAAGAAGGTCTGCAGCGATGGAGGAGACGTTCCTGATATACCCATGATTCTGCAGAAGCTATTTAGCCTTTATTAAGAAGGGTACCTGCCGAGACCCTGCCGAGGCCCTAAATGTGAGACCCTGCCGTACCTGAAACGTCCGCTGTGATGGGGTTTAGCCTAGTCGGTGGAGCATCCGTGGGCGATTTGGAAAGCCGGATTGATCTCCCGAAACAGCCTAAATCGCCTTCTAGGGTCCTGCAGACATCCTGAAATCATAATGCCTGTTCGGTTTGGCAGTGGAGCTTCAAGGGTCTAGATTTCGGTTGTGAATCTCGATATCCGCCTGTATAGCTTGACTCTATTGCTGTGTTAAAAGCATCTTGGCTCGAATGCTTCATTGTTCATTACGTAAGACCCATTGTTTGGCTCTCATCCAATCAAGGATGGAATATAAAACCATTGATGACACTGTATACTACTTTAACAATGATTATAATCCTACTGGAATCTAGACGGAGACATACTGCCGGTATCTAGTTAGGAAGGAAAATGCTAGCGTGTGCCAAATTAGGGATGTATCTCCTGCTGTTAGTGACTCAGCAGAGTGCCACCGCCGCGTTAAATTTGAGGATAACACAATCACTACTATTTTAGGAAGGTGCCAATTGAGATCCTTCGCATGAAACCTAATTGGAAAGTAGAACGCGAGAGGAAAGACCGTGCAGAACCGGCTTCCCGACGGTCAAAGAAAAAAAGGCTAGACGCCAAAAGATGTTTTGATATTAGCCTGTGGCTCAAGAAGATCCGATTGCTCAGATAGCCGCCCGATACCTTGTAGTATAAGTATCCACTAGGTGGGGCGCCAATAGTTCCATGACAGTGCTCTTTCCATTCTGAGAACTGGTGAGATGGCTCTGCCGTGAAATTACCATACTCTTCCCTTCTGTGGCATTATCTGAGGGTCTACGCGTTTCAATATGATTTAGAATATTTGTCATTGAGCACTGCTAAGTCTGTAGGCAGCTGAGCAAAGCAACATGAAGTGTATCATTGTGATGCAGTAAAATAATAGCAAGGGCCAAAGCCGGCAAAACCTATCACCAGCAAAATGGCTAACAATTGGCTAATAAAACATCAACTTGAAGAAAGTAATATAGCAATCGAAAATTCATTCTTCCCCGAAAAAAGCAATAAAATTCAGCAATAGTCTTTGGTATCGTAATCCGGATAAATGTGATCGAGGCTGCAAACCGAGTTGCCGCCCAGATAGAACGAGGTAACTATGATTCAACCATCAGTATAGGAGCACGACACAATGACAACATCAACATGTAGAAGAACTCACGATCAACAGGCAGAGTACTGCTTGGGTTTTTGATCACGACCTGGCTTTCTTCAGCCGAAGTCAGACTATTCTCGCACTTCAGCTGCTCCGTGCCGTAGGTGGTTGAATTGCCTCCCAACCACACGTCGACATGCCATATATGGCTCTTCCAGTCTTTAGTGCACTGTTCGCAGTAGTCTTCGTTGATCAGATATTTCTGTAGGTAGGGGGAGTAGATGACCTCGCATCTATCGAATTCGCCAGGTGCCGTGGCAAAAGTAAGCGGATTCTCGTGGGTGCCGATGCCGCCAGCCGCCATGCCGCGGCCACAGTCTTCCGAGATGTCTGAACCTGGAGGGTCGTTGTCGGGATATCCATAGAAGGTGTAGGATACTCTGCTGACAACATGGCATTCTCCATCCTGGGACTGGCTTCCTCCCTGTACGGACTGTGTGTCAGTTACATTGACAACTGCAGTTGGCCGCTGAGAGTCCTCCCCTTCAGAAGTAGCACTGGGCTGGTGCGGAACATCACCGGTCGGAGTGGCACTCGTGGTATGAGTGCCAGTTCCATTGTGAGGACCGCCTTCGTTATAAGTGCCTCCATCGGGATCCATAGGAAGGGTGTCATCTCCCTGAGTAGTACTTACTCCGGTGTTATGGCTGACTCCATTGTCGTTGTTGTCGTGCTTAAGCTTTTTAGGGAGCAAGACTGAGAGACAGACAACGGCAACCACTATGGCGACGAGGAAAATGGTTCCGAGAAGGATCCACACCAGCTTTTTGCGTTTGTATTTTGGACCTTTTGTTGGCTGCACATTGTTCGGAGCTGGGAGAGAGCTGGACTTTGGATTGGAAGACATGATTATACGTAGAGACGAAAGATGGAAGTTATTTGTAGTGAATTAAAGAGCGCGTGGGTAGTTTGTAAGGTAGACAGTCTGTGTTGTGGTGGCTTGGAAGGAAACAAAGAGAAAAGGGGCTTAAGAGCTTAGAAGCGCCATGTTGTTGATAGACTCATCGCTACGTCTGCAGGTTGAGTCACAGACCGGGGTCAGCCACGGTTCGGTTCTCAACCATGAGCAAACATCAGGATAACCAACCCATGATGAGCTACATAAACAGTAAGTATGAGCGTGGCTAGACAGCACAGCCTCTGATGACTGCGTAGCCGACAGGACGAAAATGAGAGCGCATCATTGGATCGCCCTGCGAGGCTGTCGGCGTGTTGATTGCCAGTTCTATTCCATGAGGGCCTAGCCCAGAAAAAGTCGGATACTGGCTGTCATCCACTGATCGGAATAAGTCAACATAGATGACGCCAGCACGCAGCTTCAATAGTACGTCGCGGTGATGCAGGATATCGGCCAGGAGGAGCCTAGCACCCTTACGCTGGATCAATCCCTTCTTAAGTACTTCGGCCCCGGATTTATAAACTGACTGCACCTAGATTTCCTGAGCGACGCAGGTGTCAATGCCACACGGGGTATGAACTGTTTTCGTATACCCGTTAACTGGGTGATATTGGCGGCGTAAGGCGCAGCGTCGGCGTGGTGAGCGACATACACCATTCGATCTAATATCGACGAGATAATGTAATAGATAACCCATAACACTCGTAATGCTATTGCTGTAATTAATATAACCAATGAACGTGTGTTTAATTGTAGGCCTGTTCAACTTGATCATTTTGAGAGGAATGATAGATCCCTCAAGAGTCCACGCTAAGAAATCCTGCCGTTTTGGTTACAAACGGCAGGGAAAGGCGAGACTAGGGTTCGTTGTCCGATCGGCTTAACTGTATAAGCCTTTACAAAATATGAGTATCAAATGATCGTAGACGAGATAGAGTGAGCTTCACGATTTATCGTATAATTGATGCTCAGCTCAAGACCCGTTATCATACTAAAGAGTTATTCCGGAACCCGTTTAAGTAGCTTCATATAGAGGAATAAGATTAAGAATCCTTGCCATTTTTATGTAGCAAAAAACAGCAGGAGACGACGAGACTAATTTTCGTTAATAATCAAATACAACTGCATGAGGACTTTGTTAGAGCGTCGAAGACAATGCAGACTGAGAGGAAGTGAGTTTCACACACCTTGTTCGTCGAGATCAATTTCAACCCACGACCCAGCGTTATCAAATCAACGTAATAACTTAGAGGCCCAGCCCTATCCATGCGATAGAGGGTCTTTTAGAGAGGTATAATGTTTAAGACTGAGGACATCCAGATATAACAAGTTCACTGAATGGCCGTGCTCACAATCGCGTCTTCGCTATAAACAGAATCAGCCAAGGATGAACTTTACTCAAGCGCTGTACAAACCTGATGTCCATAACATCGTCCTCGGTAAGCGAGAGATATATGGTCGATTCGTTAAGCGGGAGACAGATGGTCGACTGACTGGGTCCCATTAATTGGGGCTGTCCTGCGGCAGCATATTGATAGTTGACTAGATCGCCGCGTGCAATGGCCAGGATAGAAGTTGTATCATAATCCGGCGGGTGATAAACCGCAAGCAAAACACCACGCATAGTAGGGGGGATGGCTGGGTTGTAGTTGTAGATCGCGTAGGTCAAGGTATCGATATCATCGATGGCCCTCTGAAACTGGTCGGGTCTGTTCCAGTATTCTTCTGTACACGGGAGATATAGCCATGTTGTAGTAAACTGCCACTGAGACACATCAAAAAGATCATCGGCCATCTTTAGCTATTGAAACACGATATTAAGCGGATAGTTAGAAGTAACACGCGTCTGAGCAAATAAAGAAGCCAGAAGAAGCGAGGAGTTGGAAGAGGTAAGGTTAGAAGAGGATGCTGAATTCATACTTCCATCTCTGAGCAGTCACTCCTTCCGAAATTCGAATTCAATATAGTAATTCCTGGGGCTGGTAACACGGCTTGCCGAGAATATGATAGCCATTCCCATTCTTGCAAGCTTTATGAATGCAGATGTCTGCGTATCTTGAGATTCACAAAGAAAGGTTGCCTCGGTGAAGACCTGTGGCAGCTTTCATCGATCCGGGCCCAGGGCCCGTGTTGGTCTTTAAGGAGTTGGTTAGTTTACGACACGGAAACGAGGGAAGAGTGACTGTGCAATTGAAAGCGTGCAACGATCGTCATGAAAAGTAAGCCACAGCAACTAGGGGTTTAGGCAACTTCAAGTCCAAAGCCAGATACTATCTGTTAAAGCCCTAAGTGTAAGGAATCACAGTTCGGTTCAGATAAGGTGCACTGACGCTCGGAGATACTGGTCCTCCGAGGTAGGGCCCGAGGGGCATGTACGTGAAAGCACGCACTAATGAGGTGGCAGCGAGGTAGTAGTGAGCTCAGGCGACAAAAAGTAGATGATGGAAAATAGGTAACATTCTCGTTTGAACTAGCCTGATTGTAATTCAGTGTAACCCCTACTTTAGTGGTCGCTATCTGGTGTTAAGCTCAAGGATAGCTCATGTCGGGGTTTCTTAGAAAGCCCCACTAACTCTAAATATTGCAAGCTGGATAAGCATTTAAGGTTCAAACTGATATTATTGAGGTGGATATAGTGGTCTATCCCATCTCTGTGATCAACTACTAAACTCTCTGCCTTATGACTCTTGTTCTAATCGGTGGGGTAATTGGACGCACCACACAACACTTGCAATGATTTCTTGTCGCGACGCGCGTCAACTTCATCGAATCAGACGGCTCAACGGGCAACAGATAGCCACTAGTACTCCATAGCCATCACCTCATCAATCAGCACGAAGGCGTCACCACTAAGCTTCAACCAAAGTCCACTGAGCTGTGGTGATGTATCGCTAGAGCAATGTCCGTGCATCGGCTCTCGCCTACGATAATAATTTGGGATTGTCGAACCAGCGAGCTTCTCCCTGTCTAGTTGGTTGTTGGCAATCATATGAATAGCATGGGCTGATATAAAAAAATATTCCTGCCAGTATATATCCAGCGAAATTGCGCACTCACAGGGCACTCAGCACGCAATTGACGCTAATAGCATGTCACCACCAGCACATCCTGGCCGCTCAGCGAAGCGCCATGAGAGGTCATGGAGCCCCGATCGGAAAGATCATTTATATCTTGTGCTGAGCCTGTTTCTAGTCGCCCTCAGATGTTCTGGAGTTTTACTTTTCCATCCATCCACGAATAAGCCAACAGCACCGTTATCATGGCGCTTTTGGAATTTCCCAAGCTCAACTCCACACTAGGGACACTGAGGGCCTATCATTTGGCCGCAATCATATTGTGAGAGATGCCAGTGTCCTTTTCTATGTGATCGCTAACCTCGAGCCCCTTTCAGCGTCTCCTCGTTCTTGGCAGGTTATGACTCCGGCATTGCGGGCGGAATTTTGAGCTACACAACCTTTGAGGATGACTTTCGTTATACTAGCGGAGAGGAGTCTAAGGTCTCCTCCTTAACGGTCGGTTTGGAGCAGCTCGGTTCCTTCGTCGCATCTCTCTTTGCCTATTATCTCACCGATAAGTTCGGGCGCAAATGGGTCATCATCGGCTCAACTGCCGTCTTCTGCATCGGGGTCATTATCCAGGTCATTAACACCCACTCGCTTGGCGCATGGTACGCAGCCCGCATCATCGCTGGTATTGGTATGGGAGGCCAAAGTGTTGTCGTCCCTATGTACTCCGCCGAGATGACGCCGAAGGAAATCAGAGGGCGATGTGGTTCCTTCTACCAATGGCTATACACATGGGGTATCCTAGCGGCTTACTGGATAGACTACGTACGTGTACTAACAGAGCATTGTGCCTGGTCATTGGCTGACAAACGCATAGGGTGTCGCAGCGAGTGCAAGCATTTCGAAAACATCGCGCGAATGGCAAATCCCCGTGGGTCTTCAGCTGGTCTCGGGAGGAATCATGGTGATCGGAGCGTGTACACTGCCCGAGTCCGTACGTTGGCTGCTAAGCCAAAACAGAACCGACGAAGCTTGGAAATCCTTGACCTGGATTCGTGGTGACGAAGGAGAGAAGACCATCGAAGAATTTAAGGAAACACAACTGGGTTTGAAGGCAGAAAAGGCAGCAAAAGAGAACTTTTCTCTTCGTGAGCTGTGGGAACCGGCTAATCGCCTGCGTTTCTGCGTCGGGCCTATGCTTTTCATGTTCCAAAATGCGACGGGAAGCAGTGCCCTCGCCGTCTTCGCGCCAGAATACTTCAAGCTTCTTGTCGGAAGCGGAGGTAATCGCGATCTTCTGCTCACTGGTCTCTTCGGTGCCGTGAAATTCATCGCTTGCACGTTCTTCATCCTCTTCCTCGCAGAGCGATTCGGTCGTCGGATGTTGCTTACGGGCGGATCAGTCTTCATGGCCGTGTGTATGTTGATCACCGCTTTGATCGTCAAATGTATCCCGACCGAGTCGAGTACGTCGGTCACCTCTGCCGGCCGAGCCACGGTGGCCATGCTCTATTTGGATATCATGGTAGGCAATCGTCTTCTTACATTGCTTGCCTTAGTGCCTGACTAACGTTTTCTACTAGGTGTACAACTGTTCATGGGGTCCGGTCCCTTGGGCATATGTGCCAGAGATCTTTCCCACGCGTATTCGAGCCCTGGGACTAGCATGCAGTATGTTGGCTCACTGGGCAACATCATTCTGTTTCTCTTTTGCCAGTCCCTACATGATTGATAACATCGGTGCAAACACCTTTCTGTTGTTCATGGCTTTCGACATTGCCGCTGCACTCTTCTGCTTCGTCTTTGTGCGAGAAACCCGGGGTCAGAACCTGGAGGTCGCGGCAGGAACAGAGTGGGACGTGGTCGAAAAGTCCGCCGATGGTCTGGAGGCAAGCGAGAAAGGTGAAATCGACCCTGATAGACCTTCAGAGATTGCTGTGGCGCCTGGTGCTGGCAAACAGCTAGAGGTCGTCGCCGTGCATGATACTTATGGCTTGAACTTTAAGCGGCGGTCGTAAAACTAATCATATATAATCATCGATCTGAGGGTATAATTGTTATGCAGGAATTATGATTTGCAGTGCTGGAATGTTTTACAGGTATCTTGTCGGTTGATAGTGGGAATACACTAGAAGTGGTCATTGTCATGCATCTCGATCCATTTCATAATTGCTAGGATATAATGGGTCTTATCATTTTGTTACAATATTCTTAAGATACTACAAACCATGGAGTTGTTACTCAAGGTGGAGAGATCTTCAATCATACTAAGGAGGGTCCAGAACCGTCCAGAACCACTCCATCTTACTTCATGTACTGTAGCCATTAACCGTCCGAAAATAAAATAAAAGTAGAGACAGGAGGCTCGGTGTGATTCTCACGTGGTCGATTCACCTCTCTAGCGACTGACTGTTCAACTCAATCTTTGCCGTCCACTTCCCCTCCTACTCCGGCACAATATTGTCTCGCTCTCACCTAAGATCATCTCATAAGACTATGTCTATCTCTGGTCAGAATCAAGTTTTGCCCCATGTCGGCCCAAACTTAAATGGACAATATAGACGTTACCAATTCCTCTTAGCATTTGTTGGAGCCGTAGGTTCAAGTCCGTCTGTCTCCAGGTCTCTTTGTGAGACAACAGTTGGGTTCAATAACTTCCTACCCTCTATAGAATCACTATTGAGCTAAAGTTTCTGACAAGTGTGTCTAAGTAGGCCATCCAGGACACTCGAAAGATACAGCAGCGTCAAGGATTGTTTGACAACAATTGAAAGTTATCAGTTTTGATCAGACTGTGTTCATGCCAGAATGATATACACTCTAGACCAGCAAACCTCAAATCATCAAAAGCCGGGGGGTTAGCCCGATAGCGCATATGTCAAAAAACCTGCTCAAGCGAGATGATCCATGATCGGACAAGACGCCACGCATTTATTGCAGCCCCACGGGTTGCTACAAACGAAGGGTTAAGGTTCGATGTTTTCTAGACTGATCGGAAGATCATTCACCTCGTGGATGCAAATCGATTTTGTCGATGACGGTTCGTCAAGATGCAGGAGAAGCCGTGGCACAAAAACCATTGGAGGTCGCAACAACCATTGGAGGTCGCAGCAGAGGGGGTCTACTTGGCAGGTGACGATCGAAAGGCTATACCATTCCCTAAGGGTAAATGCCAATTTACGGCTAAGTCCTTTCCCTGTGAGCAACACTTTGAGTATTGTTTACGTTCCATTTTTCCATCTTAACTTTTCATCAGCAGACTCAACTTTCCCCCACTTTGCCATATTGAAAGGCTTTTGATCACCTCATCTTACGATCATGTGCCTGCAGTGGCGTCTGGGGGGCCTAATAGGAATCAAACTAGGACATTACCCCGGTCAAGGGTCATCTGCACAGTCAACTCCTTCTGAAAGACCATCCCGAAGTGGTGCCGCATCAAGAGCCGGGCAATTTGTTAGAGTTCGGCCGCTGCCGACGGCCGACAGCCGATGAGGGCCCAGACTCGCCCACACGGCCCGTGCCCGGCCATGCGATACGGTGATTGGATACATTGCTCGCTTCTTTTCACCTCGATTGCGAGACCTGGAGCAGGAATCGTGTTCATAACTCCGAAGTCTCAGAGAGACACGTTGACAACCACGCTAAGCTCATGCACGTGAGAGCTGACGCCGCCACGTGGATCTAGCCGGTTCCTGTTCTTTTCGCCATGCCGTTGTTTGTTCCCAGATTTCCCCAGATCCCCAACCAATCCCCCATAGGGCAAGGCAACGTGACATTTGGGGTTGCAGTAGGACCCTTTTCTGACATGCGTATGCCTTATGTTGTACTCTGGAAGCGAGGTCCTTGTTTTCCTCCAGTAAGCCACGTGCTGCTTACAACTTCCAAGTGCGTCTCTTTGGTCAAATGGGCCACTACCAGCGAAGCTAACGGCCCCTGTCTACTATTTCTGGGGTAATACCCCGGGTCGAGGTCGCCCATGGGGTGAGGGTGTGTCACAGGCGGCTAAAGACTAGCCGGGATTTTTTTTTGGTGGCGTTTTCCAGCGGCCTCGACTGGCTCTTTCGCTGGGAAATTGAGAGCCAGGACCATCACGCCGACCCTCGCCAGTGGGTGAACGCTACGAGCGAGCCAGAATCCTATCCCGACAATTGCCCGGTATGGCTTCTTGGCTGTTGGGCCTCAATTCGTAACCGAGCCCTAACCAGACGCCACAAAAATGCCTTGCGCCGATGCTGAGGTTCGTGGCGAGACGGCGTGCTTATAATACACGGCGTCCCTCGTGTTGCTGTGTCGCTTGGCGAGGCTTGACTTGACTTTTCTCCCGTTTCTTTGCACGATTTTGCCTTCGAAGCATATTCTTGGCACTTGAGGTGAAAGCTTGTCACGATGGTGGTCAGTCAATCTGTCGTTGGTCGTACCAACGCCGAGAAGCCTCATGGCTTGATGGGCATGCTCAAAAATCCCTATGTCTTTGCGACATGTGCGTTCGCCTCCCTTGGTTGTATCATGTACGGATATGATCAGGGTGTCATGAGTCCCGTCCTGGTCATGGAAAATTTCGAGAACCATTTCCCGTACTTCATGGGCTCAACCGTCCAGGGATGGCTGGTTGCTTCTTTGGAGTTGGGTGCTTGGGCTGGTGCGCTGTTCAATGGTTACCTCGCGGATCGCATTTCTCGCAAGTACTCTATGATGGTTGCTGTGATAATTTTCACTCTGGGCTCTAGTCTTCAAGCCGGCGCCCAGAAGCCGTCGTACTTCTTTGCTGGTCGTATCGTCGGTGGTATCGGTATTGGCATGTTCAGTCAGGTAAGCGATTCTCTTATTCTTCTTTTCTTGTGCTAATCGGTGTAGGTTATTCCACTTTATCAAGCCGAAATTGCGCCTCCAGAGCTGAGAGGTTCTTTGGTCTCCCTGCAACAATTGTCCATCACCATCGGTACATCGATCGCTTTCTGGCTGGATTATGGTACATTTTCCCTTCGCTGTCTATGCATAATACTCTGTTTCTAACCCTGCATCAGGAATGCAATACGTCGGCGGCACTACCTGCAATCCCGAAGGCATCTCCAACCCCTACCTCGCCGATGGCACCTACAACGCTGCGCAGAACCACGGACACACATGCTTGGGACAGAAGACCATCGCGTGGCGCCTGCCCCTCGCCCTGCAGATTTTGTTTGCCTGGATTCTGTTCTTCGGGATGTTCTTCTTCCCCTTCTCCCCTCGCTGGCTGATGTCCAAGCACCGCGAAGAAGAAGCGACCGCCGCCCTCTCCAAGCTCAGACGACTGCCACCAAACGACCCCCTTCTGCGCGCTGAAATTCTCGAAATCAAAGCTGCTGTTCTCTTTGATGAGGAATCTGAAGCCGAAGCGATCCGTCAGGGTGGCAAGCTTGCCCCCTGGAAGATGCTTTTTGCTCCCAACATGTTCAAGCGTCTTGTTCTGGGATGCGGTATGTTATTCCACCCGTCTTCATCCTCAATGACATATCTAACAATAGTATTCGTAAACAGGAGCCATGATCTTCCAACAATTCACCGGTATCAACGCTGTCCTCTACTACGCCCCTCAGATCTTCTCATCGTTCGGTTTTTCCTCCACCAAACAGACCCTCCTGGCCACCGGTGTCACCGGTATTCTCCAGATTATCTTCACCCTGCCTGCAGTGCTCCTGCTCGACAAGTTCGGTCGTAAGACCTTCCTGATCGCCGGAGCGATCGGCATGTTCTGCTGTCACATTGTGGTCGCCATCGTGGAGGGCCTGTACGAAGATAACTGGAACAAGAACGAGGGTCTGGATAAGGCCCAGGGATGGGTAGCCATTGCGTTCATCTGGCTGTTTGCCGTCAACTTCGCCTACTCTTGGGGTACGTACATACCAACCACTCCCCCTCCACCCCCCTCCCTCATAACAAATACTAACCACTCATGGAAAATTACAGGTCCCGTCACATGGGTTCTTGCCCAGGAAATCTTCCCCAACAGTACCCGCTCTCGCGGTGTCTCCATCGTCGCCTCGACCAACTGGATGTTCAACTTCGTCATCGGTCTGACCACCAAGGACATGCTGAAATCCATGAAGTACGGTACTTATATCTTCTTCGCTATTTTCAGTGCGTTGGGTGGTCTTTTCATCTGGAAGTTTGCCCCTGAGACGAAGGATAAGACCCTTGAGGAATTGGATATCTTCTTCGGTGGTGGTATGGATAGTATTGCCGAGGCGGATCGTCAGCGCATGGAGAGAATCTATGATAGTTTGGGATTGTCAGGTGTTAAGGAGGTGGGCGATCTGGTGGTGGAGAAGGAGAAGGGTGAGATTACGGGTGAGGTTGTGGAGATGTCGTAAATGGTTGAGTTAGCTTGGGGGACAGTGTGATGACAGGGTGGGTGGGTGTGCAAAGGTGGTTGGGCTGATGTCGTTTTGTGGTAATGTGTTTAATGTGTTGGGTTATTAGTGACTGATAACACTGGAATTGCAGTGTGTAGCTAGTTTGGTAATAATGATTGCTTATATGCAAATACTCTCTCCTTGTCTCAGGATATTATCTGGTAAAGTATATACTAACACTGAAGTCTTACAATGCCCAGTTCTGAACAAGTAGTATACGAAATGTAGGATACAAAATATACAAGTACTAAATCACACCCCCGAATCAATCTCATCCACAAAACCCCGATTACTAAAAGCCGTCCAATCCCGACACGTCTGCGCCATAGACTCCGGAATAGCAAGTCTTTCAATATCCTCGGGTCGTTCCTTTACCACAGAAAATACCCATTAGCGATTAACCCATCACAATAGAGCACAACCAAGACAGAAAGAAATGAAGGAAGGAAACTTACAACCACATTCAAAAGCAAACCCACACTAACATGCCACGACATATGACAATGAAGCGGCCAAACACCGGGATTATTCGCCTGCCATTCAAGCACCACATACGCGGGACTATCCTCCGTACCTGGCTGGACGATCTGTGTATCGCGACGTTGAGGGTTTATAGGATTAGTGACGACTCCATCCCAGGTCCCTCTTCCCTGGGCTAGCACCCAGTAGTTATGGCCGTGGAGGTGCAGCGGGTGCTGCATGGAGAAGAGATTGTAGATGATGAGACGAACGGAGGAATTAGAGCCGAAGTTGTAGGCGTTCAGGTCTGGGTCTGGGTCTGAGAAATTACCGGATTTTCCCAGGAGGAGGAGAGGGGTGTTGTAGTCTGAGCGGAAGGTGGAGTTGTTGATGTAGAATAAGGTGTGGCCGGTGGTGTTTTGGGCGAGGGTGATTTCGATGGTTTGGGTGGCGGCGGGTGTAGATGGGGGTGTTTGGGGGTAGTAAGGGACTGTGAGGTTGAGGGGGTCGTTGGCGCAGTTGTTGCTTTCCCAGGTTGTTGTGGTGGTGGTGGCTGGCCAGGTTGCTGTGTCGGCGTGTTCGTAGTAGATGGCGGCTTTGACTGTGGGGATGCTGGCTGTGGCGTTGAGGCAGGTCATGTCGATGGAGGCGCGCATCCAGTATGAGTCTGTTGGGTTGCCGGTGGCTGTTACTATTACGTCGGTGCGCTGGCCGACACCGAGGGTGACGACGTCGGTGGTGTAGGGGTGTACGGGGACGAAGTCGTTGGCGATCACGGTCATGGTATGGTTGTCGATGGTGAATTTCTGGTTCGCGTTGGAACCCGTATTCATTAGTCGGAGACGATGGGTTTTGCCGGAGGAGAAGTTGAAGCGGGATAGGCTGGAGCTGGGGCTGCAGGTGGTAGTGGAGCTGCTGTTGCAGTTGTAGGCGCCGCGGCCGTTGATCAGGTTGTTGTCGACGTTGGGGAAGACCGGGGGGATGGAGAAGATGCTTTCTAGGACTTCGAAGTAGCTCAAATGGCTGTAGTCGGAGATGATGACGGGCCCTAGGTCATAGTCGTAGGTGGCTTCGGGCTGGACAGGGCCGTGGATGATCATGGGCCCGTATGCACCATCGGTGTACTGGGCGCTGTAGTGGGAATGGTACCAGCTGGTGCCGTACTGGTCGGCTTGGAAGGTGTAAGTGAAGCTTCCTCCGGGGGCGATAGGGCACTGGGTGATGCCGGGGACTCCGTCTTCCCAGGGAGTCTTGGCTTGTGTGAGTCCATGCCAGTGCAGGGTCAAGCCTTCTGCTGTGTCGGTCGTGATCATGTTGTTGACGGTGACGAAGATCATGTCGCCCCAGTTGGCTTCGATTAATGGGCCGGGAAATTGCCCGTTGATGAGGATGCCGCTCTTCTGGTAGCCATCTGGGGCGGTGATATCCCGTGTGATGGTAAAGTTGTAGTGACGTGTAACACCTGTGTCAGGGGGGCCTCCTGAGGGCGAGATGTCCTTCCATGGGGGGTGTTCGAGGTTGGAATGCTGATTTTGGTTGTTGCCATTAGAGTGCAAGAAAGGGCTAAGAGGGGATGTTGGCAAGAGGCCGTAAGGAGAGAGACCTATCAAAATATTAGTTAGCCGAGAGAGCACTACAGGGTTGAAGGAAAGAAAAGGGGCATTTATGAAGAATACCGTCAGGGAAATGTTGCTCAAAAGCGTTGAAGGAGACAACCGTCCCCAAAAGGAGGAACCAAGACTGCCAATAGACCATGATATTACGCTATTCTGTTGTTTGCTGGGGAGACAGCATGATTTCAGATGGGTCGCAGCTTAGATATAAGTATGTTTTACTCCTAAATAAACACGGATCCTGCGAGTTAGATATAAATTTAGACTTGTGAAGGATCAACCTTTACGCCCGATTTGAGGTGAACAATTGATCTGAGTGGGAACAGGGGGCTTGTAGATGGCTAGCCACGTTTTCCTATGTTTGTAGCATGCTTGTTGGGATCATCTATAGTACTACTTCAAATATTCAGTTCATGGACCCAGATCATGACACCAAATAGGGATGTTTCCAGAACTCTACAGATCTGCATCAGCAACGTGGTGCATCTCTGGAGAGCAACGATAATCCATGAGTATGAGGGCCAGCTCGACCCCCAGATTCGAGTTGGACAGGATCGCGTTTGATGCAGACCTTGTGGTGGCCCCCAATTAGTGACCCACTTACGGATAAAGATTTAGAAGATCTGGAGTTATGTGACTGTAGATGTTGATTCTTTGTTTGGCCCCCACAATACTACTGCTTACTACTGCTTAGTATCTAGAGACTTACCCTACCTAACTGCTTGCTGAGAATGTTGATGCAGCATGTTGCAAAGATCAATAACTAGACACCCTATTTTCTGCCACGCACTTTCTGATGATTTACATTCATAAGTAATCAGCGGGTTTGAGTAGATCGATAGCCTATGGGGGAAATAATCCTCGAACTATAACTATTCTTTAATTCAATATATCTTAATCTACTCTATCACAACTCTCCCCCTTACACCACTCTCATCCACCCCTCATGAAACTTCTCCTCCAACCTACGCCAAAAGATCCACCAAATACTGAGCCAAAAACCCAGCCGACTTACTCCCCCCAACAATAAAGAACCCCATACGGAACCAATACAAACAACTAGCCGGCTTAGTCAAATCGACCGAATAAATCATCACGGCCAACGAAAGCGCGGTGCCACCACAGCCCACAAGGAAGTAAACCGCGGACAAGCCCGCAGTAACACCCACCGCAACCATGAACCCAACCATAGCGACACCGAGCACAGAGGCAATAATCTTAGTAGAATGTCTATACCTCACCGCCATGGACTTAACACCCGCCTGAACATCATGCTGCACATCCTGATGCGCGTAGATCGTCTCATAGATAATCGTCCAGAGGAACTCAACCACGAACAAGCAAGCCGCTGGAGCGGAAAACGGGTCCACGCCCATCCCGACAGCGGGGAGGATCATAGTCACGGAGAAAGGCAGGCCCAGGAAAACGGGGGTGAAGTCCATGAAGCGTTTACAGAGGGGGTAGATGGCGTGAAGTACGCCCATGGCGAGACTGTATGCGTGACATTGGGCGGGGAGGTGGCTCAGGATCCAGGCGGTGATGGCGACTTGAGCTAGGGTGAAGATGTGGCCTTGCGTAGTGGAGACGGCTCCGCGGGCAATGGGTCGACAGCGGGTTCGGGGTACTTTGCGGTCGAAGTCTTGGTCGACATTGTCGTTCCAGGTGCAGGCGGCCCCGCGGATGAAGTTGGTGACGATCCAGAAGAAGATGAAGGATTGGAGGAATTCAGGGGCTGTGATGGGCGGGGATGCTAGTGTGGCGCCCGCGGAGAGGCCCATTAGGGTGGGCATGAAGAAGCCGAGGAAGCCCGGTCGGTCGAGTCGCATTAGTTGGACGTAGGGAACCCAGGATGATGGGACCAATTTGGCTACGCCTTGGATTGGCATCTCGTTTGTAACGGGGTTGCCCTTTGGGGCTTTGACCTCCTCGTGACGGGCCGTTATGGCCACTTTGTGCACGGTTTGGCGCTGGGTAAGGGTCTCTTCCATTGTGTTGGAGTCAGGAGTGAAGGATGGTTGAAGGATGAATCGGGGAGGCTATGATAGGGTAGACACTGTGAGTGCAGTGTTGAGAAGTGTATATCTAATCTTAGAGGAACCGACAGTGTTTTTGGAAGGATGAAGGATGATTGATGATGGATGGTTCTGGTTCATTGATATGGGAGGAATGTGTCTTATATATCTTTGATTCCAACATTCGTTGCACACACACACATTGTTCTAGATACAGATATTGATCCGAGAACAGGTAGATACACATGAGTGAGAGATTATTCTGCCAAGTCGTTCCTAAGCTATACTCACCATCTGGAGACAGGCAGACTCGAGCCACGGCAAATGAAGAAAACTGGACGAGTGAAGATTGCGGGCTGTGCTCACGGTGGCCCGCCCTCTTCGATTAGGTTGGGGTCCAAGAAATGGGGCAGTTAAGCAAGCGAGCCTGCAATGGCTTAGCGGTTTACTGTGAGGGAGTCGTGCTGCAGTCCGAATGCAGTAAGTGATGTGCTTGAGAAGGCGTTCTGCCAATTATTCGGACCGTCGATCTTTGACTAACTGCAGAAATTGGTTGCTGCATACAAAGGAGTGCCTTGATACAGATGAGGCTGTATACTCAATTGTTAGTAGATGTCATAGCATTTGATTTTGAGATCAGGGATCAAATGCATCAGCGGATAAGTATTTAAGCATGTTTTGGCAGGTCTCCACTTATCAATTGTCTAGACACACTACTACTGGTACTCCACTGCACCAAGTGTTTGCAGCTGCAGCCAAGCGTTATGCCGGAGCAGTCAAAATCTGACGTGAGAAGAAGTATATAAATGGAAAGAGAAAAGAGAGTGAAAACGGGATAGCAGAAAATGATGTACTACGGAGTACTTACAGCACAAATGGGATCGATGATTCGATCGAGCGGTACTGCAATACAATACAGCAGCGTAACAAGAGGTAATCAATTGGATTAACTGGTCAATCTCGGAAATGAACTCTGCTTCCAGCAAAATGGGGGCCCATCTATCTCGAGGTCTCCGCATATCAGAGAGCGGCTATAGCCCCCACCGAACTAATAGAAAGGAGCCCTATCTCCGATTTGACATGGGCCAATACACTAGCAACATGGAGAAAATTCAATTTTCAATTGAGCTAAGTAGAGGTACGTGCACCAGCAATAAGTTCTGCATTATGCAGCAACGGCTTCGATAATGCTATCCTGCAAGCTCTCTGTATACGTGTGCACCTTGTTAATCTTCAGCCCTGCGCTCTGTAACAGCCGATTCCACTGTTCCTGAGTTCGCTCCCGAGCACCCAAAGCCGCCATCATGAGCATGTCTAACTGTGCCTGCTGCCAGTGAACGCCAACGTTGGGCAGGACCATGTCATCAATCAGAATGTAAGAGTCTGGAGCCATTGCATCCTTGATATTCTGCAAAATCTCCACGCACTTGTGGTCTGGCCAATCATGGAGGATATTCCGTAGATAGTAGAATTTCGCTCCTATTCTCATGTTAACGATTGTATACTACAGGGTAAGCGATGGGAGTTGGGAGAGGTCATACCTTTGACTGGCTGCGGAGTGAAAAAGTTATAAGCCATGAACTCTACGCCAGGATGCTGCGTCGCGTTGGCCGTGGTCGGGGCCAGATCCTGAACAATCACTCGGCCTTCGAGTTGGCTGTACTTTTCCCGAAAGGAAATGGCTTGCTGGCCGAACCCTCCTCCAATATCCACGAAAAGGGCTCGGTCAGCGCTTGTTTCATTGGCCTTGTCGGAGGCTGGGAAGACATCCAAGAAGGTAGGCATGCCAAATCGGTTGGCCTGCATGTGTTCATTGAAGAACGCCAAATTCTCAGGGTGTTCTTGCAGCCATAGAAACGCCGGTAATTCCGTGTTCATGACTCTCTGGAAAGGTGTCTTTACACTGTCCTGAATATCGGGGTACCCATTGTCCTTCAGGAAGGCCGGAAGATCTTGGATGGATGGGCCGGCATTGTTGAAGCTGCATTAAAAGGCAGTTATTTAATCAAGTCCCTTTTGAGAGTCGGGGTATGGGTATTACATACAGATGGCCAACGGCAGCTTGGAATCCACGCTGGGAAAATGTTCTAGAGATGTTGGACGCAGTGAACGTATCTTTGGCCACCTCCTGGACCGCGTGATAGGAAGCCAAATAACGCAGTAACCGGCCTTGTTCGGTTAGAACCGAGCCCTCTCACTTGTGAGGGAATTACATACCCATGAACACTGGATTGGCTCCTGTGCTCTCACTCAGCTGGTCCACAGTGAGGGGGCCATCGGCCTGGGTTAATAGCTCGAATAGCTTTAAATCGATGGCGGTGCGGATACAAGCCAGTTGCATATTCTGGTGAGGGAATATCCAGTTAAGTATACTTGGCTTAGCCAACTGCAGGAGCGGATGCATACGTAGAAGGTAAAGCGCTGGACAGTATCATCTGGAGACTCGATAGAAGCATACAGCTTGCTCAGTGAATCCAAGATATCCTTGCGTGTTTTCTCATCACCGGCCTTGGCCTGTCTCCGAACTTCTTCCACTAGGGCCTCCATTGCTTTCTTTGCTCGTTCGTATGTTTGGGGTTTCAAGTCACTGACGGGTGTTGAATTTTGAGAACCAATGGAGGAGATGAGGCCTGAGTAGGACAGGATTGTTACTACTATTTAACTACAGGGAAGATCACACTGGACACAATGTACAAACATCACATTGGGCATCCTTGATGCTGGGTTCGCACTGAGGACAAAGAAAGAACCTCTGGGCGGTTAATGTCAATGCCGCCTCCAGCAACCTACGTTTGGATTTCCAGGGGACCTCTAGTCGACTAAACTCCAGTAAAGTAAGCTTTGATTTGTATGGTGGAGCCGGTTTGGGGGCCGCTGCAATACTGAAGCCCTGGTCCACATAGGGTAAGTCGCTCCCCGCCCTGGAGGGCCGCTTTCCATCGCAAACGATAATACAAACGGGATAATCTGATCGACGGCTGGTGGAGACCCTAACCCACAGACAGCACTCATGCCGAGCCTTCCCAGCCTTTGAGTTGGCCGCTCGGCTACACAAATCTCCAAATTTCATACTAATTTCTGACCGGCGGAGCCTTAGCCCAAGTCTGTTCGCGGCTCGCGTTCCAGTTGCATGTCTTCGGCCAGCGCAGCCACTGGGAATGACGAACGACGAATCACACTAACGAACTGGTCAGTAGTTGTCGGCAAAGGACAAACAGCTTGCTAATGAACTAGTTAGTGAGAAAAGCGTACAGAAGTGTCAGCAATACGCATTGACGGCCGGTAATCTTAATGGATGGTGGCTACTCCAGATGTGGTAATATTCTCTCGGCTATCCCGTGGACTAAACATGTTCCCAGCAGGTACTCCTCCTCACTTTGGCCCCCAGACAGGTACAAGAATGTACATGAGTCCGATACAGCCACAGGTCGATCGGGCTCACTACCACAAACTGGCGAGGTTGACTGCATATTCCAGCTGCACGTCTACGCCTGTGGGGGCGTCTTGTTCATGGATGCATGCTTATATGCGTGAAAACCCCTCCTTTCGCTATGAAGACAAGCCAAGCCCATATCAGTCGCCCCTACCAGCCCCGGTCGCGAAGCAGAAAGAAAAGCATTCAGTATGAGTGCACCACCGGCTGGCGGTGATCAGAATCGCGGCCCTGCTCTGGTGGCCATTTACTGGGCCGAGACATCTTTCGCCATTCTGGCGGTCGCATTGCGACTCTATGGCCGGAAACTGATCAACGGCTTTGGCGCTGATGACTATATGATGGTCTTCACCCTGGTACGCACTCCATTCCATTTCCTATGCCTCATATCCAACCATACTAATATGTATCTCCTCTTCCCCTTCTTCAGCTCCTATTCATCACTCTAGCTGCATTTGTGACCTACCTCGCCGACAAAGGAGGCTGTCGACATCTATACTACTTGACAACCGACCAACAACTCCTAGTCGTGAAGTTCAACTGGATCACTCAAGTATGGGGTATTTTCGGCTTCGCGACCGGCAAGAGCTCAGTGGCTCTACAAATCAAGCGAATCTTGGGCCCGAATGATAACTGGATGAAATGGCTCTTATGGTTCCTCATGATCTCTACCATCATATTCTGCGGTTTGGACTGCCTCTTCGGCTTCGTGCAGTGTGATCCTCCCCGCGCATTATGGGAGCCTTGGATTCCCCATACCTGCTGGGACACAAACGTGCAGGCGAATTTTGCGATATTCATATCAGGTATGTTGCGAATTACATCCCTGGAGAACATCTTTCACTGGATTATCTGACTGATATCGTTGCCCTACAGCATGGAACGTGCTGGTAGACCTTGTCCTCGCTGCTATTCCCATCCCGATTATCTGGCGTACGAGCCTCACCCTCAAGCAGCGGATTGCTACCTGTACCCTTCTTGGGCTTGGTCCAGTGTTAGTATTATATCTTTTATCCCCGGTATTCTGATCAATCGTAACTAACTTCTTCATTCTAGAGCTGCAGCCTTCGGCCTCGTCAAAATCCAATACCTCGCTGGACTGAAAGAGCGTTCTGACCTGACCTGTACAGCCTCCCTTCTTCCCAACCCCCCTCTTTCATCGCAGTGGTTACTAACTCCGACTCTTCACAGGGCAAACATACAACCTGTACGTCTGGTCCGGGTCCGAACTCTTCGTGATCATCATCTGCGGCTGCGTGCCCCCGATGCGTCCTGTATTCACGACTCTGTTCGGACAAAACAAGAGCCAGTTTACAGGCTACTATGACTCCTCCTCTGGATATAAGCGTCGACAGAGTTACAAACTCAGTACCCTGGGATCGTCACAGCCGGTCCAAAGTCAGGATGAGGACACCGAAGCGCTGCATTCTCGGGTGGAGGGGACCGGATCACATCTGCCCCAGTCGCGTTTTACTGAGGGGGGAATTTATCGGGAGGTTAACATATCGATAGTAGAGGGACCTAAGTGATAAGTTATATTTATATTATAATTGATTTATGTTATTCGTACATTTGTTATTTTGTGCTTGACTCCTTTTGTGGTTTTATAAATGCCATTTTGTAGGAGCTACTTCTCGTTTCGAGTAAGATACGGTATTGATACTATAGGTAAACGGCGCCAACCTGCTGTATCGACTACAATTTTGCCGCTAGGGGTATGTTTTCGACGAGGGATGGAGTAAACAATCGCTGGGTTCTGCGTTACCCTGAGGAAGAGAAACAGGCGCAACCCTGGCGGAGAACGGTTGAAGAGAGATGCAGTAGAGTCGCCTCAAGGGAAAGGCAGAACGGCGAACTTAACCCAACCCACTGGTTTTCCTTCCCAATCAAACTGTCATATCTCCCTCTGTAAAGGGTCCGAGTTGCGACGAATGCGATCCGGATGACGCAGGGGAAATATTGCTAGCTTGGCGACCTTGACTAGTCGTGGATCCTCCATCTAGCTCCCGATTGATCCCTTGTTTCGTGCTGAAACATTACTCAGTTTATATAGATAGATTGATTGGAGATCGGACTGCCCTCATTCAGCGCAGCCAGGGCACTTTTGTAGGGCGTATGTGACCAGAACAGGCCTCCAAACTGCAGAATTCGCTACATACAGGACCCTTTTCCTTCACTCGTAACGTATCGCGTATCTGGCAGTATTGCTCAAATACCGTAATTTTAAATGAAGCTATACCCAACTCAAACTGGCCAATCAGACCGTATATACCCAAGCTCTTTCAGGGGTGCGTTCCCCTATGGGACTCTCTTTTCCTCTATCCTCACGTTCTTTCCCAATGTTCTTGGGTTCGTTTTAAGCTTCGGCGTAAGCCTCGTTTCCGACGTCTGGCGCCTGCGGGGGCCCGCTCGCTCCTTTTCCCTACCCGGTAGAACGCTTCCGACCTTACCCAATTTAGTATCCGTTTGCTCTCGGAGCACATCATAGATGAACTGAAATTGCATCTCGTTATAAACCATCATCATGCGTTGCTCGCGCATCTGGTTAACCGTGTCAAAGACAGGGTCGGCTTCGGGATCGGCTAGCTGCAGCAGCTGGCCCGATTCAAGCTCTTGGAGGAGATGATCAAGGGCGATGAAAGTCCCTGTGCGGCCGACTCCTGCACTGCAGTGGACCACACGTGGATTATGAGGCCCCGATTTGGAAGTTGATGATCTGATCAGTTCAAGGAGAGCCTCGCGATCGTCGCCTTCGGGCTTTGAATAATCTGCCCAGCCTACAAAGAGATAATGCCACACGGTTTTCGTCTCCGAGCCGATTGTCAGCTCGAGCTTGCGAATCTCCGAGCGAGACTTGACATCATACGTTAACTCTAATAAGGTAACCTTGCCAATTGTTTTGAGGCGTTCCTCCTGATTGTTTGGGTCGATCACGGGTGTATCTATCTCCTGAGCAGCAAAAGACCTATTCGACTCCTTAGGCGATTCCTCGTTGGCAATCACCTCAGCAACAGGGTGGCCAACAATGGTGGGTCCAGAAGTTTCTATAACCTCAGCTGTCTCGGTTTTCTCGGCCGCGGAACTCCCAGCCATGTCAGTAGTGGTTTCAAATACTTTTTCGGGGGCAGTCTCTTCGTTATTGGCCTGGTCGACAGCAGCGGGATCAGCGGGGTTGGCCTCTTGAGACTGTTTTGTTTCAGCCGTCCCCTCTGAGAATGGCTCTTTGATAGGCTCCTCAACCAGGATCATCGAAGCCTGCTCCAGGTGCGGAGGAAAGTACTGTGCACATTTTTCCCGACCATCCTCAAAGGTCTGCGTCAACATGACAATGACGGCGACATCTTTGCTTTCATGGAAAACCATTTGCCAAAAGTGCGAGAGATACCCGAATACAGGGCCCTGCCGATTGAGACGACGGTTATTGTCAGCATTGGTGTAAGAGGCAGACAAATGCTAGCCTAAAGCAAGGTCATCAAACATGCCAAGAAATTGGCCAACGTACCTGCGTCGCAATATACGTTCTCTCCTCTTGCGTAACTGAGTCCTTGAGTATGATCGGTGAGGCGTTGATAAAATCACATTCGCCCTCGGGCACCCGCAGATGAATCCGGCAGTTCGCCCATGCCTGGACATTGACATAACGATTGCGGGCCCTGACTTCGGGACCATTTTCAAGGGCATAGGGATGCGCAGGATCGTTGGCAAGTATGCCTTCATGCAGACGCGTCCTTTCTTGCCATGCGATTTCCTCAAACTTGTTCTGAATCTCTACAAATAAAAAAAAAAACGATCAGTCAGCCGGCTTCCCACATGTGCGAGGCGCTCCCCTGCCTCGTTTTTCCTACTTTCTATATCTTGTTATCGGTCGTATGTTCTCCGCTCCCTCACTTACCCGAGTCTGATTGGCACAGGAACGGTGGTAAATCATCTGTATTCTGATCATCCAATCTGAAGTTTCCCTCCTCGCCAAACATCTCAACAATCTCTAGGCTGTCTTCGCTGCTTCTGTTCAGCTCGGGTGCTGTAGCCTGTCCCTTTTTGAAGCTCTGCGACCTGCAAAACATGATTTCAGTAGGAGTACAGTGCAATAATGCAGCACTGGAAGTCATACGTATCCAGATCATCACTACCCCTGAAGAAAGCATCAGTATCAGAACCCTAATTTTGGGTTGAGTACATACCCAACTGCAAATTCTGTGATCCCCTTCGCTTTCAGTTCAGATTGAGCGATGAAGTGGCGAATTGTCAAATCCAGTGAGGGATCGTACTGTGGCTTTTGAACATTCTGCCACACCGCATAAATCAGCTCCTCAGCTGCATCTGGAATCACCTCACCCGATATGGAGGTGAGATATTCATTTTCATCGTCATCTGTAAATTCCGAGTGCAATCGTTCCGGAAGAGATCCTATACTGGTTGGAAGCGAATTTGAATCCCTTCTTGATCCGGACCATGCTGATTGCGACCGCCCGCCATCTACATGTCCTGCAAGAGAGATTTGTGCCAGCGAAATCAGGTGGTTCGCGACATGATCTATCATATCCTTCGGCTTTAGCTCTAGTTTCTGCACTGTAGGACAGAAAGGACATTCTCGTATGATGATATCGTCGGGTGATTTTTGATAGCATGCGGCCGCGATGTCGTCGATGTCATCGTCATCGAATTGGCCTTCATGATGTTGATGCAAATGTTCCCTGAAGCCAGATTCTAACTGGAAGAAGAATGTCGTATTGTGTGTGCTATCGACACAGGTCCAACCACTGGCAGGGTGCTGATTCTTCATGTGACTCAGCCAATCCTTGCCCGACTCAAAAAGGGAGTTTGGGGTGGGACAAGACTCCAGGACACAAACATACGGCATGAGGTCTTGAATAAAGTGGCGCCTTTCTCAAGGATTAGTTATAAATCTTGCTCTGTGTGCTTAGAGCACTCACTTCCAACTTCTTCCGCTCAGCTCTTCTGTAGAACAAGCCAAGAAGCAGTATGGACACTCCGACTCCTTGTGGTTGCCAGACACCTTTGGTGGTGGAGGGATATCCGCACCGCTACAATCCACATCATAGGATGTCCTTTCATTGGCCGACTTTTCAGAGTAAGCTTTTGAAATTCGATCGGGTTGAGCTGTTGTCGCTGTCATAGTAGACGGGCCTACCCTTCGCATACGTGATGGGTTTTGTGTCACAGCTCCTTGTGCCTTCGACGTGAGGGAACCTGTAATGCTGGCGCTGGCCCTGAGCGCTGGCCTTGGAGTGAATTGATGGCTCTGGTCAGTCCCCGCAATTAGAGCGTTTGTAGCCTTCTTGGCTTTCAGGTAGGAAAAGTATTGCTGGCGCAAACAAACGGTACTGAAAATGCGTTCCCGCAGGCCATCAATCGCTTTGGAACCCTTCATGCGGAACTCTATGAGCCTTTTTGCACCGTCCTTGAATGCTTCTGTCAGATTTACTCCATTCTCATCAAACTCAGCATAGTTCCCAACTTTGACGTATCTGCGATGAATCCCCGAGCGACGGATGGCGCGAGACAAGCGGAAAAGGCCATCCAGCGTCTCACTGATAGCTTGGAGGGAAGCTTCATATAGCAGCCCAGTAGGCATGGTGGAATTTAATGGAAGTGTAGACTGCTCTGGGTATGTTGATATCAAAGATTATCGAACCAGGAAGAAGCTCCAGGCATATGACATACTGATAAGGTCAACTTTTAAATCATCTAGCAAATCGACCATCGTCGATTGCAGCAATGGGGCGTTGCGCAATCTCCAGTCCATCGAAGCTCGGCCAGGGGCCAGTATGAAATTATTTGCCGCCCACGAGTTGAACCGGAATATTTCGTTTTCTATGTCCGGCTCGGTCCCATCCAGTGCGCTCGCAAATCTGTCAAATAGTTGGGCACATTCAGCAGCTCTGGATGCAACAGCCATTTTGACTGAGTGATTCAATGTTCTGATAACAATGAGGCCGTTTGGTATATTGGGCCGGATTTTGAGAGGAATAACATCAAACTATGCGGGGGGGTCATCTGCTAATATATGAGAGTCGGGGAGCACCTTCCAATTGGGCGTCTACTTACATCAAAGCGCTAAACCCGAAAGGGCAACAAGAATCCTTCCAGATGAGGGGTTAACAGGGGAGGATTTGCAGTTCAGTTAAATAGTTAGCAGCCACCAGGCAAGCTGACAAATCCTAACTAGGAAGTGAAGCACCAGCCGCACATGAGGATAGTTCACTGACAACAATACACAACACTAATTCTTCCGCGACATTCTCCAAGGCATACCTCCCACGATGGCTCATCGTTCAGCAGACATCGACCTGGTGTATTTAGTTTCAGATGTCATTACAGCGCTAGGGGGGGCCTGCAAGCACTCCCCTCGATTATACCGCGAGCTGAAGGTATCGCTGGCTATAATGGCTCTGGAAATACACAATACAGATATTCGCATGGCCCTCTTCGAACGACCAAAATTACAGAGGGCATTTGAGAACCTGGCGAAAGCGTTAGACGGGGCTTTCCGCAAGGACTTCGTCAAGGCGAAGTATCAGCATTTAAAGGCAGAAGAAACGCAACCTCTTAGCCTCTCCAAGTGGTGGCCTTGGTTGTTCACCAGTTGGGCTGACAGCTCTAAAGAGTCTATGCAAAATTGGACACAAACCCCTTACTCATATCTTGGAATGGTCTGTGAGCTTTTTCAAAGCTCTTTACCACGAGAGCTACGGGTCAGAGAGCTCCTAGTTGATGATTATCGAGTAATTCGAGACCTGACCAGGTTGGTCAATGAGCTGGTAGAACAACTCGATCGTGGTCAGTTTCTTGATGATGACGAAGACTTCACTGAAAAGGCACAGCCGAACCCGCCGATCAGCGAGGCAGCTATTCGTGGTGGGACCAGCGTCCGCTATCTGTCGCAGAATCTGTACCACACACTGCACGAGAATTGGCCTTGTCAATTGGAAGGGCATGAGCATGGCGGAAAGTTAGGCCATTGTGTGGAAGCAAAGTTCTGCCTTGACCCCCAGTGGAGTTCGCGCGATCCGGATCCATCGCGCGGTAGCTTTTTTATCCTGTTGGCGGGTTCAGATATCATTCAGGAATGCCGGATTCATTGGCTTCCCACCAAGTTAAATAGCCCCTGCCTTCCCAGAGCAGCCAGTAGCTAACATATATCCAGTATTGTAAATAATGAGAACACCCCTGCATGCCTTGTGGATCACGAAGCCTCGAAAGACGTCTGTTTGCAGCTGACGAAGGACGACAACAACCGATTATGGGGTCTGGAATTAGGGCAGCCACTTGAGGTCCTACAGCTCGAGGAAGAGTGTGCTGAAAGATCTCTTGAAAGTCTTCGAAAGTTGCTGGAGATTGTGAAGCCCACATATGCAGCAAAGCGAGTTCTGGGGCTGGTATTAACGCGATCTCTTCTACACCTTCTGGAAGGACCATGGGTCAATTCGTATCTATCTATCGATGATATCTTCGTCTTCTGCAAAGTGCAGAATGGCTATCCATGCCCATTATTTGACAGGGTATTCCTCTCGACGGCTTTTAAGGCAATTGATAGCGAAAGCAGTCCCCAAGCTAGCCGACGGCCTCCTTACAGCATTCACCCGTTTCCGACAATCCTTGCCCTCGGGATCGCGCTGGCAGAAATGGAGCTAGGAGACGAGCTTGTTGACATCTACGGTCAGCCATCTTTTGCTGGACTGAGAAACAAGCCATCTAGGCTTGCAAAGAAGCTATGGGAGGAGTGTGAGCGTCGGTTCCATTTGGGGACTGGACTAATGCGGGCCGTCAAATTTTGTACGGATCAAACTTCGTTCCTTCGCTTCGCCGACATGGGAAAGGAGACTGTTTTCACCGATTCAGAATTTGTGGACGCCTATTACAGGAAGGCTATCAGACCGTTGGAAGAAGACCTTGTGAATGGGGCCAAGTGGACGTGGGACGAAGTAAACTGGCTGAAACGCCGCGACCTTGGCGATCAAGGAGTTTGCAAAATCATCAAGTCGAAAAATTACCCCCCTTTGAATGACAGCACTCATCGAATTCGAAATACAGAACAAAAGTGGAGCAAATCACCAGGACATGCGTCAAGCTTACTCGCAATATCAGAGGTCAATGGTTCCATGGAAGATTTCCAACAGAACCCCTCTAGCGACATAACCCTGCTTACCAATGACAGGGCACAACATTGCCAACCATCCAGCACCCCGGAGCCTGTGAGACCGAAGACTAGAGATGGCTTCGACATAGCCATCATTTGTGCACTCCCTCCAGAAGCCGATGCAGTTTTGTCTGCTTTCGACCATCACTGGGACAAAGACTTGTACGGCAAGGCAACGAATGATCCAAACTTTTACTCTGTGGGCGTTATGCGTGGTCGAAATGTTGTATTGGTTCATCCTCCACGCTCTGGCAAAGCACCTGCCGCCAATGTCGCTACCGCGTGTGCCATGAGTTTTACCAAAGTGACGCTGGCTCTCATTGTTGGGGTGTGCGGAGGCGTTCCATATAAACACAACAAGGATGTCCTACTTGGTGATGTTGTGATTAGCAAAGGAGTCATACAATACGATCATGGACGACAGTACTCGGATGGATTTAAACGGAAGGTTGAAATGGAAGCAGCATTAGGTAGACCGAACCCACAAATTGGCTCGGTGTTGGCGGCACTAGAAACTCAGTTTCACCGAGAGAACGCCCAGCATAAGATTACCGCCTTCCTCGATGGCTTGGACGAAGATGTGACATCCTACCCTGGAGATATGGAAGACAGGTTATTCCCATCCTGGTATCGTCATAAACACCACAATCGCCAGGTGTGTCGAGTGTGTGCAGATTGCTGCAACAGCAACGACTCCGTCTGCGACGTTTCCCCAGAACTCAACTGTCAAGTGACTGGTTGCGAGGAGATACACATCGTAAAACGACGTCGGCAAAATCAAAAGAACCAACCGTTTGTACATGTCGGTCTCATGGCCTCTGGAGATAGCGTTCTCAAGTCCGCTATACATCGGGACCAGATCGCGGAGAACGAGGATGTTATTGCATTCGAGATGGAAGGAGCAGGTGCTTGGGATGCCCTACCCTGTGTTGTCATTAAGGGAGTCTGTGACTACGCTGATAGCCACAAGAACAAATTGTGGCAGAAATATGCAGCATTCACTGCAGCTGCTTGCGCTAGGGAATTCATCCAGTACTGGTAGTGCCGCCAGAATCGACTGGCAGGTCAATCTGCAACAGTTTCCTGGGCTCGCTCCCACCTGTACCACAGGTACCAGTTCACTCGGGACCACCCAAATGGCACCGATCGCAAAATAGAAGCCACTCGTAAAAGCGCACAAGTAATTGGCGCTCAGATTGTGCGAATTGCTGAGGGGAAAGAAGCCATAGAACTTAGCCGAAGCAAGCCACTGCCACAGCTGCAGGACATGTGAGCCTTTCACTCCGACTTCGCCTGAGAACGTCCAGTTCCTGACTATTTGCTGTGAGCAAACTGGAGGAAGCCAGTGGTTTTGGCTACTATATAGTATATTCAAGATGTTCTACACAACTTGGTACCCATCCCAAGACTAGGGTACTCTAGTACTCGGCCTCAAAGCGTTTCACGAAGCTCCTCCACCTGCGAGACATCCTCCACAAAGGCAGCGCCATACTCTCTCATAATCTGTATCCTCTCCTCCATTTTCATGGCAAAACTGATTCTCATAAAACCCCTTGGCATTTCCTCGGCATTCGCAAACCTCAACACCCACACGCCTACACCATCCGCCGGCCACCCAAACACCAGCACTTTCTTTTCTTCCTCCGTCATCTCTCTCACCCCTAGAACCGCCTCAAGCTCATCCTCCCTACTCGGCCACCACGTCGCCCCAGTCCGGCGCAAGAGCTTACAGAACCTGTCCTCCTCGTCGACACTGGATGCGCGCTGCACGGCCTGAAAGCGCGGGAGCGAGAGGAAAAGCAGGTCAACCAGGTCAGCGTTTTTAATGAGGACGCCACCGGTGGAGGGGTACCCATAGACCAGGCATCCTCCGGGGCTGAAGACGGTCCGTTCCGTTGTCGGGAGAGGGGGGTTAACGGGACACGAGACGGCGGAGTCGTCCTGCTCCATGCCGTCGAGTGCTGGGAGTCGTCGGCCCACGATCGGGAGGCGGTCCACGTTGATGGGGAGGACGCGGCCGATGGTTTGGGCGTAGAGGAAGGAGAGGATGCTGGACATGTTATGTTGCTCGACTGAATCTGGGTTTGATAAGGCCAGCGGGTGATAACTAACTAGTTAGTTAATCGGCCCCGAACTGCCCGGGTCAGGCGCCCCACCGCCGAGAGAGTCAGTCGGTCCACAATCTCCGAGTCAGAATGGTGCCTGAGGCATTAACCCCATACTATATAGAATTTCAGGTATGATTGGGGATTCTGATATTCAGAGATATTATTTCTTTGAACGTCTCTACTACAGATCAAATCCTTTACAACTCTTACATTTATCTCTTATTATGGAGCCTCAAGTATCGTCTAGTTTACACGGAGGGGAAGGTGAAGAGAAAGACTGGCGTTTCTGGGTATCTACTTCCTAACATCATCTTCGACATAGAGTATATACTAACACATATGGGAACTACTTATAGACCATCTTCATCGCATTATCTATAACGTCCATTCTCTCCGCCCTCGACACCTCGGTCATTTCCACCGCCATGCCTACCATCGTGCACGACCTCGACTCCAGCTCCGCTTACGTATGGATCGCGAACGCATACTTTCTCACCAGCACTGCGTTTCAGCCGCTCTATGGCCAGTCGGCTAATATATTTGGCCGACGCAGTCTAATTATTCTTTCTGTTGTTCTCTTCGCCATCGGATCTGCTGTCTCTGGCTCTGCCAGGTCCACGAATGTCCTGATCGTCGGACGTACGACCCAGGGCGTAGGCGGCGGAGGTATCAACGTGCTCGTTGACATCATCGTGTCGGATCTCATTCCTCTGCGTGAGCGGCCAAAGTATATGGGAATCATATTCAGTGTTTTTGCGGTGGCGTTGAGTCTTGGTCCTGTGATCGGTGGGATCATGACGCAGCGGGTGACCTGGCGATGGATATTTTATATGAATTTGCCAATCTCGGGAGCTGCGCTGGTGCTTTTGGTGTTGTTCTTGAGGACGGAGTATGAGAAGGATTCGATACGGGATATGTTGAAGCGGGTGGATTTTGCTGGGAATACGCTTCTCGTTGCCTCGGTGCTTGCGGTCTTGTTGGCTTTGACGTGGGGTGGAACGGAGCATCCCTGGTCGTCGTGGAGGACAATCCTGCCGCTTGTGTTGGGGATTCTGGGTCTCGCTGGGTTTATGGTCTTTCAGGCGTCAGGGAAGGGCGTGGAAGAACCGACGATGCCGATTCGGTTATTTGCGAATCGGACGTCGCTGGCAACGTTCGGGCTGACGTTTTTGCATGCCATCCTCACGTACTGGATGACATACTTTCTTCCGGTATATTTTCAGGCGGTTTTGGAGGCGTCGTCTACGGCGTCTGGGGTGGATTTCCTTCCTAGTGCTGTTGTGGCGATCCCGTTTGCGATTCTGGCGGGGGCCGGGCTGTCTATATTGGGCCGGTATCGCCCGTTTCAGTTCATTGGGGTCATCTTGCTGACTATTTCTTTTGGGTTGTTGACAAGGCTGAACGCGATGACTTCGACGGGGTATTGGGTTGGGGTGCAGATTCTCGCTGCAGCTGGGAGCGGAGTGCTTCTTACGACCACGTTGCCGGCCATTCAGGCCCCGTTTCCTGAGGCAGATGTAGCCGTTGCGACAGCTACCTGGGCGTTTTTGCGCAGTTTTGGGGGTTTTTGGGGTGGGGCGATACCGTCGGCTGTATTCAATTCCAGAGTGAATGCTTTGGTGGATTGCGTGAAGAGTTCTGTACTGCGGGAGGAGTTGAGAAATGGTGGGGCATATGCACTGGCGTCGAAGACATTCATGCAGTCTTTGGATTCAACGCCTGGTGTTAAGGCGCAGGTCTTGGGGGTTTATGTTGACAGTTTGAGGTTGGTGTGGCAGGTAGGAATCGCGTTCGGCTTATTGGCGTTTGTGGTAGCTTTCATTATCAAGGAGGTGCCCATGCGGGAACAGCTTGAGACAAAGTTTGGCCTGACTGGTAGGGAGGATGACGGCTGCAGCAGTGGGGCACCTATTGAGAGCGCAGGGAAACATGTATGAGTGAGGGATGAAAGGAATGTCTGGTGTTCGGCGAGAAGTAGATCTTGTTGTTTTAGTTCATGCCACGAATTGATAACTTGATCCACTCCCCGGCATTCTAAACCTGGTCTATATAGTAATTTTGGCCACAAAGCCTGTCCAAACGTAAGTTAATCTCACTACCTAGCTAGCTAGGCTGGCCCTCGCTGAGTTGATCGTGAGATTCAGCTGGGACGGTCGACCTCAGAAGCCAAGTTGCATCGATGTCATCATAGCCCATTAGCTCAACGGAGTCATGCCAATAGCTACTCGGCTCGCCACCGAAGTCGCCTTCGGTCGGGTCCATCAGGTTTAATGGCTGAGAATGATGGCACAAGTTCGCATCTTCCGACCCACAGAGATCTTGAGACGATGACTTTTCTTGCGATGAAAGGAGTTTGGGAATTTCAGGATCTTTCTCTAGGAGTAAGCACGGCTGGTCAAACGGTGATAGACTTGCCAATTCGGAAATCCCCTCAGTACAATGTTGTGGTCTACTAATTGTTTCCTTGACAAACTCAGGAACGAAACCTCGGAGATCAGGATGTGCGATGAGAAAGTCCGATCCGACAGCGAAAGGACACGAGACAGAAGCTGGAGAAAAATATTGTCGAAATTGCGGACTAACAGCTAGTCTGCGGTCAAGGCCGATTTCGTATGCGTCTTCGAATTTTAGCGCCGGGGAAAAGTACATGTCGCGAAGCGCATCCATCGCAAATGTCTCACATGCTTCGTTATGGGTAATTATGGCATTTTCTGATTGGGTAGAGAGCAAGTGGGAGCGTAGTTGTGGCCTGGATTTGTGTTAGGCGAGTTCTATCGAGGGAATAACTTTAATCACCATGGTAGCATGTCTATGGAGATATTATGAGGGAGGCTCATCTGGATTGGTCTTCAAGGAGTCAGTAAAGGTCAAGAACGGACTCTGATCTCGCTCACGTTGGTCGTAGCCAGCCTGGAATCTGTGACGCATATAAATGGCACCCGCTATGTTGCGTGAGCAAAGACTATACCCGAGTTAATAAAGCGTATGCTAACTTGTGATGACCACCTACCAAGAACGCCATTTGAACAAGGTACAGCAAGGCCAGCTGGTCTATCGGCCTTGCCAATGGTCGCAAAAGCATGAACCGGCGATGCAAGTGAGCCAAGAGGCGCTGTATCGATTCCTCATTCTCGCTAACAGGATCATCCCAGCCATTTAATACTCCATGTACTATGATGTGCGTGTCACAGAGCGGTGAAAATGGCGTGGAGTCGACCGTCTTCAGGTCTTCGTAGTCGAGGAAGATTCGACTAATTAGACCAGGATCCGGTTCAGTGTGTCCTTCTTCTGTACCAGCCTGGGCGGCTTTATCGTCGGTGGAATTCAATGTTAATTTCATCGCTTCAGCGATAGTAACTAAATGATCGGCCAGTGTGCGCAACTCGTTGCGCTCTTTGCGCATCTGCCTGAGCTCATCCGAAAGTGCCTTGTCTGCGCCGCCTTGCAGCTGCGAGACTTGGAGCTCCAACAGTGCGAGGCGGTCCTTGGTGCGTTGGCGAGCAGCGCGTTGTGCATTTCGATCTTGGACACTCTCTTCGTTCCGCGTTTGAGATAGCCTGCGACATATGAGAAATGAGAAGCAGCCATGACTGTCTTGCTGTCGCCTGTTTTGGCGGGACACGTGCTGACTGCTTAGTGAGCCGCTAGGAAGTGATCCTTTCACTTAGTGTAGCTATTTGAACAGGGAGTGATATTCTTTTGTTAAAAATTTCTTTGCATGCATTATTATAACGCTCTTTCATGTCCCCCTCTCTTATCCGTCCACTGAAGAAATGAATGGGGTACCTCAAAGAGATCTGGGATAAGCTCTGGAACTATAGCATCATCGATAGTGGCTCGCACGGCACACTCTCCGTCCAATATGTGCTCAATATTCCCCAGAGTACTGTACATGACCCCAGAGGAATGAGACATCGGGCTATTAACGACTTGTTGGTCGTTATCCGAGGAATATTCCTTTCTGCCGCCTTTCCATCTCCCAACTAGCGACGGGTAAGACGAGTAGCACTCCAATGAGCCATTGTGACAAAGTCCACTAAGGAGGTCTGGGAAATCCATATTGTCATCGTCTGTGAGCCGTGTCGAAGCAGCGAGGATCTTCTGGGACGCCCTGTATGTAATGGCGTACGCCGCACTGCATGCCGCCTTTTCTATCATGCATGCCATCCGGACATTGTTCCCAGTTCCAGCTGGGGGATCGTACGAATAAGGCGGAAGGTAGCGAGATGGCATCGCCGTTATGTCGTGAGGCATCAACTGAATAGGTGAAGAGCCGTCGCATTTAATACCACAGTGACCGATCCAAAGAACGTCCCAGCTGTCACCGTACGGAGAATCTGTGGTCGCATTGCTTTCCGGAGAGTTGATCCTCGGTATTTGCTGAGCGCCTAGGGCGAGTCCTTTTAATTGCATTTTGATATTTATATCCCAGTCAATGTCGTCCTCAAGTATTAGTGCGCTTGCGATCCCAGCTGCGACGATTCTATAGATTCCATTAGATGATTTGAATGAACAGTATGTAAGACAGGTCGCTACCTCTGTACAGCATTCGCATGCGGGCGGGAAGCAGTAAAGGCTTCAACGCCCTTCTTTGATTCGTTCAATCCCTACCACGAACAGTAAGCAGACATCCATCGTGCGTTCCAGCTCCACTAACCTTGGCGCTATCTTCCTCGAGGACAAACCCGTCGATGAAGTCGACGTGAAATCCTGTAGCTGAGGATGCAAGTACAATCGCATCGCGTCTGTCTAAGCGTTGTACCGGGCTAATCGCAAATATTTTCTCAAACTATAATATGTCAATATTTCGGGTGAAAGGTCAGCGAGGTGGTGGAGTAACATACACCTAGTGTGTTGTTTGCGATCGCGTCGAAGGGGTCCCGGATCTCGTCGGGCTTAACATTTCGGCCGTGTCCAATGTTCCCATGAAATAACAAAGACCAGAGTAAAGCTAGGATAACGAGAAATAAGATGGCCAGATTTAAAGATCGACGGCGTGTTCCAGGAACCAACCTGACCGGAGACCCCGGAGTGATCATAGCAGCCATGTTCATTAATGGGATGATCAGGAATGCGAGCGCAGACCCCGCCTTTTTTAAGACCCCAATGATTACCTTTCAGATCTCCACTCTTTCTTTGATTGATGCGATGCATTGTGACCAAACAGCGTGACAGGCAGGTCAGCGTCCAATCAAATGCTTTGTTTAGACGCCGTAGTTGTGGGACTTAACCTGAACTAGCAATCAGCTTAGGGACCGGCCACTTTACCCGCATTAGAGCATGGTCAGAACACCAATCAGCACTTCCACTGAGCCGTAATCATACACAGGTACGAGATCATTGTGTGGTGTCTGAAGAATATGGCTTCAAACCTAAAAGTCCTTACAATCTATGTTGGATGCATTCAGTCGCAGTTCATGTGCTGATCAGTCTCTCAATAAGAAGGCACGAGAGGTTGTAGCTTGATTGAGCTTTGAGCAGTCGCAACAATCAGGCTTGTCCTCACTGTCTTGGTCTATCTTTCACAAGCCATTAGTTATGCCCCGGGTCTCCTAACTGACGGGTCCAGAGCGGCTACCGAGAATAGCACGCTGGGCATACAGCCAATAAGAGAAGCATAGCATTACTCAGGCTTTCTCAGGCGTTATAATTGATGATGTTGACAGGGTTGAAGCAGATGCATACGGCGGCGGGATTTCTGCCTCCGCAACGTACCCTTCGAAGCTTTGAGTAGCTTTTTCTGGCTCTCGAGAGTTTGCCAATAGCTCCACCGGAAGATCAGGAATATCAAAGGTACTTGTTTTCCCCGCACATTCAAATGAAAATGACGCGCACAACCGATACGTCCTGCTGATGTTGAATGTGCGGAAAGATACATCCGTATGCCTGATTCTAAGAGGTCCAAAGGCCTGTGCTAAGTCCACTTTCCCCATAACTGGCATACCGAGCGACGTCCGTGATAGTATCTCAATCCGCTCGTCAACTTGGCCCGATAATGTTCCCATTAGAGACGGAGCGGCCCGAGCGGCAGTTTGACTGACCATGGAGATGGACAGAGATTGCATCACAATGTCGGGAGGTGATGTAACAGAGGAGTCCTCCATAAACGGCGTAATATCTAAAAGGCATGGAATTGGTGTGGATTGTACCAGGCGTGTGAGATAGGAAAAAGACGCTTTGAAGCTGAACCGAGGCAGCTGACCAGGTGAAAGCCATGACTGGATCTTCTCCTGTACCTTTAAGCTTCTTCCCTTGTTTTCTGGGAGTAGAAGCATGCTTCGAATATTGAAAAGCTGCTCCTTCTGTTGTTGATATGTCGTGGGGTAGTCATCTGTGCTCTTCAATTCCAATCTAGCTTCAAGCGGTAAAAAGTTCAATCGTATGACCTCAGAGAACAATGGTGACTTTCTCCCTAAGATCCCCCGCTGTGGTCTAAACACTTCGGCGTGAATTCGGTATTCGATGGTGCACTCCAGCTTCCGTAAAGAATCATGAGTTTGCGTTGCAAAGGTTGGTGGCAAGGGATGATTTGCGTCGCTGCGGAAAGGCAAAGTTTCTGACCATCTTGAAGACGCGGATTGGACATGTGATGGAAAGACAAACTCAAACGGCCATTCATACGTATCAGGGGCAACTGTATTGCCATTTGGGTGCCATAGAATCCTCTCCTTTTCGAAAAGCATACACTTGCTTCGATAACTGGCGGCAGGGGCTGCGGATCCCTTGGTCTTCTGCACCTTTGCCTTTGCGCGCCCGGAGAATGTCACTCGAATGTCCTGAATTTCCGTTGGGGTGGAACATTGAAAGACAATGCGACCTCTGATTCGGTCATTTCCAGCGTACCATTGCTGCTGGTTAATCAACGACACGGTGATGGGCATTGTGAGGAATAGCACACAACCCAGACTTGGGTGGCTTTAGTGACAAAGGAGATGCTGAGAAGTGATCGCAAAAAAGAGAAGTGCAGGAGGAGCGGGATGGCACACCTTTGTACCATTGTGTAGTGGCTTGTCCCACATGTTTTTTTTCATCTGAAAGCATTGCCCAGGATATTAATAGGATTTGAGTGTCAAAGCTGTTAAGACCCATTGATAGTCGATGATGTCTGTTACAGTGGGGGGACGCCCGTAGCAATTCGCAAATGAGGCGCGCCATCCTAAACGAATACGCGGGAACTTCCTGATTCGGAAGGGGTGGCGTCCCACTTGCTCTCCACTCGACCATCCCAAATCAGTGCAACTTCCTCGGTTCCACTACCCATGTCTGCTGAAATCGAGATATCTGGAGCTCTACCTGTTATGTACTAGATGAACAGATCACTGACCTTCCTCATGCGATTTAAACCGCGGCATCCCATGGTCATCAATTCAGGTAGCCTACCCACTGCTAGCAAGCAAGATAACACGCTTTCAACCAATTCTCCAAACAACACAATCCCTACCTTGCCTCTACCTAAGCAAACGCACGGGAAGTACCTCTACAAACATTGATCCAAGATATCTCTTTCTCTATGAAACAAATGTCCTCTACCGCCTCCTGCAGCCCCTTGGTGATTTGTGTTTTGATCGAACAGATAGTTACTAGCTGGGGTCCTGGTGTTCATATATCAGGATCATGCAGATAATACTGTTTTCACGCCTTTCAAAGGCCTCAATCTTACAAAGGGGCAGGTAAGCAGACAGTTGTGGCAGGTAGAGGTCTTGATTAGAAACATGTCAGCTATGCTTGATCATAAAAAACAATCATAAAAAACAGGTGGAGTAGTATATTACCGCTATTTTAGTAGAGAGGCACTGAAATCGAGGATGTTGCGGTGGAGGCCTGGGGGAGGGGTTGGTAAGCACTTTATCCACTTGATTTTCAAAGATGAATGGATGTCCTGTACTAATTCTACTACAGGGTCAACCCAGCGTGATACTCGATTGGTTAGTTCCATTTCTGGCCAGGAACCCCCAGATCCAATCTGTATAGCATGTATGACATATCTGCGAATCAAAGGAAAGCGATCGTGGGTTGCTTAGACGCGAGGATCATTCCGCGGCGCGTGATGTGCTATCTAACCCACAATGATCCTTTCAGGTTCCTGGCAAAAGAAAAGGCAGAAAGTAAGATTTGCGCACAGGCCAGGGTTCTTGCTGCTTGAGTATGGAGTACTCCACAGGAAGATCCGGTAGTACGCATGCAAGATATTACCTCCTAGTAATAACACACCACAACCAGTATTCGTCACATCGAAGACTCTACAGAATCCTGAGGTTTCCTTTTCAAGAGATATGAATCATATAACAAAGTGTTGTGGGATTATTGTTTATGTGAGACCCCGGTATCTTGCGAGACTAAGACCTCTTTATTCATCACATAATTAAATAGTCTATGTTGTACCTCCGCCTACATAAATGGTTTAGGCATCCTGCCCATCTCCCTTACCGCTGGATGCCTAGATTCTCAGTCAAAACAACAACAGGGAGTAACGTGATCTACTAATCTGTTAGCCTATCCCCTTCGAGTGGCTTACAGCCACAGGAACATCAAACAGCCTTATCAACTACATATACTTACCACATTTATATCTACAGATAACTTTTGACAAAATCCCTAAAAAGCGCTGCATTACTGAAGCCATCAACTGTCTCGAACCTCATCAAAAAATCTTCCTTTCACCACCGTGATCGCTGTTGCTTCTCCATACTTGATGTGTTCCTGACTGCCCCGCCTTATTTCCACCACCGAGCCTTGCACGGAAAACTGACCCGTTGCATTTCCTCACTTTGCGCCATTACGTCTCCCCTTCTGTCACACTTCTTGATCGGCTTCCCAGTTAAACTTGACGAATAAACTTGTTCTATCCTCAGCAATCAGCATGCCTTGGAAAGCCTTTCGCAAGGACCTTTCCGATGCGTGCCTTCGAGCGAAATTTTCCCATCTGAGTCACCTCAGGCTCGGTGACGAAGACAGTACCATTGCCTTTACCTACAGCTTCCAGTCCTGCATGCACATTGAATTTATTGTCTCCATTCTCGGTATGTGAGCACCTAAATGATGTGGTCTTGGTCTTTCTTACTAATGACGTGGTAGATGCCACTGAATACCCCGATGATCACAGTTATTTTGCGTTCGCTGTCACGGACAATATCCCCCCAGCCGTGTCCTCCCTTCTGGAGACAGTACAAACCAAGTTCAATGGTTGTTCCTTGGAAATATTTCTAGAAGGCTTTTGTGATTATCTTGACCAGGCTGCCCTTGGGAAAGAACCGCGTGCGAGTTCCCCAGTAGATGACGACTTCGACGCCATCTCAGATGATGAAGATATCGCCTGGGATGAGTACTCTGATGCCCCACGGATGGACCATTTTGTGGATATGAAGCAACTGCGGACTGATCTTCGAGCAGCTAAAAGCGCAGGCTTCAAAGTCGGCTATCTTGGCGACCTGGAGGGCTCTTTCATTGTGTCTGTTTCCTGCCGCATTGCTAGCCTAGGCATTTCACAAGACGCTATGCAAATGTGGAATGTCTGCCCCCAGCATTTTATAGTGCTGCTTCTTCATTATCCATGGGGTTACCGGAGTCTAGACCACATTGTATCCCAGTCACAGACAGCCCCTTCGCCAGTCAAGATGTATGTCGGTCTTTGCGATAGGTACAAGCCCACGACAATGTCTATCCCAGAGACGCACCAGGAGATTTCGAGCCCCGGTGTATCAAGCTCGATGCCCAATTCGGCTTTAATATCTTCGTTCATTACTGACCCGTTAGAGATCCTTCTCAATGATCGGTTCGTTAATATTGTACAAGATCGACTCAAGCACGGGTTCTCATGGACAGGCGCAGAAATATTCTACAATGACGCTCAGGGTAAGAAGTTAGATCCCGAGGATGCCAAGCTTCCCAAATACTTTGTTCCGGAGAAATGGGCCAAGTTCACACCCGGCTTCGTCAAAGCAGATGATCTGCCACAGCACACGGCACATCAGCTATCCCTTCCTCTCATTGCGATGCAATATAGCCTTCGCCGTTTTGTCAAGTGCACCGAATTCTGTCTGAACTGCCATTGCAAAATAGACACCGGTTTTGAGGCCCTGAAGCCATATGTTTGTTCCAGTCCGTTATGTCTCTATCAATATATGCAGCTTGGGATGGGTCCCAAGCTGGAATGGGAGATAGTCACACAGCCGTATGTCGTCGACATGCTCGTGAGCTTTGCTTATGCTCGGGCTGCGCAGGGGCAACTGACTGATCTTCCCTCTGGACTCGGCATGAAGGTTGCTCGTGGCGCCTTTGCTGGATCGAGTCCGCCATCATGCAACGCGAGATTGGATTTTGCCAAGATGACACTAATGGCCCGAGGGCCTCATAATCTCAAAGTTGGTGAATGGATTCTACTGAAGCCAGGCAATGTGTGCGATCCTTCATCGTACTTTCCATCGCTCTGCAGTACTGTGCTCCAGGTGCATGACCAGTCGCTTGTCGAGATTTCGCAGCCTATCTCTGTAGGTTATCTGGCCGGCCAGCAAGACTTGCCTCCGGTCGGGCTAGACGTGCAAATTGTGCCATTTCAATCTGAATTTGATAGCTTGAGTAATGAGCTGAAGCAGAAAGCAGTCATGCTACTCCTCGACACACTGCCCGATGTCTTCTCAATGAAAAGGTTCATCGAGAGCAGTACGCCTGAACACAGACCCCTCGCCTCATGGCATGACCAAATTTGCCCATCAGCTCTATATGTACTACGGTGGATTCTTGCTTCAAATAGGTCATGCATCGTATACGACGACGACCCTGAGCACCAGGTGACAGGGATGCACAACTACATGCAGTTCAGGTTAGCGCAAGGGTCTCCAGACAAAGAAGCTCGATTTGTCCAGGAACTCAACAACAGCTCAAGCAAGGAGTTCCCCACGCTTTTCGCTTGGCACGGAAGTCCACTTTATAACTGGCACAGCATATTGAGAGAAGGTCTAAACTTTGATCGACTGTTGAATGGCCGTGCTTATGGAAATGGAGTTTATATGGCGAGCGATCTTCACACTTCTCTCGCATACTGCTGTCGTGGTGGTATGTCTGGAGGCAAGTGGTCAAGAAGCCAGTTAGACATCACTTCTGCTATCTCGCTAAATGAAGTCGTCAATTCACCGGAAAAGTTTCAGAATAAAAACCCCTATGTGGTTTCTCAACTAGACTGGATTCAGTCGCGGTACCTGTTTATCTCAGGCGATGGTATCAAAGCTCGGGGAGAAAACAAGAGCAAACCCTCCAGGGTTTACGAACAGGACCCGGCTTGGACGGCGCGCGGCCCAGATTTTCAGCCGGTTTCCATTCCTATATCGGCCCTTGGCACTCGACAGGGCCAGAGCCACAAGAACAAAAATGAAGCCGATAAACAAGCCACAGATAATAGACAAAAGAAAAGAAAGTCATCTGCAAAAGGGCTATCTGGTCTGTCTGAGAGCTCATCGACAACTGATTCCAACGATGATACGGAGATTGAGGATCTTCGCTTGCTTGATTCGGATTCGGATGACGATGTCATCGGAAAATCAAGACGCATTGATGCATCAAAGTCCAATCACAATCTGAGACGCGGGTCCAAAACCGACTTCCAGCCCGGAACTTTGCAAGCTCATTCCTTCAAGCTCCTCGGACCGCCGAGCTACGCGACCACAGCCGCAACCAAGTCACTACAGCGTCATCTCAAGACAACATTGCGCATTCAGGACCGAGAGCCCCTACATGAGATCGGCTGGTATGTGGACCCCACACTTATCAACAACATCTATCAATGGATCGTCGAGTTCCACAGCTTCGATCCCTCTCTTCCTTTGGCACAGGATCTCAAGCAAAAAGGTCTCAAGAGCGTCGTTATGGAAATACGCTTTCCGCCGCAGTTTCCAATGTCTCCGCCTTTTGTCCGTGTTGTTCGACCCCGATTTATCTCTTTCCAACAACGCGGTGGTGGCCATGTGACCGCTGGTGGCGCCATGTGCATGGAGCTGCTCACCAGCTCAGGCTGGCTTCCTACGAGCTCCATAGACAGTGTGTTTCTGCAGGTGCGTATGGCCCTTTGTTCAACAGAGCCATGGCCTGCACGCATTGAACGAGATGGCGAATATCCGTTCAGTGAAGCTGTGGGTGCGTACAGGCGAGCTTGTCAAGCACATGGATGGAAGATCCCAGATGATTTCAACCACATCGAGGCGTCATGATTTTAATTGTTGACTATGGTTTTCGAGAAATTTTTCGTCAGTGTGTGACTATACCTTATGCTGCAACATTCTGCGCCAAGTTTCATTGTTATAAAGCGTTCGTCGCGGTGTCACACTAGTTTGAAAGCATTCAGGTATCAAAAGAATAGGAATCTGCAGAAATTGTGAACCATCAAGGGTTTTTATCGTTTCCTCTGGTAATTGATGTAGATAAATCAGGGAATGTTCTACGAAATCTCCTACTAGCTTCATTCAAGGGAAGATCAGTCGGTCTTCATGCCCATCCCTCCCATCAGGCCCAGATCTCTTATAAGCGCACATATAAACAAAGCAGGTAAATATGCTCTTACTTACATCAAGTTTCAAAATTCTACTCCAGTCACAACTTTACGCAATTCCCTGGCAGATTCATACCGAGACGGATGACTGCAAAAGACCAGCCTTCCTCAGCGCCGGAATAGCCTTGTCAGCCACCCATTCAGTGCATTTGACCAACGACCGTCTTTCCTCGCCGTCCTCATAAAACTCTAACGGCGATAGCCTCTTGAACGGTTCAGTCTTCATTCGTTTGATATTGAACGCCTTTTGTTGTGGGGGAGCTGGAAGCTCTCGTAGAACCTTGTCCCACGAGTCGGGATAATTTGCTGCATTCGTCATACCAAGTAGCGTTCGTGAAAAGAAGTTTTCATCGGACTCTGGTCGAGCAACGAGTTTAGTTTCGTAATGCATTCCTTCTGGTGAGGTGATGTCCCCGGTCACTTCATGGATGGTTCCAGAGCCAGTCACTGGGTCTGTTTCAACGAAGATTGCGGTGTGATAACGGGGAGAAGGAAGGTCGGGGTCTGGGATTGTCAAATGGGTTCTGATTGTGTAGACGGGGTGGTGAGCCATGTTGGATTTGTGCTTTCTGATATGGTAGTAGTGGAGGGGAATATTATAAGGCGGGGGTGTGAGGCAGGGAAGTCGGTAAGGAGGGAACACAGTGGAAGTCATGTGTCGTTGGCGGCTACGGCTTTTGGTTGCCTGGTGTGTCTGCCTTCATCCTACATTGCTTACTCTCACTCACTATCACACTCTACACTCTATATTCCATTTTCAGTAACTTATATGGCATGAGTATCTCGGAGACACGGGAACATGGAGAGAATTCCCTCACAGCAACGGCATACCTCAGCACACACCACGATGACCACACCAAAGATATGCACCGCGCAATTCACTACGCGCACAAAGGTAGCCCCAACCCTATATGCAAAACTGCAGAAGCGATATAGCAAACAGACGTCACCGCCTTCAGACTGGTGATTCTGCCTGAATATTGCTTATGTGTTGTTCGAAGAGAGTGAATAGAGATGGCTAGAAGAAGAATCTTCTCTCTACTGATCTCTTACTCTTCTTTCCTATCTCCATTTTCTTTTCCATCCAAACGGCATCTTGAACTATCGGCTCTCAAGCATTATGTCTAGCGAACTGGATACTCAAGTCTCTTACGACACGGATATCAGAGTCTCATTGCCGTTTCTGCAAGCAGCGCGGCAGAGGAACTATGACTATCTGACTTCGTTGCTCGCTGAGGGCTATCATCCCAACAAACGCGACGAGAATGGCTACATGGCTTTGCATCGGGCCATAATCGAAGCTCCTGAAGACCTTACTACTGTGGCAATGCTGCTGACGTACGGGGCAAGTCCACATGCCTTCTTCAGGCCAGGGAACAGCTCGCTAGAGATCACGCCCCTACACTACGCTGCCATGAGGGGTGATGTTGGACTCGTTTCCCTCTTCCTCCATCATGGAAAAAATGACGTGACACCTCGAACACTCAAATATTGGACCACTCCGCTGGAGAATGCCATCAGCTATGGTCGTCTATCGGTTGTGGCGAGGTTCATTGAGTTCTTCTCCAGCAGCCAGCTTCTGCACAAACCGACCCGTGGAATTGATGAATCGATCATCTTAGCCGCTAAGCTCTGGTACTCAAAGGCGTTGACCTTGCTTCTGGACTACAGAAAGCACCACATGTATCCCAATTCCAGCGGGTTTGATGTACTCAAACATGCCTTCTGCGAAGCAATCCGGCCTGAAGCTTGCACGTCCAGCGTCCAAGGCATTACCGAACGAACTGGAAAACCCGGAGACAATACTCCTTCCAAGTGCGCCCATCTTCTTATCCAGGCCGGAATCCGCTTCAGGGATGACGAAATGGACAGATTGCTCAGTATAACCTGCAGCAACGCCCACTTGATCGGTGTCACCCGTCTGCTTCTGAACATGGGCCCCAAGGTGACCGGGGATCACATTACCCGCGCTATCGAAAGCCAGAGTTATCACATGGTGAAAATAGTGACCAAATATGTCATCACCAGTGGCGGAGAAGCCGCAATGAAGCGTGATAGCGAGCCAGACTTCATCCAGTATGCTGCTGGCCACGGCAATTTGGACACCTTTGAATACCTTTCCACGGAACTCAGTACAACCTCATCCCAGAGCGCATCTCTGTCAACGACCGAGAGTCGCAAGACGCCCCTCATCCACTACGCCGTGTGGGGCCTCCGCCTCGACGTGGTCCAGCACCTTCTATTAACTCGAGGCTCGAGCGCCAACGAAAAAGATGAATATGGCCACTCACCATTGATGTACGCTTTCGATATCGCCGACGCAAGCGACGAGAACACACGTCTGGCCATCATTCAGCTCCTCATGCAGCACGGTGTCGATATCAAGGCCAGCTCGATTGAAGGACTGACCGCTCTACATCTCGCCGTCAGATTAGGTGTTACACCCGCCGTCCAGCTCCTTCTCGAAAAGGGCAGTAACCCCAACGCGAAAACCGCCACTGGCAGCGATCTGTATCTCAGACGCAACCCGTCCTTCTGGAGTCCCGAAACCAACGCGCGCCTCCGAACCCCCTTGCACTGGGCCGTCGATCGCCTGGCCAATGTTTCCGTGGACATCGTGAGGCTTTTGCTTCATTATGGTGCGGATATGAACGCTCAGGACGGAAATGGTGTCACGCCTTTGAATCTTCTCCTCGGCGACGGATGGTGTATTAATGGAGCTTGGAATGCTCGTATGGAAGTCGCGAATCTCTTGCTGTCCTGTGGTGCGGACGTTGATATCAGAGATATGAGCGGCATCTCGGCACGTCAGAGAGTCGATCAGCGTGATGCGGAGTTGCATGCCTCTGCTGTTTAGATGGCTTGAAGGCTGGGCACCTTGGTCTTTGGCTTAAGTCTTCTCTGTTTTATTAATTTTGACTCATGATTTACTGCTTGATCTTTGGTCTTGCCTTACATGAGGGGTTCGTTTTACATATTGGCTTTGACTTGAATTTCCCATGGTTTATTCCCTGATCTTTCAATCTCACCATACCGAATTTGTTTAACATATTGCCTTTGGCTCTCCTTCGCCTGGTTATGTCGATTTACATAATATGTTGCTTGGTCTTTTTTCGGAGACTCTTGCTTTGCCTTTGGCTTGAGTAGAATTGTCGCTTGGTGTTTACGAAGATGATGACATATTGACATGTTGGTGAAGTGAATTTTACATCAGGAAACATTGTGGATATGCTGCTATGTTCAAGCTTTCTTTTCTTGTTATCTCTGGTATGAGACTCGGGGTTTGTCTTACTTCTGTGCTTTGCTGCAGATGGTTTGTTGCGGAGTTGGGATAGGAAGGCTGTTGGGGATGTAATGGTGGAATGGGATTTTCTTTTTCTCGAAAGGAAAAAGAACAAAAAAAGAGAACAGAAAAATGAAAAGACAAAAAAAGAAGAATATCTACAAGAACAAACAATGGTTGGAAAAATACTAAAAGAAGAAAAAAGAAGGAAAAGGAAACAACAAAAAGAGGGGATGATGGGACGTGTAATATCACGGATAATACTGGAATGTTTTCTCATTTTGCTAATGCTTTACAATAGTGATGATAGTTTGATAGTAATTCCACTTGAATTGAAATTTGAACTTATCTCTAGTAATGCAAGATGAAGGTCTAAAGGTGGTAGAAACTATCCGACTAGAACGCTACCAACACAAGCTATTGTAGTCTTACATGACACAGTCTGTATAGGATAGAACTTTTGAATAGCTTCAAATATACGAATTGTGGTATCTGAAGTGATGTGTTGCCCTTCTTTCCTCTTCTTTCTGAGCAGTGGCCATATATTGTGACCGTTTTCGATAAATACCAGATATGGTGGTCTGTAGATAGTGGTCACACTGAGTGGTCTTTCAACCAGGTTCGACTGATGAACAGGCCAGTCGTTGACTGGAATCAGTCGATCCCCTCAAGGTACTACATCAAGGAAGTATCCTCTCCGTCGGGGGGCCTCGCAGGTGTATCTTGGTATGACCCTGCGTCCTATGGCTCCGAGCGAGTCCTCGAAGTCTCCGACCCTCGAAGTTCTGATTGCATCCGAAGAGCTCATGGCCAAGTGCCTCGCGACATGCTCCTAAGGCAGCCTAAGGTATTCTGATGATAAAAATAATCATCGCTCATCCCCTTCAATCACTCCCAGCCTCTTCCTCACCACCATCCACTTCATCTTCAACATCCATCTCCGGCAACGTGAACTGCGTACTAGGCCCCGCCTCCGCCTGCTGAGCATTCGCAGCCGAGCGTCTAGCCCTCTGCGCAGCCGGATCAGACATGGTAATGGCGCGCTCACCAACAAACCTATCACCCGGCCAGGCACTCTTGCACACAGGACAACTCTCGGACTTTTGCATACGAAAGAAATTCCGCATGCAGTGGTCATGCAATCGTCCAGTACAATCGCGGTCTCCGCATCGTTGACCCTATACACAAACAACACAATCATTAGCCAATGATGCCCCCAAACCACATTTCACTCCCACACGTATAGAAATTCGAACTCACCGCAGTAATAATATCCCGACACGCAGCACAGAACTTAATCTTCCTAATCCCCTCATCATTATACGCCGCCACCAACCACCCCCTCAACTCCATCAACCCGCGCGGACTCAACCGATAATACCCCTTCCTACTCTTCTCAAACCACCCCTGCTCCAAAAGCTGCTTCAGCATCGTCTCCGCCTGCGTCATCGTCAATGACTGCGCTGCACCTCCCTGCGTCGCTTGCTGCTGTTGTGTCCCTGATTCCCGTCGATTTGCGTCCCCTGCACCTGCCTTGGCTAGCTGCAGCGCCTGCATACTACTTATGACCATTGCTTCCTGGCGGCGGGTGTTGTATGTGTCGAACATGGCGTCGAGGATGCGCTTCACGAAGGCAATTTCGTCGGCGGAGTAGGTGGTCGCGAGCTGGGTCAGGGCGTCGCTGGTTGTGTTGACGAGGGCGTAGACTCGTTCGGGGGCTGGGGGAGGGGGTGCGTTGGGGTCATTGTTGTTGATTTCGATTTGGGGTAGTATGCTCCGGATTTCGAGGTCGAAGGGGGATATAGCGCTGTTGGCGGCTGCGATGTAGGTTTGGAGGTCGTCTTCCGTTATGTCTTCGGGTGAGACTTGTTCTTCGTCTAGATGTAGAGGGTTTGACGTTAGTGATTGACGTAGATCTCATTTGATATGCTGGTGTAAGGTATATGGTATAGGGAATACCTCTAACGGAGAATATCGCAGCCAGGACGGGCTTTGCTTCTGAAAAGGTCATGGTGGACCGCGCCATGAAGGCTTGGAGAAATGCGCGGTTGCTGTCATCGTAGCGCTCGTGGTCTTCTGCGTATCGGGGCATTTTTGTATGTAGTTGGTTGGGGTTAATGGGAGGGAGATCGTGGGCTTTGGTGGTTATACGGTGAGATGAAGCATTGCGAATTTTCTTGTTGATTGGAGGGGATTTGGTAGCTCTTTTATGCGGGGAGTATATGAATGGATGAACTGGACAAAGAAATTGGATGCGACGGACGACGCGATGGACGCGCCGGCGGCCCCGCGTTTATTGGTTCTGGATGCCAAGACTGGAGGTTCTTTGTGGCATCCAATGTTTATGACTTCGATGATAGTTTCTAGCAGCGTTAATTACTTTTTATAGAAACGATTAATACAGAGTATACTACCATATAGAAGAACTCGGTTTCATTCCTAAACACAATCCAGAACCATATTGCGGATATCGCAAATGCAGTTGATATCATAGCGTAAAGAAACTAGAATAGAAATACAGCTGACAGATGATGGTCATTCTCCCCCAACGCCGCATATAGAACAACACAAAGGACATTCCAAATCACAGATCTCCCCCCCTAGTACCTCCTCCGGGTCGGCTCCGGACTAGGACTGCGGCTGACACTTCTCGCATCCCTGCCACGCTCCTTCAGCCACTTCTTCGTACTGAGACGAAGATCCCGGTCCAACTCATTGCTGGGGTCCTTCCGATGAATGAAATTGCAGAATCCACCACGTACACACCCCTCGCCACTATTTAACCGACAACACGCTTCTCGGAAATCCGTAACCGGTGATAATTCACAATATATGGGTCGTGCCGCGTACCATCGTGAATTCAAAGCGTCGCAGGCCGCCTGGGCATCTTCTTCGTATTTGAAACGCGCGTAGACATTTCCGATGAGGTCTGTCAAAGAGGAGATGTAATGTTAGCCTATATCGTTCTACTATCCGGGGAAGGGATAATATAATGAATGGATGCGACTCACGGTCATTGTTGTTATCGCAGACAACCAGTTCCTCCAATTCGCCATACTTGCACATCTCACACCACACATCCTCGTAGAAAGCATCAAAGTGGTTCTGTAGCTGACTGGGGTTCATCTTGCTCTTCGGGTCGTACGCGGGATTCTGATACATGTTCGGCATCAGGATCGTCTGAGAGTATGAGGGCTTGACGTGCTTCCGGGAGCAGCGATCGCCATGTCTGCAAGCTCCAATTTTATAGTAGAAGGAGCAGTTGACCTTGTCCTGCTCTGTACCGAAGATGGAGGCGAGATAGTTGGCCATGGTGGATCGTGTTGCGCCGAGCTCGGTTCGCGGAGATGGAGTAATGAACGGTGATGAGGAAAGGATGTAGGTGGAGGTACCGAGAAATTAGAGAAGAATAAGACTACGCGAAGGCTGCAACAACGCAGAGCAAATATGTTAGCGCGACGTGGTTTCCCCAGCTCTTGATTGCAGATTCTGGAGAGCTTCGATCTCGTGGCGGCCGCGCTGACTAATCTCGGAGAAGCTTCTGGTGCCTGAGGCTTCAATAATCAACATGTACCTTACTCAGCTTTTTATGTGTGATTAACTTTGGGTTGAATTACTATTTCTTTATAGTTCACTAGCCAAGGAAAAGTCTTAGTTATTATTCTATTGAGGAGATCTAGCCACTCTGTACGTTTGTGGATGCAAAGCTGACTATATACGTTCCAAGCCTCTACGGCTCACCCCCAGCCCGCTGATATCTACAGCAGGCTGGACCCCTTCCACCAAATCGGCAATGACCTTGCCAGTTCCAAGAGCAAGCGAGATTCCCCAAGGGCCATGGCCCGAAGCAACAAACACTCCACCTTTCCTGCTTCCTGCGCTGGTGTTGATGTCACTTCCCAACAAGCTGTCGTCAATTCTCCCCACAAAAGGTGTGCCACGATCTGAAGCAGGACGGAAACAAAGGCCTTCACGGACTATCTTCAGGTCGTTGACGTTCGGGGTTTCGTCGGTCGATTCCGTTTTGCCTTCTGCAAGTTTTCCAAGCAGGCGAACGGACGCCGCCTTCAATCTATCCATCTCCTTTTGGTCTATCGACTTATGGGAGTCGTCCGCTCGTTCCGGAAGCGGGATTGTCTTGGTATTCAAACCCGCAATGTAGATTTCCCTTCCTTCCCGAGAGAACAATTCCGGGCTGAAGCCGCAGGATGGCGGCCATGTCGTGAACAACGCATGGGTCTCCCCATGATACTTTTCCTGCTCGTGTTCCAGAGTATGTCTTGGAGAGTGGAGAACCAAAGAATATCCAGCGAGTGGATATATAGGAAGTGCAACTTTGGAGAATGGGAACAGATCACGGAATACTTGCGGTGTCCACGGTCCAGCGCAGACAACCAGATTCGTACAGGGGATAGTAGATTCAGATTTTGTGTTCAAGTCCACGATTCTGACGCCGGTGATGGTCCCGGCCTCGTTCCTAACAAGCGACGAAGCTTTTGTTGGGTAGTGGAGCTTGACACCTCGTGACGTGCAGCTGTCCATAAGGAATCTGCATAACCTCACGGGATCACTAATGATTATCAGCGTCTTTGCTTCGTTGCGCGAGGATTCAATGAGCCTTACACTTGACCTGTCGTATTCTTATCACTGATTTGCTCTACCTTCGCCCCCTGCTGCCGTGTCACCCATTCTGGGACCTCGGGTTCCCCGTACTGACTTGTGCCTGCGGCTGTCTCTGCGCGACTTGTACCTGCACGAAGCCAATCGTCGCCACGAGCACCTCCTTGGTTGTTCACGGAGCCTAAGCTCAGCGCCACACCTTTCATATAACCCCATTTCTGCCTTCCATCGTGCTCGGCAGCAAGAGACTCGTGTAGGTTGAAAGACAGCTCTCCTAATGGCGCGAGAGAAGGCGCAAACCAATCCTTGGCTAGGAAGCCAGCAGCGTAACCAGACGCAGAGCAGAACAGCTCGGATGCTGATTCAACGACATGGATTTCTTCTTGCGGTTGGCTTTGAGACAGATAGTAGGCAATTGAGGAGCCAATGATACCTCCTCCAAGAATGACGGTAGGCATGTTGAAATGGAGCTATGACTTTTATGGGGGTTTTCGGGTAACGATTGCGCCCAAGTTATACAACCCCAACACGGGTCTGGATATGAATCTTTGTATTTCAACAAACTCAGGTTGGGTTCTGTCAAGTTTATATAAAGTAGGAGTGGGAGTGGGTATCTCCAGAACTCCAAGGCGGGGTAGATCCGGGACAGTCGATTAGATGAACAGAGTGGATCACGCCCTTCGAATGATGATTCCCGGACGAGGACCTGTGCACGCTGCCCGCTGCCATTTGCCCTTATCGAACCGGCACCCTTCCCGAGTTGACCGGGCCGGTTGACTTTGTATTAACAAGCATCAGGATGCATTATCTGGTTAATGTATCTATCTTGAACTTCAGATAGAGCAAGCAAGTTTGCTACCTTGCGTGATGTTGTTGCTTGGAGATAGCGTTCCGAACTCGGACGGCCTGCCGATTCCGGAGGGCCAGACGTTTCCGGGTCTTCGTCCCTCCCCTCAAAATTGATGGGAAATCCATTCTCTAAAAGGAACTTATGCTTATACAATTATTCTAATACACTGTACTCAATTACTTGTCTTGAGAAGCAAGAGTTGAGACTACCCTCATGTTGAGTGGTAGACCCATACGTTCTACTCAAGTTACCGGGAAAAAGTATAGCTTCCCCACGGGCTTCAGGATACAGTGGGTTCTCTCCAGATTGTTTAGGCCCTTGGCAGATATTCTAGAATTTTCTAAGACATGCTCTGTTCATAGAATGGCATTTGCATTTGGGAATTGATTTCTGGACCCTAAAGGATATAGGCGTGGTATATACAAGCCGTTTCATTCAAGCCTGTGGCTGATTGAAGGCCATCGGAGGACTGACTAGCCACAATACTAGCAAAATCGGTCAGTGTATTATAGATTCCGCTTCTTACCATTTATAGAGACTGGAGTATACATACTAGTAGGATGATGCTATAGTATGTTTTGCTATGCCTTTCCACGGGCTCCACCAACCATGGTTAATGTTTTCCGCGGAAAAGTCAACCTCTCAAGAAACAATTACTTCAAGGAACTTGTCAGAAGTCTGAGAATAGTGCGACTGGGGGAATTATAGTCATCTTGGTAGTATTTGAGTCTAGAAGGTCTATGGCAGTGGAATTGACTAGCGCCATACATTAAATAGCGGATAAATTGCCGACAAAGACCCCACGTTTCCCCTTGTTTCATCAGCGCTACTAGAGCTCGCGGGATCTCACGACTCTCCTTGTCATTCATAGTAAGTAACGTTCTATATATCAGTCACATGAACAATGAAGGGGATACTTTCTCCATCGAGATGTCATTCTGTTGGATGGTACCACTACTGCCGAGCCGCTGCTCCATACTACAGAACGCAAACAGGCTTGCACAAGGTTGTGTCCCGCGGGAACCAGTGTAAACCTTCCTGACTCTGCATCCAGCTATTCTTAGTATACTAGCATTCACCTGTGATTTTTGTCTATTTTGGCCATCCACCAAGTCAATTATCATGACTCTTGGTGCAAGTCTCAGTGCCCTAATTTATCAAAGGGATGGCTCCCAACCTCATCAAGGTTGTCGTCAAAGTTATCGGAAGTATGTATCTCAGGCAAACAGCTGCTCAGTATAACACAGTTCACCTACTCTACGCAGCGAGCAGGTGGTAGGGCTAAGCGCCATGGGCTCTATCATCCAGGTACTCTGTAGGTTTACCAGACGCTAGAAATATAAGGACATATTCGAGCCAGACCGCGTGCACTGCCTCACACCTCCAACTGATGGGTTCTTTATAGTCATCAAATCAATAGATAAATCAGGCCCACTCTTCTTTGGCGATGAATATGAAAGCTTTGTAATTGTTCACATTTCACTGCAGAGGTGTTGGAGGAAGTCAGTTGCACGGGGGATATGGCATAGGGCTCTCGTGTAGACACTCCGTCGGGCCGTCCGTTCTTGGAAGGCAGTGGCCGGGTCCGATACGAGAGCATCCACCCCCACTCTCGTCATAGCATCCATTTATTCAGCCACTTGCTGTGCAACCAGACCAGTTCCATCGTCACACAAACCAAGCACAATGTCGAGCAAGACTATCATCGTTACCGGTGCCTCTCGAGGTAATCTTGTCCAACCCATTCCATGTCCTCAAACCCAATTCATCCGCAACCTCAACCCCGCAGTCACTGACCACACTCGCACACCCAGGAATCGGCCTCGCCATCACGAAATACCTCCTCACCGCACCCCAATCCCACAATGTTGTCGTGATCGCTCGTAGTCGCGAACCCCTCGAGAAGCTCAAGGAGCAATACAGCAAGCAGGTCGAAGTGCTCAATGGAGACCTGGCTGATTTCTCCCTTGGTCAGAAGGCCGTGGACCTGGCTCTCAAGTCCTTTGGCCGTCTGGACGGCATGGTCCTCAACCACGGCATGCTCGGACAAGTAGGCAAGGTCAAGGATGCCGATTTCGCGCAATGGAAGCACGCGTTTGACGTGAACTTTATCAGTCTTACTGCTTTCGTAAGTGCGGAGTTTTCGAGTCTATGGCGGATAGTGTTGCATCAATGGATCTCGATAGCTAATGCATTGATATTGATTAACTGCTTAGATCAAAGCCGGTCTTCCCGCCCTCCGTGAATCCAAGGGAAAAATCATCTTCACTTCGTCGGGCGCTGCCGTCACGGCTTATAGAGGATGGGCTCTTTACGGTGCGACCAAGGCCGCCATGAACCACCTCGCTTTGAGCTTGGGAGAGGAAGAACCCGAGGTTACTACGATTTCTATTCGGCCTGGCATGGTTGACACCGAGATGCAGCGGGAGCTGCGTGAGGACCACGCTACGACTCTGGAGCCGCAGATGCATGCCAAGTTTACGACGGTCCACAAGGATGGCAAGCTCCTCAAGCCAGAGCAGCCCGGTCATGTTATGGCCAAGCTGGTGTTGGACGCTCCTAACGAGCTTACTGGGAAGTTCTTCACGTGAGTGATTTGAAAAATCTCTTCATTTCAGGATAAAGCTAACGGCTAAACTAGGTGGAACGACAAGGCTCTCGAGGCGTTCCAGGAGTAGATTACAACTAGATGATTCTTATGAAGACAGTCAGTATATACCGTCAACAAGACTCAATATAGAACATATTGCGAAATAGAATACAAATCAGCCGAAAGATGAAAAGCAGGTTACATTTCTGAAGCATTAGGCGTAAGCCTTCATACTTAGCATGGAATGTAATGTGATCATCATGTAAAAAAGTGTGGACGCTTAAAAAGAATTATATGTCGCATACCTTACGGATATCGAAATGGGGTATTGTGTGGTCGTGATAAGCGATTTGCAGATTCTGCACCTAGATTCTTTGAATAAGTCAGCAATGTACGATGCAATGACTGACTGGCAAATTCCGAAAGTGAGGAAATATTTCAGTGGTCCGTTTGGCTTGGACAGTGTACGTCACCATAGATGGTATGATAGGGGCGACAACGATGTTCATCATGATAATTGGAAGGCAAATAAGAGAAAAAGGGTGAAATACATACCATTGAAGTTAGTTCCTTGAGGAATTTCAAGAATTGAGCAAGCAAACCAAGAAAAGTGAAGCCATTTTTCACTTTCTGTTGTGCGAAGAGCACTGCATGAGTGAAGAAATCATGAACCGAAAAAAAGCTGTGAACCGAGATTAAAAACCCCAGAGGCGGTATGTTTCTGCCAGGCGGTTCTTCCGTTCCGTGACGAGTCCCTCCGCGCCGGGATTTAATCGCAAGCTATTTATACCAACCAGTTGCTCCCCGCGCACCGTCACAATACATACTTTCCAATCTGGAGCCAACTTCCACCACTGTGCAGAACGCGCGTTTCGCCTAGTTCCTTCCTTGTCGCCCATCATGTCAGATCGCGAATTTAGTGGTAAGTTTTATTCCAGATTACTTCCTCGCGCAAATTCAAGGTATCGAGCTAACTCGCCGCTTTTCCCTACTAGCCAACGACGACTTGTCGCTACCTAAAGGTATGTCGCCTTCCTCCGTGTTGTCGCGTCGCATCAACTCCGCCACGTTCGAGGTCGTCGGGGCCAGTCGCCTTTTGCTTTGTTTTTCTCGGATTCAGTACATAACATAATCAAATATACATCATATACTAAATCGCAAACTATACAGCGACGGTTCAAAAGATTATCACCGAGATTCTACCACCCTCATCCGGCCAGACTTTCTCCAAAGATGCCCGCGATCTCCTCATGGAGTGCTGTGTCGAATTCATCACCTTGATCTCCTCCGAGGCCAACGACATCAGCGAAAAGGAAGCCAAGAAGACTATCGCCTGCGAACATGTCGAGCGCGCCCTCCGTGATCTCGGTTTCAGCGACTACATTCCCGATGTCCTTGCCGTCGCGGAAGAGCATAAAGAGCAACTGAAGGTATGTAGCTGACACCCTCCTCATGTTTATGGCGTTATCCGGCTGACATGAATCTATCACACTAGTCGCGAGAGAAGAAGCAGAGCAAGATGGAGCAGAGCGGGTTGTCCGAGGAGGAGCTTCTACGGCAACAACAGGAATTGTTCCGCTCAGCTACCGAGAAGTATCATGCCGCTCCGGAGTGAGGGTCACGAGTTCTGGATATCCGGAAACGCAAAAAGTAATGCGGTTAGTCTCATGCTGGTCATAGAGGGTCTGGTTTCGGAGTTTTTGAGACGTTTCCTACGACGGGGGCTTGGAGTTTGGGCGGTTATGGTACTTTAACGCTTTATACGATTTGTGGGAAGGGGGCTTATCTTTCTATATTCATACTATTTTCTATATTCTCTCGGCTGGGCAAGTCTTACTGAAATACCTTATACTATTTATTGATGTGCATGGCGGTACACGGATGCCTTTTAACAGGAGGATATGTTTTATCAATAGTGCTTATACCCATGGTAGTGACTATGGTCGATTTCCGGGAAATACCTAATAGCAAGGACTAACAGTGTCCAAATACCTTGGCGGCATTGCAGCTCGCTAGGCGTTGGTCGAGGCTATCCTGACCTAGTACCACTTATATTCTAATCTAATCGCTTCCAAGCATACTGACTGTTTGAAACCCTACATTTGAAATTATTGTCGGCATAATTTCTCCATTGGGTCCCCTTTGTATTTCTCGGGTAGTTCGTAGTGGTATATACTAGATACCCCGACTCACCGCGAATTGAGACTCATGGCAACTTAGTACGTACCACATTCGGCCAACCAATGGATCTCACTCCTAACAGTGTACCGTATAATAGTGTCACGAACCTAACTACCTACAATTCTTTAAAATTAAGAATAAAAAGAAAGGAAAGCATACCAACTAGCTACTAACAGATAGATTGAAGAGGAAAAAAAGATATAAAAACATACAACAGAAGGGATTCGCTGGTGGTCACCCACCCAACTACTAACCTCCCGGCGTGTGGCTTAAGTACGGCTGAGCGGACGGGAAGCCCTGTTTTCCACACCCTATGGTCGTATGTACCAGACTCTACTAAGCAATGGGTTATATTGTACTCTCTCATATGTTAGCTTCCACTAAATTGGCGGCTTCTCGTCTGTGGGTTGGGAACGAGGATGAACTTCAGAAGAAGTGTGGAGGGTGCTATAGAGCGGGTTAGTGTTAGTGAATGAGATGGGGTGTATACAAAGATTGCTTATCTAGCTAGAGAGCTATTATTCGTCCAGTGCTGGTCTATATGCTGATATTTAAGATTACTGTGGTTTATCCTCGGTACATCCACTCGTTATATATAAACGGGTAGGGCTCTTGTTCGTCGGAAACTACAGTGCTGGTAGATTGACATTGGCAAAGAATGATAACCCCCAACTAAAATAAAGGAAAAGCCCAACTGCAATGAAAATACTAGTAACAACCCCAAAATAGTCTACTCACAGTAGAGAAAGAAATCAAAGGTGGTAGTTGAACTGTGGCGTTTTCAGGCTGTTCCAGGCACAGAAAGGGACACCGCCTGCGGCAGTAGTAGTAGTCGCCCACCCAGTACAGCAGCCGAATCACACCAAGTGCTACAAGCAACATGACTGCTTCATGCCTCAATTTGAATTTATCGAGCAGGCTTCCGATCCGATGAAGTATGAGAGTGAGGTTAATACATTCACTCACTCCCATCCGACCCTGTACCTATCTTTGAACCCACTGTATAAACAAAATGTGCGCTACTGAGAACGCTCGGCTTTGCGCCGGGAATCATGAACCAGCCCATCGCTACCGTGCAGAGATCTCTAGGGACCGGAGTCTCAGCGGACTAGAGAGATCCCTAAGCTGAATGGTGGTGAACTAAACCAATGAAGCCACTGCACTGTGCTATTACGATAATGTTGACTATGTGGCCTCGTCAAAATTACATCTTATTATCGAATAACAATCTGTGATACGACAACTTCTATGAGGCATTTGAGGGCCAAGTATGCAAATGCCTGGATGATAAAGGAGCTCGGATGAATTGTCATGCAGTGACACCTGCCCCCATGAAGCATTACTCCAATTCCCACCCCCTCTCCTCTTGCTTCATGGCATACCACTGCTTCACATACTCCAGGCCCGTGTGTGGTCCATATGGCTCAGCTTCCCACAGTGGAATCGGGGCTTGCTGCCCCGTCTCTTGTAAACATGACTTTTGCAGCTCGTCCAGACTGCCTCCGCGGTCATAGATGATGCCATCTGTCAAAAGGCTCCGCATATCTGCCCTCAGTTCTTCTGTTTCCAGAGTACAGACCATCCCATCATCATCGAGCAAAACACCATACCCGTTGCGTGCACCCTCCACCGTCACCAATTTCCGACGGACATCCATTGCAACTCGCTCAGCGGGTCTAGTAAGAGGATCACCCAACCCACCACCTCCCCACGTCACCCATTCTAACAAATCCCCCGGATCAACACGTACATGGTCGCATTTTGACGGCAGGGTCTCCGTAACTGGACTATCGGCACTGCGAGAGGACCGATATAAGATCTTCCGCGAACGTTGTCCCGGCTTCCCCCCTTTGAGACCCCATGGCTTCGTGAACCACCGATCATCATGCAGACTGATCTCCCCTCTCGCTAGAAATCGATACAGGGTTCGTTGTGCATTGCCTCCTCGGAAGTATCCCGGGCCACCGCTGTCCGCGACACTCTCGTTCGCCTCAATACGAAGGGGGTAGTTCAGCTCGATGCTCTCCGTTGGGATTGACTTGATAGCGGGGAACAAGCAATGACAGTCCAGTCCATCGCCTGCTGCTCGAGCCGGAACCCCACCAAAGCCAATCTGATATAGTTGATACCATTCTCCAGTGGGATAGTACCCAGAATAGAAGAAATGGGGCGAGTCGCTGAACCCAGCTGCCGCTACATAGGCATCGTTCTTCTGCCCGATCAGCGCTTGGATCACGTCCATGGTCCGGCCTAGGAAGTGAGTGCGACAAGAAATTGGGGCGGGCCGGATTGGCTTTAGAACGGTGCCTTCGGGGATATGCACTTCAATGAGGTCGTGGAATCCGTCGTTGATGACTGTTCCCGGCGCGGCAGCGGCAATGAGGTAGTATCCCACCAGCATCTTAAACATGGTTTCTGAGAGAAAAAAGTTGATGCTGTGCTCACTCTGCGGAGAAGTACCACTCCAATCGAACATTAACCCCCCAGCGCTAGTTTTCTGCATCGAACATGTTACGGCCCAGGGTCCGACGCCGTGGCCGTCGTCGTCGACGAAGTCGGTAAATGTGCTGAGTTTATCGTCGAATTGACGCCCAACAATCTTGGCTAGACCAGTTTGATTCCGATCTAGAAGCTCCTGACATGCAGCTAGATACACCTCGGTTCCGAAGCGGGTGGCCAGCTCGGAGATGCGCGTTGCTGCCATGCGACATGCTGTCACCAGAGCGGTCAGATCCGATCGATACCACGCCGGTTGGCGGGAGTTTCGACATAGCAGATCAACCAGGTCGCTGTTCATCACCCCTTGGGAGTAGAGCTTGATGCATGGAATCTGGACTCCATCATCATAGATGGAGGTGGCTTTGATGGACATGCTGCCCGGAACCATGCCGCCAACATCGGTCAAGTGTCCGAATTGAGAAGCCCAGCCAATCAACCGATGTTCATGGAAGATGGGAAGGATGATAATCACATCGTTCAAGTGGCTGACAGCCCCCTTGACCATGTATGTGTCATTGGTAATGAAAACATCGCCTTCTTCGATACTTCCCGTCCACACCCCAAGGAACTCTTTGATGAAGCTGCCGAATTGGCCCACGAGCATCTTGCCCTCTGCAGTTGTGATGACATTGAATTCGTCTTGCTGCTCGCGGATTGCAGGGGACATGCTGCAGCGGAGCATCAATTTGTCCATTTCGCCACGGATGCATGCCAGTGAAGAGGATATCAGAGTCGCGATGAGCGGATTACTGCGCATCAATTCCGCTGCTGATTCCGAGGTATGTTGCGTCGTTGGAGGTGGTTGCTCCGCAATTGGCAGGATGAGAATATTACCCAGGCGATCGATCTCACCTGAATAGCCGGGAAGAATCAGTGTGTTGCTGTCCATTTCCGTGATGATGCAGGGTCCTGTAACCCGGATACCTTCGAGAGTGATTTTCTCTCGCTCCCACACTGTCGCTAGCTGTTCTCGGCCCTCGATAATAATAACCTGGGTGCCAATGACGGCCGAGGACGGAGGCTCGCTAGATTCTGCTTTAGGGACTACTGTCAGCTCCACATCTGATGAACCATCCTCGAAAATTACGCCGATACGCATCAGCTCGAGTTCAAAGCCAGGAAGACAGTAGCCAAACTGCTGCTGATGCTTTTTGTTGAAAGCGTCTTGTAGCACACGGCGCCAAGCCTGGTCGTTCAGTTGGATTTCGTCGTGCGAGAGATTGATTGTGATGGTCAGGGCCTGCCCTTTGTATCTGACATCAACCTCGTACGTGGCAACCAATGGCATAGGCCAGTCTGAACCACAAGAGTCTCGCATTATCTGTTCGCAGTGCTTTTCCAGTTCTTCCACCTGATGTCGCAGTTCCTCCGACGAGGTATCGCTCACCATCCGAGTAAAGGTGACGGACTGCTCATGACTCAACTTGGTTGTCAGATCGCCCTGTGCACACAGGATGCCTGGAGATGGAGGTACGATGACTGGCCATGCACCTAGAAGCTTTCCTACTGCATTGGCATGCAGTGGCCCAGCACCGCCAAACGCAACGAGTGCAAAGTCTCTTGGATCATATCCCTGTTCGACAGAGACCAATCGAACAGCACCATACATTGTTTCATTGACAATGTTGATTATGTCCTCTGCCGTCTGTCTCAGAGGTAGTCCCATTGCAGTGGCAAGTTTCTGAACCGCGGTCTTTGCTGCCTCTGTATCCAAGCAAAATTCACCACCCAGTAGGGTATGGGGTAAGTATCCCAGAACAAGATTTGCATCGGTCACCGTCGCTTCTGTCCCTCCCTTTCCATAAGAGGCTGGACCTGGCGCTGCCCCAGAACTCTCTGGTCCAACCCGCAAGGTCTCGGTGACCTCCATATATGTTGCGATTGAGCCGCCTCCAGCCCCAACGGTATGAATATCCACGGCCGGTGCACGAACCGTTAGGGTATCGACCACAGTATCCCGACGGATACGCGGCTTCCCCTCCAAAATGAGCGCACAGTCCGTTGAAGTCCCTCCCATGTCGAGAGTGATAAGGTTTTTGTAAGGGGTGCTTCGAGCGACCGCATCAGCCACGCCTTTGGCTCCTCCAGCCGGCCCAGACATCAAGATATTCACGGGGAACTCCCCGGCGAGGCCGACACTCGTCAAGCCACCATCACTCTTCAACACCCGAATCGCCTCTGTCTCCGACGCCAACTGCTCGGACAGCTCGCGCAAGTAATTCTGCATCACCGGCTTTACCAAAGCATTTGTACAGGTCGTGACCGTTCGCTCATACTCGCCCACCTCCCGCAACACTTCACTCGAGCAATTGACCGCCACTCCCGGACCACATACCTCTCGAATTATTTTCGCAACAGCCTCTTCATGGGCAGGATTCCTATACGAACTCAGCAACGAAACCGCCACCGCCTCCGGCATCTCTCTCTCCACCAACTCCAGCAAATCCCCTCTCAGCCTCTCTTCATCAACCTCCACCACCGTCTCCCCACCAACCGACATCCTCTCCACACACTGAACCACCCTTTCCAGCGGCACCGGCGGCTCAGGAGGGGTATAGTAAAGCCAAGCTCCAAGACCCCCAGGGATTTGCGACCGCCTCACAGCTAGAATATCTTTATGTCCTGCTGTGACCACCAAGGCAGTCCGCGCCCCTTTGCCTTCCAAAACGGCATTCGTCGCCGTCGTGGTACCATGATGAATGAACCTGAATGTCCCATTCCAATCATATCGTCCCTTCAAAATCCGTCGCACCTTCGCGATCCCCTCTCTGATCCCGATCGTTTGGTTAGGCGTGGTGGGGACTTTGGCGCGGACTGTCTCCCCATTCGGAGTGAAGACGCACACGTCAGTAAACGTACCGCCTACGTCGACTCCGAGGCGAAATTCGTTGGATGATACCATCATTATAACCAATTCAAAGCTCGTTGTCTATATAGAAGAAGTCGGAAATCATAGCTCAGAGAGTTCGAATTGGGATTGGGACTGGGCATAAGCATAGGCAACTTATCTCAAACGACTGAGGGGTATAGTCGCGATCGGCGGACTGATAATATTTTAGCTGCAGATGCGTGCCGTGTATGATGCACCTAGGACGATGATGGGTCCCCCGGACGGGCCGATTGACTGTACGATATACGTTTTGGCAAATAGGGTTGATGCCGTCGGCATGTACGCATAAGTCTCGGAAACAAGCTACTGTGTATGGTAAGGTGCCGCGATTGTAGATCGTTTCCGCTGCTAGGAACTTTTGTAAGACCATGCGGCTTAGCTGGAGGGGGGGAATTCTACCTCGTATTAGAGAAAGTTACCCTGTGGTTTTGCATGCCGTCTCTTATCTGTGAAGGGATGGCACTTTCCATGATTGATGCATGTATCGGGCCTCCCCTTCCCGGGGTGATAGATACTTGCTAACTCGAGGACATCATCAAAACCTTAATGCAATCAGCCTTTACATTTGTATAAAACCCCAGTATATATAAAATCGGAAGAAGAATTACATTATATGATCACAGAATACGGAGGCCATCATTAACATCCGTCTAGCCTCTGGTGCCTGAACGTACCTATACGCTTACCTATTTGAATGTTCAGTAGTAATTTCACTCGATTATACCAGCAGTTGTTAATCATCAACGGTCGTTCCCCGTTCATTTTCGTTCATTTCCCCCGGTATTTAAATAGTAGACTTCCTAGGTTACCCTACGCCCCCGATTCAGTTGTCCGTCCGGGTGGAGTTGCTCGGGATTTAACATACGCAGTTTGATACCCGCTTATGTTCGTGTAAGATCAGGGTTTTTGAGGTACTGCTATGCTAGCATCCGTGCCAGATTTCCGCATCCCTTCCTCGACCGATGGGGCTTCACTCCTCACGCAAACAAAATACAGTGAGTGGTAGTTGTAACTTCTCATTGTTGCTCTTATTGTGTAGCATCGCATTGCATGATATAAACCTTTTCAGTGAAATAGCAAGTACATACGACCACAGGGTGTGGAAAACAGGGCTTCCCGTCCGCTCAGCCGTACTTAAGCCACACGCCGGGAGGTTAGTAGTTGGGTGGGTGACCACCAGCGAATCCCTTCTGTTGTATGTTTTTGTTTTGCCTAGATGCAGTTCGCGAAGAAGGGCGAGCAGGAGATGGCTACCTACTCATAGTAATAAGCAGAAAAATATGTCTGATGAAGTTGGTCTTTTTTTCATTTCTGTTGTGCATATTCCCCCTGTCTTGACTTATCCATACCTAGAGAATTATAGAAACGACATGTGATAGTAAGAACCACATGATGTTGAAGACAGAAATTCCCTGCTTCTTATTGTTTTGAACTGGCTCATAGTGAATAGGTGTTTTACCCTGTGGCTTTCTTGCTTTTTCACCTTTAATTAATCAAAACACAAAGTTTTCTAATTTCATAAGACATTGGTCCAGGCTCTGGTTTACTGATGAAGAGGTGAGTTGTGAAACACGTGATAGAAGCCGATATGCTATACCAATTTATTATTCACAGAATCTCTATCCAAGAACAAAGGTGTGAAACTGGGGTTTTGCTTGTATCCAGATTTTCAGAGCAGCCTCTGCAAGTGCAACGCGCTTCCTGATGCCGCTTTCTGACTCAACAACCATCAAGTTCACAGTGGCAAGTCGGACATAGTAGTGACTAGTGTGGTCGTCTGTAAAGATGGTTTTTTGTTCCGAGTCACGCCAGTCCGCGACGTCGAGACCATAGCTTTTTGCAGGATGAGATTCGGAGTACGAAACAGTATATTTTCCTTCGTACGGCAAGGACAAAGCCAGGACATCGAATTTAGCTCCATTATTCCAATCAGGAATATGACGAAGGCGTCCCCAGTTAATAGAAGTAGGTTCTAACCACCCAACCATGTTGCCACCTTGATCGAGAAGCTTGACATAGTCCATGGAGTCTTCAGGGCCTTTCATCCGAAGCCTAAGCGACTGGGTATGAACAAGGATGCATCCATCTAGACAAGCATGCTGGGCTTTAAGTGGAAACCTTGCCTCTTGGTCGCTCACAGCGAGGAGGCCTCCTTGCATGCAGTATGCTTCATCACCCATCTGGGCAAGCGATGACCATCTTCTCCGAATGATATTATCATATTCTTCCCAAGTAACCTTAGCATCAAGAGCTTTCGGGAGCTTACCTGGGAAGCAACCTCCCTTCCAGGCTATTAATACAGCAAGACGAGCCCGAATATTCGTTTTGTCACGCTGAAAAGGATCTAGCTCGTGGGGCTCTGTTGATGTATTTTGAAGAACTTTCCATGATATGTGCCCATCCTGGGAGGACGGGATAGCAATTTGTGCTAGCGATGCAGAGATTTTCTTCCATATGTGGGATTTGTGGCAGAAGCGTATCTCATTATCAACGGACGACCATGACCATGATGGAAACATTCCTTGTATGTTTTGATATCTCATAGGATAAGTTCCATCATTGGTCTTCCAAAGAAGAGCCCGACTAAAGTCACTAAACGGCAGGCCATAATGATGGTTTTGTCCATAAAGGAAGTGCAAGATCCCTGAGAATGCGAAGAGAATATCAGACTTGCAAGTAAGATCCCTGCTTGTGAATTCGCCTAACAAATTCGGATATTCAGACCACGGTATTTGGACATCTGAAATTATAGAGTAATGACATGGACAGTCCTCATCCTCGAGTGCGGTCTTCCCATGGCAATGATAAAATACCCCTTGGTCAGTGAATACTAGTAATCTTGGTGAAAGGTTTGCTTCTTGGAATGTCCATCCTCGAGTTTGCCATTTTGAGAATCGACAAATCTTATCGTACGCGTCAATGTCTTTAAGCAGGTATATTCCCTGTGTTTGACCTGTCCACAGTGGGGATCGCCTCTTTGCATTTGTTCCGGGAAGACCGTAATGTGCATCACTTCCTGCCATGGCAACTAGGGTTAGATATGACTGATTGTATATCTTGCCCATGGCATTCAGCTGTATTGCCTTCTTGCATGGCTCATCGTCTTGTAATATGCAAAGTCGATCAACCCAGAGAAATGATATTCCTAGGCTTGAACATGCCTCTATTGCATTCTTGATTGTTGCTGGCAAGCAGCTAACATCTGCAAGAGACCCTTCCTTGCCTAGGTCGTCAATATTACCCAGCTTTGCTTGTAGGACGTCACCTCCTCTTCCCCAAACATAGCTTAGAGTAGCATATTTGCAGTCTTGAGGGGCCAATATGACACATCTTTTCTCGGTGTCAATGACGCGAAATTCTCTCACTGGTAAGCCATATGTTTCATGATGATGGGGTACCTCATGACCGGCGCTATCTGCGCAGTTCTGAAGCCAAGTGAAAACTTTGTTCCAGTTTACTTGCGGCTGTGGCCTTTGCAGAGATATCAATTTTTTTCCCGACAGTGCACCCGCAGCCCCGATGAAAGTTGCCTTCCCTGCAAGACAAATCTCGTTAGCCTCTTTGATTCAATACGGGTATATTATTAGGAGTTCAGGGAGACACATAAAATGAAGAGGGTGGAGGGGGCTATCGTACGATGGATGGGAGCCACAGTGGAAAATTCAAGTGACTTGAGTGACAGCTCGATCACCAATTCATATTTGATACCTCTGATTACCCCAGGAATAAATTCCACATCTAGTCTGATCATTGTCTGCGATGAAAGTCGATTCTGGTTCGCTATTGACGTTGCATGGCTGGCAAATGTTCCGCAGGTCTGACAAGATGTAGATCGTTTTTGAACATCATTTAGAGTTCCCAAATCAAATGCGAAACTTAATAAATTCGTATTGGCTCCATACCGTCCCCATATTGGTAATTCTGCGTCATATTTAGAGACGAGGATACATCGTGCAAGGTGTCCTAGCCTCATATGTGCACAGAACTGACAAAGGGGATCTGTTTGGATGTTCGAGCATTCTGAGCACTCAGTATGAAATAAATCATGCACTGTCATGCCTCGAATCATCTCTCCATTGTTGGTATAGTATCTTAGCTCCAAGTTTCCCACCTTAGACTGACACAATGAGCATGGCTCTTTCGTAGGTTCTTGATGTCTTGAGAAGATAAGGTCACGTATGCTGACGGCGTACCTCATTTGTATGACCAGAGTTTTATGCAGAGAGATGCTTCAGAGATGTAAAAGTAAACAACCCATCATCAAAACAACTGAAAGGAAAAGAAAAAGTATACCTAGGTTGATGGTCCCTTTATAGGCCACAGACCTTTTTAACAAGTTATGGCTGTGGTAAACATGGAGGGGTAGTTAGCAATTTTATTTGCTTAGAAGGACTTTCTCCTCCTTTGATCTAACGTGATCAGACAACGAAGGCTGCGGTCGGACCGCTGCCATAACAAATTGCGTGTATTGATAATTAATCAACCAAAATTGAAGCCTTTCAACATCACATAAGTGGAGATATATACAGTTTTACTCGGTGATTGATCTAATTGGACGTTATAAAACTTTGTGGCCTTCATTACTGCAGTGGCTGCAGCATGATGGCCAGCGCTATGCGTCACCTACTATTAAGATGCCTGATGTTAACTCCTCTTCTCCTTAAGCTGAAATACAAGCTTCATCTTAACCTTCCTTTTAGTAAAAGCTAACATAAGGCCTTTTCTTTTCTTATTCTACCTCTCTTTACTAGCCCCTTCCCGTTCCTTCCATTCTAGGAGACATTTCCGAGCTGATAGGCAACCTAGAAACTAGTACGTACAGTAAACGGGTACCGGCTGACTTCTTATTAGCTGTCGATCCCTCAGCCCTTTAAAGATCATAGGGTTATCATTTTCCCAATTTGTAAGAAATAGAGTGCTGCACGCAGCCTGTGGACTAAGAATTATGATTTGTACTTGAAGAGCAGTGATAGCTAAATACAGTATTATGTTCTATGTATACTATGTTATCTCAAAATACTGCTGAGTATATGGTAAAATGGAAGCACTTAGAAGATTCACTACTGGTCACTATCGAGCGCTACAGGGGAAGGTAGGGAAGATAGAGGTAATTGGACCTAGGTAGAACACAGGATGCTAACATGTTGTAACTCTGTACGGAGTACTTCCTATGGACTTCCAGATTGTTGTCTCGGTATATCTACCAATCTCATGTCAGTACGTGGCCGTGCATGCTGCCAAGGAAGACAGTACCACAGCCAGCAACATCTGATCCATCTCATTAATTCAAGTGGACATGAGCGGGGTAAGCATGGTTATCCCAACCCTTATGCACTTATCCTAAAGTCACCCCCGTCGCCCAACAATAAAGCAGCGCTCATTCTTGGCTCATGCAAACAGCACCCACTGCATCCATGATACTGTTAGTCGCTGCGGCACTGCACGTTCTGATAACAAAACCTCTTCATCCGCTCCCATATCTATGGGATATTTCATTTCCACAATCGGATTCCCTTCTCGAGATAAGATCACTATACCAACAGGCATATGTTGTGAACGTGCGCGCAAGAGACGGTGATGGCCTGTTCTGATGGCACACATCTCCACGAACAATGAAGAGGAGATTTTCACGTTAAACAAATGCTATAATGCACTTCCCATTCAAGCACTTGCGTTGCTGATCCATTTCAATACCATTTTTCTTATTTCTTGTATTCTACACATCCTCCACGGTAAATGTACGATGAACGCTAACCCGATGCTTATGCTGCACTCCGCCGTGCCAACCGCCCGTCAAGTTCTCTCGACTACCGTTCAAGTATTTACTCCCTAGTGGCGTCGACACAGACGTGATAACCCCGTGCGCGTGCGAGTTATCTACAGACAAAAGATCCGGTCGCCAGCAGTTCACCTCGTCCTTGGTGACCGATTTCTTCGGCGTGGAGCTTGACAATCCATAACCCCCCGCAATGCAGGCCCCCCGCCGCACGCAATGTGGCCTGTCCAAGCGATATGACGAGCTGCCGTCGAGGAACCAGCGGAAGAGCGGGCGGAGGGTAATGAGGCTGCCCGCGATGATGGCGAGGCCAGTCTCCATGACGGACCAGATGGCGATTTGGTAAGTCGAGTCTGCATTGTCAGATAACCCTACTTGTGATGAGGTTGTGGAGAAGCTTACAGAGGAAGTCCGCGTCGGCGTAGTGTTTCAGGTATGGGAGGCGGATGACTACGGCCACGCTTGCACTATAAGGTTGGTTAGCGTGTCCTTGTTCAGGGATGTGGAAAGTCACATACATTGCTCCCAGCCCGAGAATCGCACCTAATGCTACCTTTGTTCGCGGCGACATGTGCAGCCCCCAGATTAACGCTGCCGGGAAGATCCCAAGCGTAAAGTCACAGACCATGGTGAGCGAACTATAGGTGTATGCGATGATGAGAAGGATATCGGTTGATAAGCAGTTGCCCGACTCGAGAGGGTTGATCTGCCCCCAAAAGTACCCGATTGGTAGGCAATCGAGCAGCAGAATAAGCCAGAAGACGAGTCCGATGCATACCACAGTGCCTATCACACTCCAGAGGATGTAACGGTGCAGTGGACGGACGGCCAGTCGAAGGAGGGCAAGGGCAATGGCTACTTTAGCGACGGCCGACGCCCACAGGTAGAGCATTTGTCCAAGCCACCAGTACTGATAGGTGTTAGAGGCAGGTCATGATGGGCAGAGCGGCTTGGTGGAACGTACTATCATCGCATACTGCACTGCGTGCAGACTATCCGAGGGATTCATACTCTTTAGACTAATCGACTCGAAATCCGCGAGCGCATGGCCGACCCCGGCTTCCGTCCCTATCATACACAGCACGCTCAATGATATGAACAGCGCCTACAATTAGTCAGTCTTCGATATCAAGCATCTACTAAGGATAGGACGAAGAAAATTACCAGCGCTGCTACCATAAGCGCGTCATCCCACCCAAACGCGCGCAGGATGTATAACCGCACAAAGCATCGCAACGCCACAGCAATTATCGCTAAGCCAACCGTGACAGACGAGACGATGAAAATTGCTAGGCTGTGGCCAACCAAAGGTAGGGTGTATTCCATTCTGACCAGCAGACAACGGGGAGCTCGATTTGTAAATCGGCTCGAAACTCAAGAAGCAGGGAGCAGAAGGGCCTTATACGCATTTGTAAGAGCTAAAGCGCGGCTCAAGAAAGGAAGGTAAAGGATCGAATCAGCAGCACATCGAAACCCTACCTACTGGGGGATTTACAAGCAGGAAACGGTTCATCTCATCAGCAGCAGCATGACTCGCGTGCTGATCAGACTGGGCGTCGGCTTTGAAACAGTAAGTATGGTTCTCTATATGGCGTGTAAAGGCTCCAATTACCACTCGATAACCCATATCAATTGGACATTGCCTGTGCTTTTTGCGAAGGGGTTTGCTAGGCAAGTTGGATTGATGGCCTACTTCTCATTCTGCCAGTAATGACATCCACGCAAAATCATCTCCCTTAGCTGTGCTGGTAAAATTCAGGAGGTTATCCCGGTCGACATCACTTACTACTGCCATAGGAACGATGCAATGGCCCAAGCTCTGTTTCAGTAGTGCTCTTCACTTGTTTCATATCCTGACCCCCACAGTTTTACAAACCATTGTAGACTAGAGCAATACACACCTCATCTAATCAAATCGCCCGCATTCATAACATCAGATCAACAGTTCCCCATCTACGTACGGATCAACCCGATCCAGACCCAATGTAGGCCTGAATGCAGCAGAGCTTATTCCATGATAGGAGGTATGTGGGGCTGAATTAGAGACACACCGAAACTCTCCTGACTCGCGTCTTATGAAAGGAGGTTGAACCATATCTTTGCAAACAAAATTCGGCGACTCTGCGCTGATAGAACTCGATACGAGGATAAGTTACAAAGCCATGTCTTTAAGTGCTATTATTAGTGCTTAATTTTAAGTTGTGTGCTTACTGGTGGGTCTGACTATGCCGAGATGGCCAAGACGGTTTATATGCCGAGACTCTTATGAAACCATGAATGACGTTTCAAGTTGCCTACGGCAGTCTTGTTGTTCTTACATGGGGACTGATTGTAGCTAGCTACCTTAGTCTATAGTCGCAGTGCATTAAAGTGTTAATAAACTGCGGGATACCGCATACAGCCGGAGAATCAGGCATCCACCCCCTCCCCATCTCCACAGCACTCGTTAATTAGAGGCTTCATTTAGTTAGGATATATTAGGGTTATACTGTAAATATGGTTATACCGATACCATCTGGAACAACCTGGTAATGACAGACTTTGATTTCTTTCTTAGATCAATTGTTTCTGTGATGTCATCTCTTATTCTAATTATCTTATCTTGAATCATTCGACGCTATTATTCAATACTCTCGTCATTATCCAGACTATTCTTCACACTTATAAATGTCTAAGAGTTTATTGGTCAGGAACAAGAATTACCAACCTTGGCTTCCCGCACGGGTTATTAGTAAAAGCGCCGCCTGGTCATCACTCGGCAACCGCAGCTGTCGTGATGATGATGCCGCCCAAACCTTAAGTATGAACCACGATCGTATTTAGTATTGATAGCAAGGGACACGTTACACAGTAATTCATAATGACGTCTAGTTAATACACAGTTTAAAGAAGGCTAGAAGGACCATCGATAATTACATAGTGCAACCAGTACTCCTTTCTAGCCCTTAATAATGACTATCCGCCATTTTGTCAACCCCTCTCGCCCTATTCTCAAGCCCTTACCATCTATTCAGAAACAACACCGCTTCATATCCCAATCACCCATCATCATGGCATCCCGTATATCCGAGGCAATCAAGACCGACCACCGCGAGATTGAAGACTACTACAACAAGATCCTAAGCTCTGCTACCGAGACCGAGAAAACCAAATGGCAGAACCAATTTACCTGGGAACTGGCTCGTCATTCAATCGCTGAGGAGCTGGTCGTCTATCCCCAGTTCGAGAAGTCTCTTCCTGACGGCCTGGCTATGGCAGATAAGGACCGCAAAGAGCATCAATCTGTGAGTCATCCATCAAGCGTTTCACCCAACAGCTATTGATCTTAGTGTCTGTAGGTCAAAGAACAACTGAAGAAATTCCAAAACATGAAGCCCACGGACCCGGCATTTGAGTCTACTGTCCGAGCTCTGATGAAGGACCTCTCTGAGCACATCAAGGAAGAAGAGAGCCAGGATCTCCCGAAGTTGGAGGACGCCGTGTCGGTAGAGGAAAGCGAGAAGCTTGCCAAGTCCTTTGGAAGGACGAAGATGTTTGTGCCGTCGCGGTCTCATCCTAGTGCGCCTGATAAGCCGCCTTTTGAGACGGCGATTGGATTGTTGACGGCTCCCATTGATCATCTGGCGGATTTGTTTCGGAAGTGGCCGCATACGGAGGGGATGCCGAATCCTTCTACTAAGTGATGTATCTATTTTCTTTAATGTATGCTTGGGACGTGTAAAATATCTTTGGTGTTGATTGTGTCCGATTATCTTGGATATATTGGGAGGGATGGCAAGAATGACACACGCGAAGTGCATAGTATTGTTAAGCTCACCTGGTCTATATTATCATTTTATGTGCTAGATACTGCAATTTTTATCTAGCACACTCAGTGGAATAATGGAAATGCAATGCGCACTAACTATAGCCATATGACTATTAAAGATTAGAAGTGATGTGTACCCTATGTACCTCCTCTCTTCATCTCTCGTTCCTCAATCTCCTGACCAGTAGCCTTTTGATGCGCATCGCCCAACCGAATATCACGCAAACACAAACTAAGAAGAAACCCAACCCCGGCGACAGCAGTATAAAACACCCACACCCATCGCAAAGCAGCCGTCAACGCATGGAACACCACCGTCCGATCCTCGCCAACAGGTAGTGTCTCCACAATCGCAGCAGCAGCCGTCGAAGCCTCTACGATCTCCTGTGCGACCTTATCCCCCAGCACCGCGGCCATCTCTCCGCGTTGCCCGCTTACGGCGCGCGCATATAATACTGATCCGACAACGACAGATATCGCGGCTGCTAGCTGGCGCACGAATGAAAATGTTCCAGTCCCGCGACTCAGCTCGGCAGGCGTGGTATTGGCCTGTAGGGCGATTAATGTAGCTTGGAAGTTAGGACCGATGCCGAGACCGGCGACGATCTGAAAGAGAATAATCCGCGGCCAGGACTTGGTGGCGGGGAGGTCGATGAATAGGCCATAGCCTAAGGTGGCGAGGAACATGCCTAGGATGATGGCTTCGCGAGAGCGGCCGGTGGTGCGCATGACGAAGCCGGCCAGGCCGGATGAGATGGCGAGGGCTCCTACCAGTGGGAGGAGGTAGACGCCGCTTAGTAGGGAGCTGGCGAGGAGGATGTTCTGGAAGTAGACGGGGAGGTAGAAGCAGGAGCCCAGGAAGACGGTGGAGTGGCAGAAGTTGATCAGTAGGATAGTGAGGTTGTACCGGTTGGAAAAGAGCGTTGTGGGGATAATGGGGATCCGAGCGACTCGGGCTTCGTAGACGAGGAAGAGGCCCGCAGTGAGGACCCCGAAGATAAGGAGACAGATGATCGTGGGGGAAGACCATGGATAGACTGAGCCGCCTAGCTCGAGGCCGAAGAGGAGCATGAGTGTCGCGCCGACGATGAGGCACAGTCCGATCCAGTCGAGGGAGAGAAGGCCGGCTTTGAGAGGGGTGAGAGACGCGGTGTGTAGTTGTAGGAAAAGGAGAAGGCCAAAGAAGGCAAGGCCGCCGATGGGTACTGAAGATGGGATTTAGAAGACTGGCATCAGGAGGAGTGGGGGATAGGACGAACGGTTGATATAGAAGCACCATCGCCAGGTTGAGTAAGTCGTGAATGCGCCACCGATGATGGGTCCGATGGCACCAGCAATCGCCCAGGTTGCGCCGAAAATTCCTAGATACGCTGATCGGCGACGTACGTTGAACATATCTGACACGCAGATGTTAGCTAGCACGGTGATGCCGCCGCTGCCTACGCCTTGGATAGCGCGGCCCGCGATGACCATTTTGACATTGATTGCTACGCCGCAAATCAGGCTGCCGCCCAGGAACAGTGCGACAACTGTCATAAGGATCGGTTTGCGGCCCCAGATATCGCTGATACGACCCCACAGCGGCACACAGGAGGCATTGGCTAGCAGATACGACGAGGCGATCCAGGTGTAGGCGCTGTCGGAAGCTTTGAAATGGGCGACCATCTCTGGAAGAGCTGTGGAGACAATGGTCTGTGGAAGCGTAAGGATTTTGCCAAGTATGATCGGTTTTGTTGACCTACGATGTCTAGAGCTGCTAGGAAAACACATAACTACGCACGAAGATTAGGCAGTGTACGAGACAGAGACGGTGATTATATGGATATGCGTACACTCAGGGATGTCATCACAACTGCTACCCTTTGTTTGCTCTGATGATCAGTGGGAAAGACATCCTCCGCTGTTTCAGTAGAAGTGCCTTTTCCCACGTCAACATGATTGGAGAGGTTGTGGTCATCTTCTAGGTGTTGGTACTGTCGAGGACAGTGATCTTGTTCTGCATTGACAGCCATGAAACGGAGACTATCGTGAAGAATAAATATGAAAGGAACGTGACAGCCTCTAGGGAAGAGGAAAATGCAGTGGTAGCAAAACAAATTCAATGAATGAGCGGCTACGACAAAAAGAGTCAAGAAAATCAAATAACCGAAGAAAAGGTGTGGTGGGATAGTCTTCTGCAGACAGATGGCCACAAGAGTCCAGAGGACTCAATATGTAGGCAGCACTTCTTAAAACCTTCAACGGCAGCATGTGGGGAAATAGATCGATCATAGATTTACACAACGTCATGGCTATTTTGGGCTCTGATCGCGATGCTGACCACTGGTTGGATCTGCCTGTGTTAAGGGTGGAGACATAAAGGAGGAACATCAAGAAAGGGGCAGGAGAAACATAATGGGACCCAATTAGATGGATGTCCGGCTCAATCTTCTAAGACTAGACTACTTACTGGCCGAGGAGCCGGTCGGCAAAACAACAGAAAATTCAACGCAAATGGCCTGCAAATGTGGGTCCAGCTCCTTTTTTGTGACTGGCATCGTGCCATGTGGTAATAACGCCGGAATTGCCAAAGCTATTGGCATCGGCCCGTGCCGTGAGAGGGAAGGAGGTTTGGCGAAGACGCTTGGCCTGGCAGCCGCGCATTCCAAGTACCCTAATAAAAAGCAAAGACTGGCGTTCCTGCCCCTGGGGCCCCAATTTAGGCTACCTACATATGCCTCCATCGGTTTCTCAAAGTCTGGGCTGCAGCCTTTGGTTTCCTATCCCTCGTAAAGATACCCTTCTTGTTACCATCCACCCTGCTGACCCCTACAGCCGCCTGAAAGTCAGCAAAGTTCCAGACTTGCTCTCCCACCACTGACTCCACAGGGTCAAACACCCGATGATACATGTCGAGCAGTTCGACCTGGAGTTCCTCGCTCCACGGAAGCCCAAGCACAGAATGGAGGCCAGCAATAGTATCCGCCCCGTATTCTGACGATGGGCTTGTCGTATTTGCCCTCCCAGCCCAGTAGCTCCTTTTCGAGAGCCGCCTCTGCCTCCTCAATCTCGCCAGTTTGGGTATACCACCCGAAATAGCGGTTAAGGCAGAGAACATCAAACATATCCGAGATTCGATCAGGCTCATAGGTAGCATCTCCGTAATTTGTAGAACAGACGGGACGGGTGGAGTCAAGCTGGTGAGCCAGGTCAATCAGTGGCGCGAAATAGTCACGGGCTCCTGCCTCATGCGATGCAGGCTCATTTGCAATCGACCACATGACAACGCTGGCGTGGTTTTTGTCCCGAGCAATGAGCTCCCGGATTGCTTGCTTGTGAGCTTCGCGCGTCTTATTGTTGATTCCTTCCGGGGTGATTGTCTGCTGACTGTCCTCGCTGGACTGCCCAGCCCCAATGGAGTATGACAGGCCAACGGCGGGTGTCTCGTCAATGACAACAATTCCGTGCCGGTCCGCGAATTCCATCACCTCTTCGGCGTAGGGGTAGTGTGAGGTGGGAAATGAGTTTGCTCCCATCCAGTTCATCAGCTGAAAATCGTGGACCATGTACGCTGGGTCGTAACCTTTGCCGCGCACGTTACTGTCTTCGTGTTTCCCAAAGCCAGTGAAGTAGAATGGCTTGTCGTTGATGAGAAATTGGTTCCCGCTGACTTTGACTGTGCGTACACCCGTCGCAACACTATAAGTGTCAATTATAATGTCGTCCGAGCCCACTATGCTCACTTGAAATTGGTAAAGATATGCTTCTCCCGGATGCCACACTCCGGCAGAATCTATGGTAACGATACCACGAGTACCTGATGCCTCGGTAACAGTCCTTCCATCCTCATCGACCACGTTGATCTTGATGCGCTCTGTCGTTAAGTTTGATACCGTGACAAGGTAATCGATCAGCCCGGTTGTGCCATCCACGTTAGTGACAACTCTGATGTCCTGGATGTGCTGTTTCGGAACAGAGTCAGCGAGACGGAGCGTGCAAGTCCAGCATAAGTGAAGAAATCATGCTGAATAGACCTGTGTTATTTTACCTGTATACTCCTCCACCTCGATCCTACCGGGAGGGATAGTCTCGTGAGTCAGCACGTTACTTACGGCGATAGTCAAACGGAAGCTATCACCCGCAGAGACGAGACCCGTGATGTCTGCTTCGAAAGGCGTGTAGCCACCCACATGCTCGGCGACTAGATGATCGTTGATATAAATACGACCATGGTGCGTGGCGGCCTCAACGCGCACGAGATATTGCTGGTGTGATTATCCACTGGGAACAAAAGCCTCGCGCTGGTAGTAAACTCATCCGACATGGTCATGAATCTGACGATTGACAAAGATGTCGTTGTAAGAGGCTGGAACGGGGCACTCGAGATTGGTGGCTAATGGGGCTGTCCAGAGTGCGACCGTCTCATTACCGCTGGATCCGAGAGCGAATTTTCAAAGTCCATCAAGGGAGACTATTTATCTGAAAGGTGTTTGTTGGGGCTTTGGCATTGCTGGTCTCTGCTGGACCGTTTGCCGTGAGTGTAAAAGTGAGGGTGTAGAGGTTGCATGTTGGATTAGGGATAATATTGACAATACTGAGAGGTACCTCATCTTCACAAAGTCCAGGTAAATTTATCAGGAGACTCGATCTTGCCAGGAGTAGACTAGTCATTGTGTGCCATAATAACGCATCTTATAGAACAGAGGCGGCAATTGACTGCTATGCATATACTCACCATCGGCTACTGATACATTTATCACGTTAGCTATTTGGTGAATTGAAATCTTTTATTCCAACAGTAATATCAAGTCAATAGTCCCCTTGGCAGCATTGCCAAGATACTGCCAAGCACGACCCTCTTGTTCTTCTTTGCAGATGTGGTCCCGAAGCGGTCCCGAAAAAGGGTCCAGAATGCAGCCAAGAACCAAAGTGCGGAGAAATTAGAGTGTGCGGCGCCCACGGACCCGATTAATACTATAATCATCAATTGCCGATTAAAGGTGAAACTAAATGGGGTGTTGTAGAGCATGGTGCTTACAGTCATGCCATCAGTGATTCATCTGTCGATGACAAACCTATACATACCATCTAACTGCGACTGTATCAGGCTCTCTTCTTGCATCATGTACCCCTTTAAGGGCACTTGTGCATCGTAGCCATATCAATTGGTGAGAAATCGATTAATGTATTTCTCGCCCAGGTGGCAACGTTTCTTGCTCATATTTCTGTAAATCCTTGTTTAGTTCCATTACGCATATACATTCCTCTCATTTGCATCGGCATAGCGATATAAGATTAACATATCTGGGCCTCCATTTGAATTTCCGCCCCTTGGAATGACAAACGGAGCTTCACCGGCTGTATGAATACTTAATGAACGAAAGATTAGTGCCATCCAATTCTCTTCTGACCTAGTAGGTGAATTGTTGAAACTAAGTTAATAGGAACATAATGTCAGAGAAATTAGATGTGGGGTTCTACGATATGAATTTCTATGAAACTCAGGTTAACCAGCCGGCCTTCACCAATGGACGCGCAAGGTGACAATGAGATAACAGAATGAAATAATGACAGATAGAGTGAAGATAGGGATACTTGGCGGTCACAGATAAGCAGCACTGTGCGAATTGATGAGCTGTGGATGAATTGACTAAACTAGTTAGCCACGTCCGGTGCAGGCTGTCCCAGAGTATGAACACACATTTGTTGTGCGCCGATTAACTCGACGCATAATGTCACTATGTAGAGAGATATTACATTCACCTTTAACCCAGTATACGTAAACAGAAATGGGCTATTAAATCCAGCTTCTAACCCCCCAAACTGCTTTCTTCCCCTCTCCCAAACAAAATTGTGGAAAATCCCTATCTCATGAGATGTGCCTGGGTCTTGCCTATATATAACCTGGGACTTACCGTCAATGTCAGATACTCTGGCATATATAAACGTGTTTATCTTGCCGATCGGAATTTTCCTACACTCCCGCATCATCGCGCTCAAGTGTTCGCCTTTTGTATCCTTACAGGAATGGCACAATGCGAACAACTTCTCCCCCAAATCCAATCTTTTCTGACAATAAAACGGGTTCAAAGGGGAGCTCTCAAGCGACGCTGTAATTACACTTCTGACGCCACCGAATGAGATGTCGAACATCGAGTCTCTTATCCCAGCCATCCTGCATCACACAAGATAGACCTTTCTACCATACTCACTCATCCTTAATGCGAATATAAGTGAGCTAGCAGGTTATATATACTAGGCAACTTCTTGACACGGTGATAATTCGTTGTGGAGCCGCGTCAGTGTTGAGTTTTCATCGAATTGCACACATACGATTACCATCAGAATAAAAGCGCGACTGGAGAGCCGCAAAAGTTGTTGACATTCAGAGAATGAAATGGGATAGTCCATGCTTACTAGGAGGGAGGGTTATGGGAGAGTTGATGAAGGAGCACAGTGACTTCCACCTGCTCCTCTGTGATGGAAAAATTATCCGGTGTCTGATAACATGTTATGGTGAGTCGATAATACCACAGGATAGCTACTGCCATTGATGCTGACTGGGAATAGCTACTTGATGGTGCCTAGCTGGGGGCTGACAACTTCCAGAATGGATAAACAAAGATTTCGTGTTTCTTGTCCACTTGTTGTGACGTCGATACCTCGTGAGCACTTGCTTGCTGTGGCAGGGAGATCAAGGAACGATCAGACATGCAAATATACAGCAGCAGTACAGTTTCAAGCTCAGCTGAGACACTGACTACCAGAGAATGTCTTTTGGGGAGGTTATATGTGGATGCACTATTATCTTTACAACATGTGATTATTATAATTACTTTGATCTGATGATTGGGCTGTGGCACGCATTGGAGCTTGTCTATGAGACCTAAAGGGTACGTCGATGTATTCACTTTGCAGGAAAGAGCGAAAACTAGCAAACGTTCACCTAATCGTCACATGCTTGCTAACTATAGAGCACCATAAGAGCACACAGCACCATATCATGCTCGCTGCCACACAATGTTCATTGCTCGCTACCACAAACCGTCTTTGTTCACAACCATGCACTGTGCCTCGTTCACTGCTGCACAGTCTACCCGCTCGCAGCCACAAGCTCTCCTTGTTCACAACAAGAAATTCTGCCTTTCTCGCTGCCGCAGAAGGATTCTAATTCATAGCCTTCTGTATATAGCCCACTTCTGAGGGAATTGGTCCATATGTTCCTTCACGAATGGGTTTGTATCAAAGGCATAAAGCCTGTCTCCTTCCCTGTCGTTTGGTTTCCTTTCCTTTTTCTCCCCTAGTTCTCACTGCTCTTCTGAGACATTGGTTGTAACAATGGATTAAACGGAGTTGAATGAGGTTGTGATTGTCGCAGGTCTTATTGGCTTTGCTATTGCTCTTAAGAAAGAGGGCCTCAAGTTTCGAAAATGATATCGCAAGCTACAGGAAGCCAGAGCTGCTCAACCGGGCGCCTCTGTCTTCCAGCAGTTGGCAGTGATTCGTTCGCCGCCTCCAGCTTTGCTGCCGATCCATTCACATTCAACGATTGGACTCAACTTCTGGGAGAATCAAGGTGCCTTAGGGGAAGGTACTCGTCTTGAGGACTCAGGAGAACGGGGAAATCGAATGTGGTATGGAAGTGACCCACGGTGGTAGTTGCATATATATCTCGCTGGCCTGGGAACTAACCTCTATTTTTGAGCGGTTGGCAGAGTTTGGGGACGCCCACCGGCGATGAGTCTACCCTTCTACGTAGGGCCGGTGATTAGTAGCCTTCGGGCGAAGCTAAGATGGGCTCAGATGTATTTAGATCGAATGAAAGTATTTGCAGTTTACTTCTTCACTTCCTGTCCTATTAAGCAATGTTGCTTCTAGTCATCTTCAGGGTTCAACCCCTATGCGGTGCAACTATTGCAACAGCGCTCTTTAGAAGACGTGTCTCAAACTTTTGTACTGAGGTTTATGATATAAAAAGAACGTCCTCATAGTAATTTCCTGATAACATTGTTACAAGGAAATGGATTTAAATGGCATACTAATCTTCAAAAGATTCCTTCGAACTTGTTTCTTCCTCCCAGGTGGTCCCATCGTCATAATCTTTCACATGTACTCTGTCCATTAGCCATGACATCTGTGAGCGCACTTCCAGCTTGCATATTGAAAGTTTCGGCATATTGATAGCCAAACACCACTTATTAAATGATATACTTCAGCTGCCCCATTTGTAACCCATCGCTAGGTCAATGTAGCTGACAAGGGTCTTGAGGTATTTCTGCGGAGGATCATTTATACGGCGTCCTATATATTCCAAACTCTTCGCCTGAATACGCTCCTGGTTTTATGTCTAAGTAGCCACAGCCTTTAGGCTGCTCTGGAAAAGTTGACGGAACAAAGCTTTGCCATCGACCATTGCCTTGTAAGTCCAACTTGGCACGGACCATATTCGCTCACTCCAAGACCGACAGGCGATTTTTCTGAGGAAGGCTCGGCCTCTGCCATCTACTTCTTACAACACTTCTTCGTGGGTATATGACGCGCTGGTACCAACATACAGGCTTGCTTCATGACAACAATGCGTGGTTGGCGTCGGCGACCATGAAGATTGTTGCAGTCTTGACGGCCATGTCAACAGAGCTGACGAAGGAGGCTCTGTAAGATATGCTGCAGTCCAGGCTGTATTGTAGGACTCCACCGTCGTCTGTTTACTAGATCCGCTGATTTCAAACGACCTTGTTCTCATTCCTCTTACTATGTATCTGTGAGCAACAAAGTGGCGACGGTGCTGTATCGGCGGATAAGGGTTCGTAGAACCAAGGCTTCGCCAGATAAGACATTAATAGTGTGTGTTCTGAAACCAAACAAAGCGTTGATTTAAATCGGGTTGAAATGCTTTTGCCAAAATGTCCAGGTTGCTCCAACTGCTCCGACCAATTATAGACTGGCATGAAATTCCCACTTCCTTTCCACGTACTAGTTCCCTAAACAGAAATGGGCTGCGCGGCCAATTGATCACTATGAATCACGCACGTAGGCACGGAATATCACATCAGCTGCATCGGATGAGCAGCGTAGCATGGGTGGGGGTCATTGATCATGGGGTTCAGAGTGAACTTCGGGTCGAAGGCCTGACATATATTGTTTGTGACATGAGTTAAGATATATACTCCTAGGTTGTGACGTGTTCCGCAATTACGAGCTTTGAGTAACATGCCCCGTCACTGGTAGGACATCATTCCTGACCATGCACCTACGTTTCTCGAGCCTCAAGAGCTTTTTTGAAACAATATGACCCATGCCGATTGCCAGTATCATAACAGCAAAGATTTCCAGCATGTGAGAGGAATAGAAAGAAAGAAAATCCAAAAAAATTTGGCGAGGTATTCCGCTAGCTGCAGCAGTTTGTGGACCATCGTGGGATCAGCAACCAAGAACGCAGGCATTTCTATCCCTTTCCTCCCCCTTCTTTCCTCGGTGTTACCACAACCACCAGGATCAAAGTTGGGGCAAAGCCCGTAAATTTGCAATAAGAAGGATAGCGTAAGATATTTAGGCGAGAGAACAAATGTGTGTCAATTATCATACGCAATTGAACAGCAACGAATCACATAACCTCTTAGTGATCGGCGTCGGGTGATTAGATGCCCACATGCTTGAAAAAAAAAGTCTCAGTCGAGTAAGCACACCAATCGGAAGTCTGGGGAAAATGCAAGCACCTTAGAGTGAAAGCTGGATAGGTGCTAACCTCAAACATAACCCCCAGACTGAGATGCCCTGGAACCTAGTTTCATGTAAGCGGAGGCGTGAGTGCCCTCCCCTGTTTCTATTTCATCATCTTATCTTTTGGTAAATCTCCGATCATCCACTGTGGTTACAGTCGGAAGGTAAATGAGGTTCTCGTCCATCAGCAAAGAGTATTAAATGATTTCATGGTGGGATCAAGCGGCATAGAATTCCAAATGGAAGGAATACTGACCAGCTTCCCCGCCACAAGAAGACGCTGAACTAGCGTAAGGGACTGCTTAAGTATGATTGCGGGCTTCTTGAATCGAAACGGCCCGAATGATCTCGCCATTATCCTGGCCACGAGTGGGACTAGTGGCACCAAGAAGCTGGTCCCAATCACGTTGTTCAATCTTCTAGTCAGTACAACCTTCACAATGGATAGTCTGGGATTGGATACTGAATCCCGCTGTCTGAATATGATGCCGCTCCATCATGTGTATGATCCCGTCGCAACCACACAAGAGATGTGAAAAGACCTGCGCTAACAGAACCAGTGGTGGTATTATACGTAGCTTGTGGGCTCCCCTTGTGGCGGGAGGCATGACAATCTGTTGCTCGCAATTTGATCCGAACCTGTTCTGGGACGTGGTTGAGAAGTATCACCCAACGTGGTACTACGCGGCACCAACAATGCACGAGATGATAGTAGCTGAAGCTGCGCATCGAGCTGATGCCGTAAAAAATTGCGTAAAAAATTGCACCATTACATCCATCTGCAACGCAGCAGCCGCATTGCCCCCGAATGTTGCACAGCAACTTCAGGTAATATTTCTATGCCCAGTGTCACTCAGCTATGCGATGACCGAGTGTTTACCCATAACTGCTCCGCCTCAAAGTGACGCTTCCAATCGACCTGAAAGCTCAGGCCTGGCGGTGGGTCCAGAGCTGGCTATTTTCGACACTCAACATCCGCAGCAGCGTGCCTCTACTGGCTCAGTAGGCCGAATTTGCGTGCGAGGTCTGCCCGTATTTCCGGGTTACCTTAACAGTGATGGGCTGGACCGGAACTCATTCAGCCCAGCAGGGTGGTTTGATACAGGCGATCTCGGACATACTGACGGGGACGGGTGGTTCTATATCACAGGACGAACAAAAGAAGTCATTAATCGCGGAGGAGAGACGATCTCTCCCGTGGAGGTCGAGGATGCAATCATGTCGGCTGCCCGAGACAAGTCTTCTAATCTTTACGGCCGTATCAAGGCGGCTCTGGCATTTCCTACTCCGCATGATGTCCTTCAAGAGGTCGTCGGGGTGGCCCTTGTAATCCCAGCAGACCACACAAGGCCCGACCTTCGCCAAATGCATCAGGCCCTCAAGGAGCGTCTACACCAACCCAAATGGCCCGTTCTCTTGGTTTATATGGATGACCTTCCTAGATCAGGGAATAAACTGCGGCGCATCGGCCTAAGCCAGCGACTGGGCTTGGAGACATTGACCGACCAAGTTCCCATAGCCGAACGGCACTACGAGGCGCTGTGCCCGCCAGTGGATACGCCTGTCAGCGAGCCCATTGCTCAAACACGATGTGAGATTGATTTCCCTCTGGTCAAGACATATATCACACAGGCTTCCGGCCTGTTCAACCTAATACTGCGAACGCACGTGGACGGATACCCGCGAGCTATCCTCTTCCGAGACGGGACCGGAGGAGTGTCGCCAGAGGAGGTCCTCACCCGTCTCTCCCATCTCATGCATGGATATCTCATCCCCAGCACGCTGGAAATACTGGATGGTTTCATTCCGCGGGACACCCATGGGCTGATTGACGAAGCTGCTGTGCAAGCCAAGCTGCGCGCCTTGCACGCAACAGCCACGTCGCCCACGCAGCAGCGGGTATCTGATCTTTTCGCGACGGCACTCAGGCGTGCCCCGGAAGATGTGACACCTGCGACCGACTTTTTTGAGTCGGGCGGGGACAGTATGAGCGCGGGCCAGCTTATCTCCAAGATCCGACAGGAGTTCCGGGTGCCTGTCGCAGGGGATGTTCTGTTCCAGCACAGTACCGTGGGCGCTATTACGGCCATCGTTGAGGCGGCAATTGCTGACACCAAGATACGTAAGATCAGAAAGCAGGATCTTCCAGGATGTCGAGAGACATATAGCTCCACCCAGCCGTGGGTATTATTCTTGAACCTGGTTCCCTCCGTCATCCTTTACCCAATGCTTCAGGCCCTGCGCTGGACATTTCTGGTGTATATGCTCTTCGGGGTCTCGACGCGGTTTCCGCTGCGCCCGAATCTCTTTGGACGTTTGCTTGGCCTCATACTGATGCGACTGACTGTTCAACTGGCGATGGAATTAATCTCTCCCATCATAGGGATCTCACTGAAATGGCTCCTTGTTGGTAGATATCGCGAAGGAATGTATCCAATGTGGGGACTGTACCATATGCGGTGGTGGTTGGCACAGAAAGCGCTCCAAGTGTGCGGCAAGGTATGTTATCAATTCTTATACTCTCCGTGTCACCACGGTCAGCTGATAGAAGGGCACCAGGGGGTGTTCGACCGCTTTGATTTCAGCCGCATCTGGTACTACCGAGCCCTGGGAGCACATATCGGACGCAATGTCTACATCGACGAATTCACGGGCCTTGGGGAGTACGACCTCCTTCACATTGGCGACAATGTAGTACTGGAGCACTGTATCTGCCGTCCGTTTGCGAGTGAGCGCAACACCTCGATGTTGCTCCAGCCCATCTCCATTGGAGCCAGCTCCTACATCGGCCTTAGGTCGACCGTGGTGCCTGGGACTACGCTGCCCCCGGGAACGTGTCTCGGCGCCAACTCGTCCACCTGGGAGATTGACGATGCCGATGAATCCAACCGCGACCAATCTTCTGCCAAGGCGCTGAAGCCCCACTGGATCTGGTACATCTTGGTCGCGGGATGGCTGGAGATCTTCGTCCGCTTCGTATCGGAACTACCGCGGATCGCAGGACTGCTCCCCATCGTGAGTCGCTATCCGACGGTCGCGGACGACCAGTTGCGACACACTGTCTCCTGGCTCACCAGCCGTACCCGGATCGGCTACTTCCTTCTCATGCGGGTCTACTCCGCTCTTGCCGGACCCCTGGCGTGGTTCCTAGCCGTGCTGGTCGTGAAGCGTGGGCTGGATGCATGTTGTGGCCGCCCCCTTCGAGGCCCTATGAGCCAATTGTCCCCTGCTCAGAAGGTAAGACGCGCGGCTCTCGACGCAATCATTCCACAAGGGGATATTTCCCGCCTGTCGCGGCTCGTGGGACCAAACTACGAGCTGGTCTCAGTGGCGGTGCGGATGCTGGGTGGGCGGGTGGGGAAACGTGTATACTGGCCTCGCACGAAGTTGAATCTGATCCCTGATTTTGACCAGATAGACATTGGGAACGACGTGGTCTTCGGATCCCGGTCATTCCTGGTCACAGCGGATGGATTGGGGAGGGAACCTATTGTCATAGGGGATGGCACCATGCTGGGGGACAGATCTGTGGTGTTTCCGGGAGTCACCATTGGAACGTGCGCGATGGTGGGCTCGGGGGCATTGCTGCGCCGGAACGGCTTCTATCCGGATGACAGCGTCTGGACTGGTAGCAAGCATGGAGATGCCATTCGCTTCCCTCAACTCAAGGGAAAGAGAGATGCTGCTAGAGATCCCGACGGAAGGCGCGACACGACAAAGCCGTTTGGACGCGCCTTGTACCAAGGGAAGGCGAACTACCATGTGCTAGGTCTGGGACCCATTGTCGGGTTCTCTAGCTTCATGGTCGCCTTCACCGCGGTATATCCCATGGCGGTGCCGCTGGCGGCATTGTTGGTGGTGAACCGTCTTCTCCCAATGGAGCTGATGGCATTTGGGATGCGATGGTGGCGTCCGTTTGCCGTGTACGGCGTACTAGCTGCAGTGATGGCGGCAGTGACGCTAATTCAAACGGTGGTGTCCTTGGGTATTGTCATCGCCGTCAAGTGGATACTCGTTGGACAGCGGACTGAAGGCTCATACCCCTACGACGGTAGCAGTTATTGCCAACGCTGGCAGATTATGCGGACCATTGACATCCTCCTTGAGGAGTCCTTTGGCGGGACGGGTATCCTGTCGTTACTCACCGGAACGGCGTATCTGAGCTGGTTTTACCGGGCCATGGGGGCGAAGATCGGGGCAGATTGTGCGTTGAATGCGAACGGGGATCCACACATCTTTTTCACAGAGCCGGACTTGGTGACGTTGGGGGATAGAGTCACGGTGGATGATGCTAGTCTGGTGTGCCATCTCAACACGCGGGGGGACTTCGAGTTGCATACGCTGAAAGTGGGCGATCGAAGTGTGATGCGCACGGGGTCTCGATTGCTGTCGGGGGCGTCGATGGGGAAGGATGCGTGTCTGTTGGAGCATACACTGGTGCTGTCGGGGGATCATGTTGAGGATGGCACGACGTTGCAGGGCTGGCCAGCGGAGGAGTTTAGGGGGGATCGACTACGACCGTAGGCTATATACAATCTGCGCGATGGAGAAAGTATTTTTACTTGCAAGCTGGTGGCATCTGGGTTGGAGGTAAATCTAAAAGCTCTAAATACTTCTAGGACAACAGTTCCTTGCATTCAATCGACTCGCAAGAAATAATCAGGACGTACATGTTCAGAAATTTAGTAGACTGTCCAGTTCTGCAATTCAAGATTCTTTACGTAGAAAAGCTCTCAATCCCCCGGATCATCGCAGATGCAGAGCTGCAGTTCAAATCATTCCCTCGTCCATAACACGACATCATGCCTCCAAATCATTCATGGACTCTGACCAACCATTTGCCCTGAGATATGTTTATTTCAGCCCTCACACCCCAACAACAACCGGAACGAGATAAGATAGAGATGAAATGTCCATCTCAAAACATCCAACCCGGCAGAATACGCTGCAACCCACTACTTGCAGCAGCACCGGGGTGCGGCAGGTGGCCCAGCGGATGATCTGCGCACTTGCGCACATCCGCGGGGGTGACGCCTTTGAGGGAGATCGGCTGAGTCGAGTTTCAGTACTCCGAGGGAACCGCACTCTTCTTCGGCACTGTTATCGGTGGATATGGCGTTGGTGGCGTAGATGGTGAAGAGGAGGTAGGTGAGAAGTTTCATTTTGGGTGGTTTTCTTCGAGGATGGTGGGATGAAGAAGGATGTATTGGGGTTGCTGAGGGTGGAGGCAGGATAGAAGATCGTAAGAAGTATGAAACAGGATTTGGTTCACGGATTTAGTATTCTTTCAGTAGAAGTTTCAACAATGATGTGGTGGCCTTACGGTGAGGTGTTGCTGCTGCTTTATAAATTGGAGTTATCAAGTAAAAAGAAGACGTGGCAGGATTGGTCTTGTCTGCTGCCTGTTGTCTGTACTACCTGTTTCTTTGTTCTATGGCGTTATGGTAGATACCTAGACTTGGTGGCCCGACTGAACTGAGAATGCCAGTGATTCATTGGAGTTACCATGGTGGATTTGGTAGGTTTTAGCTTGGAGCTCCTTATCTACAGGGGTATGACTCCTGTGAAGGAATGAACCCAACACTTGGTGAGATGAGATTAGTCTATGAATGCCTATTTAGTGGCTCTTGGAAGGGTCTGTACTATATGATGAGATAATATTCTGACAACGATAGATTTGGGATAAATCTGGCCAATTTGCAAATTGCTGCCTGAAATCAACAATACGAAAACTGAGGATTCGAGCAACTCCCTGCGATGAAAGTCTGTGACATCCGCGGAAGATCGGGCTCGAAGATCTGTGCTGATGGGTCTAGGATACGGTCGATGATGTGCATCACGCCCTATGTCAATAATAATTATAAGATTATTGTTCGATGGTCTTGCAAGGAAGCAATGAGTGCGTACACTGGTAACCGGGATATCTGATTCCACTACTCTTGCCACTTGGTTGAGAATAACCGTTTCATCTTGTACTTGCGAGCTCACAAAGAGGTAGGTGGCAGTCTGATCTTGATATCAGCTACAAGCATTATATCTGGATGGGTATGTTCACCTGAAATCGCTGCAAAGTCTCATTGAAAATAGCTGATGTGAACTCGGAGTTAGGCACATAGTGGTGGATGATAGTGTTCCCCAGCCACCATTTCCCTTTCCTATGCGAAATAAGCCACAACGATACAAGATCAGAACATTTGATCAGACATACGGAGTCGGCTCGAAGCTATCAAAGTATGCCCCAGTATATTTCTCAAAGGCATCGTTATTCGGCGCAAAGAATGTAAATTTCCAATCTGGATCTGTGTCTAACGCTTGTGCAAATCCGCCAAGTTCATCGATCTTCTCAGACAGGATGCTTAAGTCGGACCGAGACTTAATGAAATCTAGAGCGGTCGTCGTATTTGAGGAACTGGGTGCTACATAGCCGGGTATGTTTCGGTAATTCAGAGAGTCTGTTGTGGCTATCGCAAGTCCAATCAGTGAAAGGAGACCTGGGTATATCATATTGAAGTTTCGGAAGTGTTGCCAAAACAATTTTAAGAAACGAGATATGATGAGCTAGGAGAATCTCATTGAAGGTTTATGATAAAGAACTCGGGCAACCTGTTCAGTTACTAGTAGTAGTTTGGCCGCTAGATCTCCCGGAAGATCTCCCGGAGCATCTCCGCAACCTCATCCACCAAACCCGGCCAATGAGAATATATCACTCGGCTGAAAGGCTGCAGCTCTATTAGCTGGTAACTCTATTCTACCTATCCCCTTTGATACGGCGGGGAACCCGGACAACGACCGGAGGTTGCAAAGTTAGCCACTGATCTGATAGAGAAACGAGCCTGCTACAAATGAAACTTTTATAATTGCCTCATAAATGACTCCTCGGTTACCTCCGCACACAAATGGTCCAGCATCACCAGCAGCACAATGGGACGCGATCATCAACTCTTCTCATGCCGCTTGGCCATAGTGGCAATTTTAACCTTCGCCCGCTCGGTACTGGGAGGCACTAGCCTGGCACACAAACCTCAGATGGGCTGGAACGCATGGAACGCATTCAAAGCGACGGTAAACTACACAATAGTCCAGGATGTTATGGAGCGCTTCGATACTCTTGGGCTGAAAGAAGTAGGCTACGAATACGTGCTGCTTGATGACGGATGGGCAAGCTACAATCGCACATCCGACGGGTATCTTCAAGCCAATGCAACATCTTTCCCCAAGGGCATTGAAGCACTGGCCCAAGAGGTACATGCCAAGGGCCTAAAATTAGGTCTTTACGGAGACAGTGGGCACTACACATGTGCATGGAGACCAGGAAGCTGGGGATATGAAGAGAGAGACGCTCAAACGTTCGCAAGCTGGGGGGTGGACTACCTCAAGTATGACAACTGTGGTGGATTCCAGTCGTTGACGGAGGCACCTCAAGTCCGCTTTGGAGCAATGAAGAATGCGCTCGCACTTTCGGGCCGAGATATCTTTTATTCTGTGTGTGGTTGGGGTTATCAGTTCCCTTGGCACTGGGGCGGAGGTGAGATACATCATGCCAACGATCCTATCTTCCATTCAAGATACTAATTTCGCCTATCCGAAGATATCGGTCACTCTTACAGAATGTCTGGCGACATCACGACAAGCTTCACCAATGAAACCGAGTGTCAGTGCAAGACCGCCTACTGTCTTAACACTGGATATGCCGGTTGCTCAGTCCTATCGATCATCAATAAAATGAAAGAAATCAGCCAATATCAGACTCAGGGTCACTGGTTAGATATGGATATGCTCGAAGTCGGAAATGCCAATTTCACACTTAACCAGCAACAAACACACTTTGCGTTCTGGGCGGCGCTGAAATCACCCTTGATCATTGGGGCTGATCTCAGCAAGCTTTCCAATGATAGCTTAGGTGTGCTCACCAATACGGCAATCATTTCCGTCAATCAAGATGTTCTTGGAGAGCCTGTGACGTATAGAAAGGCCCAAAGTAAGGAAGGCCTCTTTCAAGTATGGGCTGGAAATGTCGAGGGGGGGTATGTTGTGCTTCTACTGAATGAGAAGAGTTATCCGCAGACTGTGTTTCTGAGCTTTGCGAGTCTTGGGCTTGGCGCGCCTCAACAAGTCATTGAACTTTGGTCGGAAAAGACTCTGCAGGATGCCAATACATTCAATGGAACTCTAGGGTCCTATCAAACTCATGTTTTTAGAGTGCAGACATGACAAGTTAGGTTGTGGCTTCTAGTTTCAACACTTCAACTCTATCATCACTAAACTTACTATCCTCGCCTTAGTACGTCTTTACGTAGTTATTTCTTACTTGTATCAACTAGACTTGTTTGTGCCTTAACGTTTGCTAGAAGGGCATCTCATCCGGGGGTGAACGGGACGTCACCGGATGGAGCACTCAAGTTGGGAAGCTTGGTTCGATGGCATGATTGAATACTAAGGAGACTTGTTATGCATTCACTACGGGTGTTCCTTCTGCCGAATGCATCTCGGCAGGGTGATGTGGAGGATATACTTGTGCTACTGATCATGACTGTGTGGGGGCATGCTCCACCTATGGTGGCGGAGTTGGGAGGTTCAGTAGGCTGAAAGCCAGTCACTCTGTAAAGGGGCGATTGAAACATCTGCAGGAATCAGCAACGCCGAGAGACAGCACACGCAAGGGACAAAGCCGATAGAACACGTACACATAGTGTATGTCAACCTCCGAGCCAAATGTGATTGGAAGCAAAATGAAATATAGGCCGTTAAGGTACGCCTAACGACATATACCAAGCTTCATCTGTGTTAGTTAGCGCGTGATACACTAGCAAATACGTCAATTATGAATAACGGATGTGAAGACGATCCATCTCATTCTCCTACAATTTCGGCTCGTAGTGGTAAGAGTTCATTCCACAAACCTCGTGTCGAGTGCGTTGCAAGTTGATAATTGAGTGGTCCAAGCTTCTTTGGCTAGATCCTTAAAACATCCAGTCGATGCTAAATCTTGAAATCTCTGAGAGATGGACTGATTTTGGGTTGACAGGTTGCGCGGCCAGATGGATCCCGTGCACAAGGGTTCGCAAATTCCCTCTCTTTTCATTCGCCCCACTAAGCTGTTCTCTGTCTTTACGGAGTATTCTCTTCAGGATTGTCTAGGGTGCATTGCAGGATTTTCATGACGCACTCACACACGCGGAAAGGGTCTTTAGTGCCCCCTGCACATACGTAAGTTACCCGCCGATCCTTCCCTGAAGACATGGACCCTGGGTATTAACTGCAGGTGGGTCTGTCTTCCACTCCGCACGAAATACATTTTCTATGTCCTATACACAACAGTAGAAGCAAACGCTGGAACTCAGGGAGAACGAACATGCTAGTTCAGTAAAAATCCGGTGTTATTAGAGATCCTGTAAGTGAGTTAGTGAGGGTCAGAGACCAACCCGGCTTTCCTGTACAATTAGGGCCAGCGCGCCCCAACTCCTGATCAAGACTTGACAGTAGCAACGAACCACTACCTACAGTCAAAAGCGGAAGTTCCTGATCAGTGATCTATCGGAGTATGTCCATCTCTTTCCTAATTCAAACCTCTAATATAGCAAATCGAACATCTTGCTAAAGCATTTTAGGGAAATCTCCGGTGTCGGACACTCGCCGGCAACTACCCCGCCCGCCGACAGGAGGTTGATTGGTGCAGCACAGGTCTCCATGTCAACTAGGCTCAACGGCAAGGAGGATGTTCCAGAAGTGGCATGACGAGTGCAAATTGCGGGGAAAAGAAGGAATTCCCCATAGGGGCGTTCGTCTTTGAGAATGTGTAGTTCTGTATGTCAGACGTCCCTGTCTTCCTGGACAAAACATCCCTATCGTGAACCTCAATAATTCCAGCCCTGTCTACCCGATGACCGCAAAATCTCAACCCGCGACAACCAACGCCAGCGCAGGAGACTTGCCGGAGACAGCTACCAAAGGAGAGGAGGAAATTCCAGCCTGCCAGTTTTGTCGCAAGAAAAAAGCCAAATGCAATCGAGCGCAGCCCTGTTCGCAATGTATGCGATCGGATGTCGTTTGCGTCTACGATGATCGACGAAATAAGCCCGGTCTCCGAGCTGGGGCGGTCGACCAGCTATATCGCCGCGTCGAGACGCTCGAGAATATGTTTCTGGGCCAGGAGATGCTCTGGCAGCAGATGTGGCAGTCTTTGTTTCCGAACACTGAGCCCCCGCGATCCCTGGCCAAGGGGACCACGGCAGCCACGACCCTGGCGGAGCGTCGGGAGCAGCTGAAGGCCTCAGTACTAGACTCTGCAAATGTGGCGACAAAAAGAACGAGCACAGAAGCAATTACACACGATTATTTGCCACCAGATTGTGCTCCTCCCCAAGCCAAACGCGCCCGCGTGGGAAGTGAGCTGGCTTACCATGCGGTTGCTCTAGAATCTGAGTCTCGCGTGGCCAGCCCCTTACCTGATGCCGTCTTGACCGAACTCGTCGATTTTTACTTCACCAATATACATCCATGGATACCGATACTACACGTCAAGAAATTTCGCGAGCGGATGCGATCGCCGGAAGAACGAAAGCACATAAATTGCATCTTACATGCCATTGTCTCTGTCTGCGCCCGCTTCTCACAAAACAAACAATATGGCGATACGTTGGATATGAAAGAGATCGCCAAGAAAAGTCGACAAGAGGTAATCTTGCAGAGCACCGAAACCTTCTCGGTCGAGAATCTACAGGCGCTGGTGATTGTCGCATTTGAAACAGTGAGCTAGGGGCCCACGCTATGTCTTAGAGAGAAGTAGACTGATTTACTTTCGAACAGATAAATCGCGGTCGCGGGCCCTCGTCATGGTCTATGATTGGCAGCATGGCGGGAACCGTAGAGCAACTTCAACTTGGAGTAGAAGAAGATGACCTATATCGCGTCAAGGGCATGGGGGAACGGCTAATCAGGCGCATGGTTTTTCTTACACCATCACGGTCGTGGAGCGAAGCGGAGGAGCGGCGACGTATATTCTGGGCCGTCTTTCTCATGGACCGCTTCTGCAGCGTCTCTACAGGCTGGAAGATCAGTCTGAGAAATGCGGATGTGAAGCGCCGTCTTCCATGTGAAGGCGCTCTATGGGAGAAGGAGCAGGAAGTCTGCACCCCGTATTTTGGAATCTCTGATATCAAGAACACTACCCTTTCTAATAGCCATTCCGCTACGATAGATGGCTGTGAAGAGCAGGCCATCGGCGCTTTTGCGTACATAATTGAGGCTACTGAATCACTGGCCCTTGTGACCAACTTCTATCTCCACCACGCCTTTCTGATTAACGATGCTAGCAAGGCACGATTATGGCTGGTGAAATTCAAGGAACTAGATTTGCGACTAATTCAGTGCGTATGAAGTCTTGTACCGTTCTCTTCATGATGCTGATGCGCGCAGATGGAAAATCCACCTACCTCCTAAATGGCGCGAAGCCTGCGTCCTCAACGAACAGAGAGTCATGGATCCAAATCTGACTCTGGCGCACATAACCCACAACACGGCGGTAATTCTGCTACATCAAGGCATTGCTTATCCACCAGCGCACTGGCAGAAATGTCCCATTAGACTCCCGTCGGCATCCTCCGCCGATACGTGCTTGGAAGCAGCTTCAGAGATAGCAACTATTGCTGATCAATTCTTGTCCTTTTCTCCCATTTTCACGAACCCCCAGTTTTCTTTCTGTCTATTTATCGCCGGCCGCACACTCCTCGCACACGCTAGGCACAATAGGGTGCCGCCATCCCAGGCTCTCAACACCTTAATTGCAAACCTGATGGAGATCTCACAGCGATGGACAAGACAGCATGATGGCAGTCAAGCCCAGCAGGAGGACAGCCTAGCATTCAAATTCGCAACTAGGCTGACAGAAGCCCAGCAGAACCGAGCCCGTGTATCTCGTCCGAGCCTGGATATTCGCACGACCGCCTATTCAGATGAGTCTAAGGAGGAGATGTACAAGGATCTCGCGGGAACAAACTCGGATGATCCACCAGAGTATGAGTCGCTTGGTGGACCATTGCAGCTGGCCTCGTTCCCCTCGCAGCAGGCTACTTATGGCTCATTCGACCCATTCAGCCTAGCCTTCCCACCGCTGCCACCAGCCTTTCAGCAGGATTTCTCGCCGACTGGTCTAGATCCATTTTCTTTTTATAATATGCAACTGCCATCAGATCCTAGTATCTCTTCTCCGCTTGAAACCCGCAGTCACGAGTCAGGTTCCAGGCATGATTCGGAGAGTTCCATGACTAGTCTCATGCCGACAGATATCTCGCACCTCTTCGATGTGACATCTAGCCCAGGACAGCGGATTAGTTATTACGGCAATACGCGGGGCCTAACCAAGGACTCGGTGACCGACGGAAATGAGAATCAGTAACAAAACTGCGTGATTGATCGTTTGCATATTTACGTCAAACCTTTATATTCTATGTCTACATTCCCACCCAAAAGGAGAACTGATGCTTGTACCATGCTACCCTTTCATACAGTCGTCAAGCAAGTCCATCTCAAGAAGCATATTTCCAAACAGCAAGAAATAGTAATCAGCATATACAAGCCCGTGGTTCGACCACCTCCGAGGAGCAAACTCATAATTATTGATCGTCGCGCCCGTGAGGATAGTTTCAAAAGCGTTCCCGTCCCCAACCACCTTTAGTGCTTCAAAGCCTTTGCAAGCCTCAGTCTGATGGGTCGAACACCGGTCAGCGTAGATGGGCACCTCCAACGAAGGGCCAGTCTCGAAACGCATAGGGGGATTTAGATACCCTCCGACCGTACAATCAACCAGCTTCATCGCGGCCCGAAGGTAGCGATTAGCCGTGTCAGTATCCTGCAACTTCTTATATGCCTTATAAAGCAACAGCAGTCCACAAGCGGCGATCATGGCAGCAGAAGTATCCCGTGGTGAGGTGTCAGTAACAGGCGCATCGAAATCCCAATACGGGACGCCATCGTCCGGCAATCTCGCAAGAAATACATCCACCAGCGCTCTAGCAGTGCGAAGAAATTCCGTCTCCTTTGTCCATCCGAAGGTCTGCACAAATCCCAGAATCCCCCATGCCTGGCCCCGTGCCCAGCAGCTACTGTCACTGTATCCCTGGTTCGTAAATTTTGCCTTGACTGCCCCAGTTTTGGGATCCAAATTAACCACGTGGAAGGTCGTACAGTCATCTCGGATGTGATGCTTCTGCGTGGTGATTGCATGCGCCCTGGCTATGTCATATAACCTCCGACAATCTGTTTCCCTCGCCACCCAGAACAGTATATCCAGGTTCAGCATATTATCGATAATAACTAGGAAGTCTTGCGACGGGTCTTTGTATGCATAGCGCTTCGTGATACACTGATCCCAGCTGCGGATACACTGGGTTGATTCGCTGAAGCGGCTAGCAAGGGAGTGGGCTGCTAGTACGAGGGTGTTGTATGCTGCTGGGTCTCGATGCAGGGCCCATGCCTTCATTGCCCAGGGCCAAATCATGAAGCCTAGGTCGTGGGTGTCCTTACGGAGGGCATTCTGATGCAGGTTGGCTGTCCACCAGCGACAGAGGTGCTCATGTTGGAAGGGATGGGGGCGGAGAACGGACTCGCTGTTTGCTTGCGTGGATTGGGGAGCAGGATGCCGGTCGCGGAAGAGAGTGTTTCGCTCTAGAAGGAGATATAGAGAGCCTGGGAAGAATCCGGATGTCCAGAAGTCGAGGGCTCGGTAGATGTATGTGGTTTTGTCTTCGCCAGTGTATTCGGGGTATAGGGTTGGAGGTTTCGTCTGTTTTTGTAATAAGCATTTTCGGGCTTACTGACGGGCCTATAATGCCTCAAAAGGTTGTTTCACTCACACTACCCATCGCCTTGGATGCGACGAACCAGACCTTTGCTAGGACGGATTCTGAATATAGGGCTTCGAGTACTCGCGTCCATTGCTTGGATGGGAGTACTTCGGAGCCGGAGCCGTTGACGGTCGCTGGGGGTCCCGCTTCGATAGACATTGTTCTTAGTTTGTCAAAGGACCGATGCTGAGTTAGGAGAAGTTAATCGAACACTGAATACGCAATAAGAGACTTGTTAAGACCTGCTTGTTCCTCTCTACAAGAATTCGTTCTCCATTTGTGGAAGTATGCATTCGCAGTCGGAAAAGGGTCCGGGAATTCCTCCGCGCAAGAAGTCCATGCCAGAATTCCGTGGATAGGCATTTCGGGGCATCTCCCGGAGTCCCTCCGACGAGCCTACGAGACACCCGTTACAGGTAAGCCTTCCCCACCATGCAAGCTCTGAGTCCGGCGGATACAAATCCATACATTGATAACCTTCTTTGATGTGCAATTTGCCTAACTCCACAACCCCACAATCCCCAGATTCACAATGGCATCCAAAATCTCCGATATAGACACCACAACAGCCGATCACCTCGAAACGACCGAGAAGAAAGACCCCTATGCAGCAGACCCAGGCATTGAGATCGACGAGGCGACAGATAAACGACTGTTCTGGATGATCACTCGTCGTATCTTAGTTATTCAGATCGTTACCTACTTTTTCCAGTCACTTGACAAGGGCATTTTGAACTATGCCTCTATCATGGGTATTAAGGACGATGCACATCTGGTCGGACAAGAGGTACACACCAAGCCATTATTAGCTCACCATGTGCCTTTTATGTTGATTTGATAATCATTTAGTATTCGCTACTGGGCACGATTCTGTATATCGGCATTCTTGTGGGCGAATACCCCCAGAATCTACTGTTGCAGAAGTTTCCAGTTGCCAAGATGCTCTCTGTCAATGTATTTATTTGGGGTGCGATCGTGGCATGCTCGGCTGCATCTACACGTTTTGGATCGTTGATGGCGGTCCGGTTTCTGTTGGGGTTCTTCGAGAGCTGTATTCAGCCTGCGATGATGCTCATGTGAGTGTCCTCTTTCCGGTCTCTGGATTGAGTGAGTCTTGCTGACTTTAAATGCTAGAACAGCCATGTGGTATAAACGAGAAGAACAGTCGGTCTTGAACTCGATATGGTACTGCATGACTGGGGTGCAGCTAATGGTATGTCATTCTTCCTCTCGCTTGGCCATTGAAGATGCAGCTCGGTTAATTACCCACATAAGATCGGTGGTCTACTCGCCTTTGGCACCTCCCAGTACGTAGGCGGAGTGATCAAGAACTGGCAGTTGCTCTTCCTCGCTCTCGGATGTGCTACATGCGTGTGGTCGTTCTTTATTGGATTCTTCCTTCCAGACAGCCCTCTTTCGGCAAAGTGCTACAGCGAAGAAGACAAGAAACTGATGGTAGAGCGGGTACGACACAACGAGACCGGAATCGAGAACCGACAATTCAAGAGATATCAGGTTATCGAAACGATCCAAGACCCTATCGTTTGGTGCTGCGTGATACTCATTCTCGTGGCCAACTTGGTCATCGGTGGCCTAGGCGTCTTCTCTAACCTGATCATCGAGCAGTTCGGCTTCTCGCTGCTCCAGACCGAGCTATTGAATATAGCTCAAGGCTCATGGACAATTATCGTGATGGTCGGATCAGCATGGTGCTCCCAGCGCTTCCAACAGACGTGTTTAATCATGATCGTGAGCTTTACCCTTACCCACCCACTCACCACCAAAAGCTAATTAAATACCAGCTCTGGACCATCCCAGCCATTGTCGGAACCATCGTCATCCTCGTCGTAACACCCACAGCATCCAACGCCGGCGGCATGCTGATCGCCTTCTACTGCACCCAGTTCTTCCTCGCCGAAGGCAACATGATCATATCCCTGATCACCCGCAACACAGCCGGTCAGACTAAAAAAAGTCTCACCATGACATTCCTTTTTGTTGGTTGGGCGGTGGGAAATCTCATCGCTCCGCAGATCTTTCAGAGTTCTGACGCTCCAAGATACTTGCACGGCTTTCTGGCGCATATTGTGATTTACGCTGTATTTATTGCGCTAACAGTCCGGACAAGGGTGATTTTGATGAGAAGGAATAAGGCGAAGGAGGGTGAAAGCAGTGATGTCTCGCATGAGTTGGCGTTTCAGGATTTGACGGATAGGGAGAATCCGAATTTTCGGTACGTTTATTAAGTTGTGTTCAAATTCTTGTGAATTCAGGGAAGTATAGTCTGCCTGCTAGTAGCTAGTTAGTGATGTACGGATTTGGAATATGTCACAATAACTGTATGATTATAAAACTCATGAAAGATTATCCCGGACATGAGTGCTGAATCTAACCGACATTCTTGGGTACTATCATTACTACTATAGTGAACAAAATAATCTCGGTCTTATCAGAAGTCTATATAGAGCTTCTATGAAACAAATCTATTTCATTTAGTAACTACTTATTCTCAATTCCAATGTTTATGTACATGCCAAGCAAGTGCATTCATCGACTTATCTACTTCTCTGCAACCGCAAACAGCAAATCCGCCCAACTGAACGGATCAACTGGCGATGCCTGACCCTTCACAGACGCATCATAAGCATCCTTCACACGCGAAGTCCAAGGCACATCAACCCCCCTCTCCAAAGCTTCATAATAGAGTAGACCCCAAGCAGCCGGATTCGTCTTTCCATCCTGATATCCAATATACCGATTCACCGCGGAAATGTTCGCCCAAGGACCATCCACCAAAACCACCTCACACCGATAAAAGCTCGCATCATACGGCACCGTATAATTCATGAGGTATTTCCCCGCATACTCTGCCGCCGTAAAGAGAAGATTATCCTCCAAAGCAAACAAGTCATAGTCCTGGTTAGCCACCACCCTCGCAGCAAGTGCCGTCCATTGCAGCGCATCCTGTACATGGGACTGATCGCGACCCGCTTCGGAGTTCTGGCCTGTGGATGCTAGATAATTATAAGGCACTCCGGCACAGCGATCATACTTGTATGCGTATAAGGCATAATTGTATAGAGCCACGTCGTCCAAGTAGACTGCGAAATTGAGCAAGCCCATGATACTGGCCATGCCGTAGTTCGCTTGTCCGATGATAATGCTCTGTCGGGCGAAGAGCCAGTAGAGCTGGACGCTCAAGCCCGAGCCACCTTTGTATGTCGCGCCTTGCTCGACCCAGCCGCCTTCCCAGCGCATGATCTCGGCTGCGTTGGCGAAGATGGAGCCTTCGATGCCGATTAGAAGGGATCGGTCTGTGCCGATTATGTTCTCAAGATCGGAGCCCCAGGCGTCGAGGATCGTGGTGGAGCGGTTCCAGTGGCTTTGGCTGCGGGTGATGTACCCTGTTTCAATCCAAGGTATTAGCCCTGGAAAGGGCCCTTTGGGTTTGTGTACTTACACATAATAGCATTCTGATATGCAGCGCGGGAATCATCATGAAAACTGGTATAGTTGCTTATCTGCCCGCGACTGATCACGGGATACGGGCCCTGCATTTCATAGGATGCATTGGAGTAGGGGTCTTGAGCGAATCGGGTGTATGCAGATGCCCAAGGTTCTACACCGTTGAGGACATTTGTTCGCATGAGCTCGAGTTGATCGTGGCTATGCCAAAGGCCTGGGTGTTGGAATTGATTCGTTTTGTTCTTGGAGCCGGGTGTGTCGGGGACCATCATTACGGGCCCTGGTGTGGATAAGCATGTGGGTGGGAATGTTGGAGGTTGACGTCTAGCTCGTACCGTTTAGACGTGGGACATCTTGAATCAGTCCGTAGACGTGAGTAGCGGTGGTCACCGCAAGGCATAGCTTGAGAATATGCATGATCGTAATGCTTGATAGTAGTGAGGTTGGAATCTTGGTGGTGGCATGTTGTTCATATTACCAGCTTTCATCTCATGTTCAAAGATTAGATTAGACACCGGGCTAAGTGCCGGACAGGGACCGATTCTCTAACTAAGCTAAGGAATATAGTCAATATCCATGCGGGGAAGAGCTCGGAAAATGCGCCGGTGTGCATAAATTAGGTGGCATACGCGTTCTTCCCGAGAAGACGGGAAGAAAGGCGGATCTGGTGGGGAGCAGGAAGAACGGCTGCTTCATTTGCCGATGTCCCTGAAGAACGAGTACAAAACAACCCTACTTTAATATAGATATCAAATTCAATTGATTCAGAGTAGTAAATTCAAAGCATATAAAGTAGCTTGTATCACCATCACATCCTCCCTTCTCAAAATCATCCCAAGCTTCACAACACTTCAACATGATGTCCATTCTTTCCCTCCTCGCCCTCCCTCTCTTTCACCACCTCGCCCACGCAGGCACCATCTACCACAGCAACTTCACCTCCGGACTATCCCCCTTCTCCGCCTGCAATGTAGAACCCCCATCCTACTCTACCGCCACAGACGGCAACCTCACTGTCTACTTTGACGAGTCTTACTACGACGGCACCCGCGACCGCAAAGGCGCCGAGATCTGCGTCTTTGAGAACGACACCACCATCAATGTGGCCCAAATGACCAAGGAAGGCTGGCAGGGCTTTTCTATCTACGTGCCCTTGGATACCTACCCGACGGACAAGAGCGCCATCATTGCCCAGCAGTTCTGCCCCGGCGGGTGCTCCTTGTGGTGTGGCACCGTCGAGATCGTGAATAATACTCTTCAGACTACGCATCGCGCGGCTTGTTATACGGGCACAACGGCGACTATTGTGGATGATATTGAGAGAGATGCGTGGCATAGTGTCGTGGTGCATATGCGCGTGTCGGAGGAGAGTGATGGCTCTTATGAGGTTTGGTGGGATGGGGAGCAGGTTTACAGTGTGTCGGATATTGATGTGGGTTTTGGGACTTCGGACGATGATGATGCGTTGACTACCGGGTGGTACTTTAAGAATGGGGAGTATTGTTTTGGTGAGTTGATTGATCAGTTGATTAGGGGTTTTTTTGTTACTCTTGCTAACTGGATTATCTAGATACCGACGCCTACACTGATGTGACTAGAACCCTGTACTTTGATACCATCACTTGGTATGAGACCGATGATGGCAGCGATGATGGGTATAAGACGGTTTATCCTTGATTGTGATTCATCTTGAGGGAAACGTGTGTATAGTGTCGCTGTGTGGTTTGTGCTGGCGAGGAAGGGGTTTTTGAGATAAACCTGTATTATTGACTTGCTATAATAATGAGAAAGTATTCTTTTAAAAATCAAAATGTACTGAAGTAGAATCAATCCACCTCTTGTGCTCTGTTACGGCATTGGCCAAGCAAGATGCTTCATCGGGTGGAAAAGTGGATCCCAGCGCACTGACATCGATCTTCATACTACGGTAGCCACTTTGTGGCATCTGCAATATCTTGTCCTCTTCCCATTTGGTAATCTGTGCCCTATAACCTCTGGCCTTGCTGATTGCTTCTTCTGAACAAGAATTTGAGAGCACGATGAGTGAGACAAAATGCTCGCTTATCATAAACGCCCCGCACTACGGCCTTGGCGGCGAAGAATTATGTGAGATCCCTGCACTTTTCATGGTTTGCATCTGAGACATTTTAGCCTGTACTTAGAGTGGCGATTTATATTAGATTCGTATGTCCCTCGTCCGCGCTGACTTTTGCAATATTTATATATATATATATATATTTTTTTAATGAGTAAACATGTCATCTGTTAGCGCTACTCTCATACGCCGAGGCACCGAAGTTATATCAGCTCGGCTTCAACCCGGTCAAGATCCTCTGGTGAAAGAATGGATAGGCATCTTTCTCATCTTCTTCACTGTTTTTGCTTTCTTCCTTGCAACCTTCTGGGTGAGTCAATAGTATTATCAAAATAAACAAGTAATATACTCATAAAAGAGAACAGATCGCCTACACCTCGCAAGTCATCGGAGCCCTAGCTGCAATCGAAGACCCTAACTCCAGCCCACCCCCCTACATCCGCCTCGACAACCAAACCGACAACCGCAATGATCCTGAACTCACAACCACCCCAACCCGAAAACCAATAACCAGCGACCTACGCACATCCATCAACTACCTCTTCAGCATCGGCGGCGGCGGTATTTTCTCCACCTTCCGCGGATTCCGCATGTATCTCGCCTTCATCTCGCTAGATATGGTCTTAGCCCTCTTAATACCCGCATTCATTTCCATTCCTTTCCACATGACCCTCGTCTCGTTTCTAGCCAATTTCATGGGCAGGATGTTCCTCGCTACATGGCAAATGGCATGGGTGCATGTAGTCATCGCAGATAAATCGCCTTTCGTCGGCTATCGACGCATGCTAGGGTACCAGCATTGGAAACGGATTGCTCCTGTTGCAGTGCTGCATAGTGCTGTCATGTCTGTGACTTCCTCGCTGAATTTGGCTGTCTCTAGGGCTGTTGGGTGGGTTATTGTGGGTATTCTTGGTGAGAAGGGATCGAGTGGTGGAAAGGAAGAGGGGGGACTTGGTGTTGTTCTCTTGTTTATGTTCTTTTTCTTACTCACTGTCCCTGTTAATGCGATATTCACTCGTGTGGCGGCTTCGATGTTGCCTGAGGGACTTGATCCCATTGTGCCGTTTGATCGGCGGTTTGGTGGTAAGGTGAAGATGGGGGGTGGGGATGCGAGGTTGGGTATTGTGGATGCGTGGAGGACGATCGAGTGGTCTGCGAGGGTTCGATACTTTAAGATTGTTTTTCAGGCGATTGCTATTGAGATTGTTTTGGGTGTGGTTGGGGGGTTGCTGGTTTTGGGGGAGCTGAAGTGGTTGCTTTACTCTCACTGAATACGTCCCCGTTGGCTCAATTCTTGCGCTGATTGCATTCATACATGAGCGAAAGTCTTCCGGACTTAATGCACGATAACCTACTGAGCGTCATTGAGATGTCGCCTTTCTATAGCCTCGACTGGAACTATCGAAGGACAAAAGTATGGTGATCTGAAAACGTACATCACAATCTTTCTGGATATATGCAACACTGATTGTCTAAGATCTTCATAAGAGTGGCCACGCTTTCCAATCTAGAGAAAGCATGCAAAATGATAGTAACCATTGTCTACTTACAGTCATTTATCAAGAAACAAAGCTAACGAGCAGTTGTGACTCAGATTATAACACCTTTCTTGAAATACGTCGATAATATGTCCATATCAGTCTCAGAAAGTTTCAGGATATTGTCTTCACGATACACCCGTTCCACATATCTGGCTTCTTCAAGGCCAAGGGTGCCACCCTTATATTGCTGCCACATTGCCGTTTGTAGCTCAACAAGCGTGGCCTTTCCGACTGCCCTGATTATCTTCACATCTATATAGTCCTTTGCACCGTCATCATCGCAAATAAGGCTCTCCCTTCCATTTGCATCTATCACCGAGCACTCTTCATCAGTCATAATTCCGGGCCTTAATCCCAGCCAGCTTTCGCTATTGAAACATTCAAATGCATCCACGATTACCCCATCCCCAATATCTGACACAACAGAGGCTCCTGCCGCAAGCAGAAGCCGGACAATATCTCTCCGTTCGAACTGGAAACGACGAATATCCGGGGACGGCTTCTTCATTGTCGACAGAATCTCGAGATGAGCCTGCCTGAGTCCAACTCTCCAATTCATCACTGACATGGTCAACACATTACCAATTCTCCTCGAGAGTGGTACGTTGACATCAGCATTTCCGACCTCGATCAAATATTGGACACATTCTGGATTCCCTTCCATGACGGCAGCCGCCAATGCACTCCCGTATTCACCAATCTGGGGGGCCAAGTTCACGTTTGCACGTTTAACTCCCACCAAATATTTTAACATATTCAGAGAGTCGAAATTTTTAGCAGCGGCATCCAGGGCGCTACCGTACGGTCCGTATTGCAGAACCATATCAACATCTGCTCCGCCCTGCTCCACCAAGAATTTTGTGCCCTCCAACCAATTATCACGAGTTGCCATAGCCAATGGACTGCCACCGTATTTCAAGCGCACGTTCACTTCTGCGTGGCCTTCAAAGATCAATAGCTGCAGCATGTCCATATCTTCTCGACGTATGGCCGCTTCAAATGCGCATAGACCCCAATGCGCCCCGCCTACCTCCAAATTCACGTCCGCTTTAGCGTCCTTCACCAGAAATTTGGCCACCTCAACATGTCCATAATAGGCAGCCTTGATCAGTGGCGTCGATTTGTTTGTGTCGTCGGGTCCGCCTTGTATCCCAACAGTACCACCTTTTGCCAGAAGGATCCGCAGGATTTGGATATGGCCATATTCCGCAGCAAGGAGCACGTAGGTTCGACCATGGAGATTAGTACTGGCTAGATTTAGCTCGCCATTATTCCACCATGAGTCCGATAGTTGGCGGAATCCAAATTGGCATACGGCCAATATAGAGTATTCAGGAGGACTTAAACTTGCACCATAACACTGAGCCCAGATTCGGTATTGCGCACTGCTATCCTGCGGAGCACCGAGAAACCTCTCTAGAAGCTCAACTACAGGAGAAAATTCCTCTGTCGACACGCAGGTAGGGTCTAAGATCGCAATATGTGTTGGCCAGAAACAGGAGAGGTAGTAGATGAATGCTCGTGTAAAGCAGGACCATTTGGGCGTCTCTTCCCATTGGTAGCGAGGAAACTTGTGTGTGGTTTCATTCCAAGCTTCGCTCAACATAAACAGCAAGCACGCTTTGCCCACCAACAGGTTAGTGACTGCAGTCGTCCAGCTTTTACGGAGCTCGAAGAACTCTGCCACCGATAAATGCGATACTCTCCATACGTTCCGCTCGGAATCGATGACTAAAAGATTGCGGCATAATGCCAACAGTGCCTCGTCGCTGATTGAGGCACACAACTTTGCATCCGTACTGTCAGGATTGATGCGGATTGCATCGAGTAGAGCTTCCCGTGAAAGCGGTTGTCGTGCGTCCAGAACCCACTTGAAAGCGCGTAGCGCGAGATCTCGGTCGTGGGGATGACTTTCCTCTATCTCCTCCAAGAGCTTTTTATACGTATCGTCGAGGGTTCTGGGAAGTGTCTGAAGACACTCCAGTATAGCTTCAGATGACACGCATCTTTCGAGCTGTTTAAGTTGTAGGTAGGTCCATTGAAACCTAACATTATCATTAGCAACCTTCGAAACTTTCGCCGAAAAAGAGAAGGACAACGCTTACATTCCTTGGCTTTTTTCTGACAGGGTCGACTCAACCGTTTCCCGCAGTTCACGGAATGCACCGTTGTTCTCGATCAGCCTTGGCATCTCTTGGCTAATGTAGGCCTCAATATCCTGCTGGTTATCGTTCGCCTGAACATCGATGTTTGGATGCGAGCGAACCTGCTGCTGAACATCCCGGTCAGGACGGCTTGCAATGAACAACTTGACTGGCCGTTTACTGCTCGAAAGCAACTTCTTGAAAAGCTGAAGGAGTTCACCACGCGAAGCAGGATCGCATTCGTCGAAAGCGTCCAACACCAATGTAGTTCGAGGGTAGAGGTTTAGGGACTCGGTCAATAACTCCTCGCAGGTTTTCAAGCCAAGATCAGAGGCACGGGTACGTAAATACAGATATTTGGATTTAAGCCTGGATCGTATGTACAGCGAATGGGTCTCGCTTGGATTGGACTTGCTTTCGTTAGCAGATAATTGACGCACGTAGCTCCGCGCTACGGCAAGGGGTCGTGTTCGGATGTCCTCTTCTCGGTAGCAGTAAAAATAGGCAAACCCTTCGTCGTTTGGCACTCTTGCGAGTGTGTCTTTGACATGATCGATAACTCTCGAAGTCAGGAAGGTTTTTCCCGTGCCCGCTTGACGGCGTCAGCGCCAAGTCCAAACAGATGAAAAAAGAGTGCTTAAACACTTACGAGAGCCACGCAACCATAATACGGCGGAAGAACTGCTTTCTTCCCATTCTCGGAATTCATCCTTTTGTAAGAGCCACTCGCCCGTCCCAGGTGTCCGATTGCCGCTCACAGTATCATGATGTGCCCCATACTTAACTGGTGAGATCCACTCTAAGATCTTCAGAACCTCCTCACTTTTAAGCTCATCCAAGGATTCTATCACCTGGGCCTCTATGCGGGGTAGGCGCTTTCGGATGACCTGCAAGTCGTTGGATGCCTTTATACCTGTGGCTGCACTGCACGCCTGAGCAGTCATAGCGAGCTCTTCTTCCTTCGCAGTCAGATCCGAGAATCGCCCCGAGCTTTTGTCAAACATCGTGTTCAATATCTTAGCCCAGGTCGATTGTTTTAGCATCTTAATGCTGTAACTCAATATTTCCAAGACAGCTGCGTAAACATTAATCAGGTCTCCCCGTAGAGTGTCGACAATATCACTGTTTTCGGTTGCATAGGCGGACTGATATTCTCTGCCACGGAATGTGGCATGTAGAACCCGCTCGACAGTCCCAAGCAAGGCGAACATCGCATTGTTATACTCTACAGGGATCTATACACTTTCAGTTAGGAAGTTGGTTCGAAATATCATGGACCGTGATTACTTGAAGGCACGCTGTGTGAAACCTCAAGCCAAAGCATTACAGGCACATCATGTTAAGGAGCTGTGTAATGTGGACACAACCTACCTCCAAAGCCGCTTTGATCAACCCCCACGGCCCTGCAGCCTGTGAGGGTGCGAACGGGACGACGAGATCCCCGATCCATTTGATCCAAGTCGCGCATTTGACAGCGTAGTCTCGTACGAATTCACCTTTGTATTTCCAGCCTTTCTCATCGCAGACCTTTGCCTTCTTTCGGAGATCCTTAAGCAGAATATCCAGATCTCTTGGATCGGTGTTCGAACTCGGTTCGTAACCCAATTCGCGAAGATGATCTTGGGTTTTCTGGAGGAGCCTCGCAAACGCTTCCTTCCAGAGATTTACGGATACTTCCTCGTCGCTGTCTGGCTTCTTCCAAATCTCGGGCAAGCTGGAATCAGGGGTTTTATCATCACCTATAACACTGCTGACCTCATGTCGGGTGTCGCTGGTTGATAGCGACCTTCTCTTCTCTGGAAGGCTTCGAGGCACAGCTCCTTCATGCTGACTCCTGTTGGTGATCGACGGCTTACTCGACACAGACGTACTTCTCTTCTGCGAGAGCTCCTTTGCGGGTTCAATGGGGTCACTTCGCTTGCAGTCTGGTGACGTGGACTGATTGTCGGCAGCAGGCTCTTTATGTCGAGAACGATGCAACCGGCGTGAAATTTTCGCTTTCAACCGATGCATCAATGCTCCGCACGTTGACCATAACGTGGGCATTGCATAGCAGAGGTTAGACTCCAGTTGCTCCGGGAGGGCATGTCCCGGTGTTTAAACCCAGCTGTCGGGTGCGATCAATTGTGTGCTGGCTCAGCCGCACGCGGGGTTCACGCGCTAAGTAGGTCGATAGGACTATCTTGTTTCTTTCGCCCACTGACAATTGGCACCGGCTGCAAACATTGCTTTTTCTGAGGGTATTTTCGTCCTCATACCAGGAGTGGCTGTCTGATGACGTGTCACTCTTGGGCATCTATCCAAATAGCATACATTATCGAGATGGTGCTTTTAACAATTTCTATCAAGTTGTCAAGAAACACCAGCATAACACGAAATGAATTTGATGAGCTCAGGCTCGACTGCTTTGAACAAACCAATGCCAGCATCAATAGAAGGCAAGCGACCGGCAGTGAGGATACAGAATGCATGGATGGGGTGGTTAGTGGACAAAGGAGGTGAACTGTACACACCTAATACCCCTGCATGGAGTATCCCCCTCCATCCACTTGCTGCCTTTTCTCTGCCAGTTGTATTGACGCTCTGATCTGCGTGGCCTTCCCCTGTCACTAAAACAAGGAGTGGGTGGAGTGGTTGGAGCTTCTACAATCGTCTCGATTCTAGTTTCACAGACATAAAGATACGTTTTATGGCCAAGATCAGGCTCAGTCTGGGGTTCAAGTTCGACCTATTGCTACTCGTCGCCTGCCGGCCAATTCATCACACCCTCCACCCCTGTGAAATGGCAGTATGCTTGCTCATCGCTGAGCCCCGCAGCACTGTTCGACAATGCACATTGCTATGCCTCAGAATGCATTTCAAGCGAAGTGAAAGGCTGGAAGAGTTCGAAATATCTCAAGAAAATCAAATATATATTTCAATTTCCCAAAGATAGCAAACGTCGACAAAGATGGAAATTTTTTTGCAGGTGTGAAATGTGCATGGGGAAGTTAAGGTTACCTCGACGCAAAGGGGAGGGCCCTGGGGCCTGGAAGCATTACAAAGCTAAACCATTAAGATATGGCCATGACAGTTTCGCTATATCATGTTGGATGTAATCAAGTACCACTCAACATCAAGCCTGATCATTATATCATGGAGAAATGAAATGTGCAGTAGATTTCAGACCGCGGTCAAAGCACGGGCCGCGACCGCGGCGCACTAAGCCCGATTAGGCCATCCGCCCAACCTCGAGCGCGCAAAGATCGCTGGTGCAAACACCGCGGAGCATTGGCTGCTACTGCGACAGTTCCAGCTCTCCTCACCCTCCGACTGTCAAGGATGCCGCCCTTCAGAGATGAGCATATCCTGGTACGTGCCGATTTCTCCTAGCGCACTAATCATTGATCTACCCCCTACTGGCGGACTCAAACTGACCCCCTCCTCCCCAGATAATTGCGCCAGGCTCGCAAGTGACCCTGGCGCAACTGGGTCTCCCAGAGTCATTCACCCCTGCCCGCTTTCGCTTCCCTACGCGCATGTTTCCCGCCGAAAAGAAGGGTGAATACGAACCGTACAAGATCCGCGAGCGACGACAGGAAGTTCCCGTCAGCAATGGCAATGGCACCGACGCGCCCAAGGAGGACGTGGAGATGAAGGATGCGGAGTCGGCACAGCAAGACGGAGCCGTGAAGACCGAGAATGAACCCTCCGAACAGCCCGAAAATGCGCAAAAGACTGAGGGCCAAGATGCCAATGGAGAGGAGAAGCAGGGAACGACAACTGAGATCTTCTACGAGGAGGACGTAACCTCCGATGAGGGGGCTGTCTATCCAATTCAGAGTGGTCGCATTGTCGACTGGCCATGTTTCTTTGCCCTTCTGACGCATGTTTACAACACGATGAGCCCGCCATTTCACACCCCGATCATGCTGATCTCTGAACCGGCATGGTCCGCCCGCGACCGGGAGACGATCACACAGTTTGTCTTTGAAAAGTTCAAGACGCCCGCCTTCTGCCTTATGGACTCCGCTCTCGCTGTATGCTACGGATACGGTACTTCGACGGCTACGGTGGTTGATGTTGGCAAGGACAAGGTTAATGTCACTGCCGTCACTGACTTCCTTGTCAACGAGCATGGAAGAGGTATCGCACTGGAAGGCTGCGGTGGTGACTACATGACGGATAGGATTGTGGAGCTTTTGGGCCCGAAGGGATTTACAAGGGAGATGTGCGAACAGTTGAAGCGCAGCAATATCACTGAGCTTTTGCCCCCGGGCACACCCCTTCCTGGTGCCGCTGCAACTGCGCGACAGGGCGCTAACCCAGCCGCTTCGGCCTCAACCGGGACCAAGGATGGTAATGCACCGAATGAAAACATCCCCCGCGGTCCGGGTGAAGGCACCCAGACCGGTGGTGAAGGCAACGGCGAGGCCGACGAAGATGAGGGAGTTTTGGATGTCGCAGCCATTGTCAGTGGTAACACGAGTGAGTTCCTCGCCAATCGGGAGAAAGAGAAGGCCGAGAAGGCATCGACCAAGAAGGGCGCGACAGATCAATCCGGCAAGCCCCTCCGTCTCCCCAACTCCAAGAAAGAAAAGGCTTCGTTCCAATTTGAGGAGTACGTGAGGATAGAACCTGAGAAGGATACGCCCAACGGGCCCGGGCGGTATATGCGTCAGTCTCGCGAGATCGAGGTCGGTGTTGAGCGCTTCCTCGCCGCAACTCCCAAGCAAAATTCTGGAGACCGTCTCACCGGCGGCCTGCTCGAGGATATTGCAACTCAGATCCACCATACTATCCTCGCAGTGCCTGATGCGACGAAGCGGAGTGAACTCTGGGACTCGCTCATCGTAGTCGGCAATGGCAGCAAAATCAAGGGTATGTAGCCGAATCATATCACCATGAAGATATTAATTGACGTTCGCTTATAGGCTTCACACAATCCCTGCTGGGCACAATAACCCAGAAGTACATTCTCTCCCCATCCGCCACTATGTTCACCTCCGAAATCCCCTCCAACTTCTCTACCCCCCTTCCTACCGGAGGAACCAACACTCCGGCACCTTCCGGCCAGGCCGGTCCGATGAATCACCCTGCGGGTCACGGTGTGAATCCTCTGCTTGTCGCAGCCACCCATGCCAACAACCCCATGCCCGGCACTCCTTCTATGGACCCCGCCATGTCGCATCACCGCTCGACGGGACACTCTCAAACCCCCACATCAGTCAAAACTTTGAGACCCCCGGAATACTTCCCCGAGTGGAAGGAGCAGAGCAACACCAATGCCCCTGGCGCTGCTACCACGGGAGGGCCTGGTGCCCCAAGCGGTGGCCACGGCATGGAGGAAGCCGTGTTCCTCGGAGCACAGGTTGCATCGAAGGTTGTTTTCGTGATCGACCAAGGCGTCAGCAAGGGTTTCATGAGCCGAGTGGAGTACAACGAGAACGGCCCTTCTGCGATCCATGAGTACACCATGTGATCACCTTTAATGAATGGCCTCTGTGCCTGGGGATTGATACGCGTGTTTGTTCACATATGAAAGCGGATTTTTATTTACGGACCTGGTTCTGGTTCCTTTTGATGCTTTAAATTTACGGTTAATTATTTTTCTTAACTTGTTCCTCGTGGATATTGTATTCTACGTGATGGCGTCTTTCACTGAAAAAGCAAGTCTGACTCGGATGCTAGGATAGGTGGAGTCTGGTCGGATAGTACTCTGAATAGTATTCGTGCAATGAGTTGATGTAGTTGCTTTGGTAGGCAGCCGGAGCCATAAGCCTAGAGAGAGCTACTGGTGCTGATTTGTGGCCGACGACGTATGCTCTGTTATGATGATGTGTGTAGAGATACCTTTACTCTCCTCATATACGCGACGCACAAACAACAGCCAGCAAGCTTAAACTCCCTCCTAGGCCCAATCTACTGCACATCTCTTACAGACACAGACTGGTTACTTTACAATAAATATAGTCCACCCCATGTGGAAAATCCGCCCCAACCCCAATTCAACACCGTCCTGCACTGATCTGACGCATAGAGGTTCTACCGAAGTCTCAAAGATACGTGGATTCTCAAAGTTGAGGGGTTCAAGTGCAAAAAAGTGCCGATGGCGTTCGAAAACAAACGATACGTTCCCAATCGGGAATTTACGGATACTTCGGGAAGAGGTTCTGAACGGATCAAGGTGTTGATCGAGAATGCATATGGTCAACTAATCGAGGAACGTGTAAGTACCTTGGGAATAAACCAGTCTACTGCATCTATACATATTGAACCCACAAGTTCTCACAAGATATACCTCCACAGCCTATATATCAATCCCATCTCCAACTTTTTTTCACCCCAAAAAAACATCCACCTCAATCTCCAAATTCTGCCCTTCAAACGGCAACGCCTCAATCCCCAACATAGTCCAAGTAGGCTGATGATCGGGACACCACTTCTTAACATGCTCCACCATCAGGTTGATAATCTTCTCTCGGGTCTGGGGCAACTGGACATGGTACGTGCGGATCTTTACCACGCGGTCCCAGCCGGATTTCACGCTAGCGCGTAGATCGGGCTTGGCTTTTTCTAGTGTGTAGAGGATGACTTCGTTGATGTTGGTGAATGCTTGGGCGACTTCTTCTTCCAGGGTCGTGGGGACTTCGGTGGATGTGGGGGACATGCCGGCTGATTTCCGAGGGGGGTGGGGGGGGAGTAGTTAGTTGGTGATGAGAGGAATGGAATGGGGCTGGCCGGGGGGAGGGGGGCTCACTCTGGCCGGCTATTTCCATTCGGTCTCCGGCTATGCAAGCTTCGGCGAAGCCGTAGGCTTCTTGGAAGTGTTGGCCGCGGCCGGGGCGGGAGTAGCTGGGGATTGGGGACATGGTAGTAGTGAGGTTGGTGTGGAGATATGGGGTAAGAGGGGATAAGAAAGGTAAACTGCTTTGTTTTAAGAGGGTTTATGGCTTTTTATGTTGTGTTGTGCCTGGAAGTGTCATTTATCGATCTTGACGCTATCAACTCTAGTTGCAGTAGTGCTTACTAGCTGTCAGGGGTCCTTCGTAGAATTGATAATCAGTAGCCGCTCAGACATGCGATGTAGTGTTGAAGCGTTGATCATTGGATGTTAAAGCATAAGTTTTCCTCGTAACCACATAAACATCTATAATGTTGAGCACCTCACTCCTCGCCAGATAGTTCCATTGGCAGTTCCGGCGTAGTGTTGAATGCTTTCAAGCCTGTCTCTCCCGTGCCAGTATTCACCCCACGTGTAGCAAGTTCTGACAAGGCGACATCGCCCTGTGGCACGTAAGCTGATGAGGACATGCCGACATAGCTGCTTCGATATCGATGAGTGTTCTTAGTGCGGCGGTAGATGATAGCGAAAGCTGGAAGACAGCCGACGATAACAGCTAGCAATAAAGTTTAGCATAGCAGAGAGAATAACAGGGAAATTCATACCTATCCCCGCCTCGATCATGCCCCAGAATGCCAGCCAAGAACTGCTTGGGGTGCTGTCGTTGTTGGCGCGAGTACCAATTTGGATGACTCGTACAACTGCCATGATCACGCAGATGGTGCCCAAGGCAAACACGGCAGCGACACTGATCTTCTGGCTCAGCGGAAGACGCAGCGACACTACCAGTCGCAACGGCAGCACCATGACTTATTCACTTCAGTAATGAATTCTCATCGTACTCGGGAACAGAAACCTACTCATTATATCGCTAACTGCATCGACCGCAAAACTATAATACAGACTGGCAATCTCTGCCACGGCGTCTCGATGTGTACTGCACTCCCCTTCGCACTTGTCAGTATCCACACATGCAGGGGACACGGAGCACTGACCAACGGTGAACCATGCATGCATACTTTGACATGAGGTAAAATTGGATACAATTGCCCCGATAAAGGTCTACACAGCTGTCAGCTGAACGTTTTCCCGCAATAGGTCGACTTATGGACGCACCACGATGCAAAAACACAATACCGCATACCACCATTTCATCTTACCCGGCAGGTCTTGGAGAAGTCGGCGATAGAGAAACAGAAAGTATAGCTTGACGGACCACAGCGACCCCCATAATAGCATGGTGTTCGCAAAAAAGACCTTGATCATGAAAAGGGCGTCGGATAGCATAGTCGCCCAAGGACCGATCTTGCCATCCGTATACGCATCGATTTTGTACACAACCGGGGTGACGATAATGTACGCAATGCTCATGGCCAGGAAGCAGGCCCACGACAGCAGAATGCAACCATCCTCGACCTGCAGCGACCGTAATTTCCAGAAGATCAGACTAAACCGAGCAATGACCACCGCCGACGACAAGGCGATCATGGTATAGCCAGTGGCCTGTACCTGGCTGGCTGAGACATAATTTCTTTCCATCCGGACTGGTGGAGCGATCGCCAGCGATGTCTAAGTCGTTTAACGGCAGACATCCTTTTCATATTCTGCCGACAGCCCGGGTGGTAAGCATCCTGCGGCGGGCAACAGGATGCATTAGCAAGTGTTAATTTTCACGGATACGGCTAATCTGGATGTCATCCGTCATCAAGCGAGCCGGACGGCCGCTAAGGAAGAACCGGCGGTATAGCGCCTTGTTTTGGGTAAAGCCACCAGGGTGGCCTATAAAGGAATGAGCCCCCTGCAGTAAGTCAATGCCTCCTGAAACCTCTACGACTCCTGCTTCAACCCTTATCTTCATCCTGTTCCTGCCAAGCACCATGCGGCCCGGCACGCTGTTCATCGCTACGCTTCTGGCGAGAGTGACAGCGCTGGACAACACAACCAGTCGCATTGTTGCTAAATTGGCATCCTATGGAGTTGATGCCTATGAGTTTTTCAACTCCAGCGTGCTGCTGGACTCGTCATTGAGCACGCGGTCGTTGGGATTTTGCTCCGAGCTGGTGAGTTACTTCCCGTCTTCCTACGTGCTAAAACCGGACGATGGCACCCGAACCCTGTCTAGTCGTTGGGCTAACGCATAAGCACCAAATTGACATTTTCACTAATTCGACCAGTGTTCCGCACTTCCCCGGCTCTATCCTGGCCACGTGTTGCAACGCTCGACTACGGCTTACTCGACTTGGGATGCCAGCTTCTGGTCGCAGCAACAGGAGGATGTCGATCCAGCCTGCGTATTCCAGCCAGCCAGTGCAGTGGAAGTCGCTGTCAGCCTGCTGCTGTCAGAGCTGACGCTGTGTCCGTTTGCTGTCAAGAGTGGCGGTCATGCCGCTTTTGCCGGCGCCTCCAATATCCAGGATGGCTTGACGATCGATCTGGTCGGGCTGAACTCCACGGCCTTGTCCAGGAATTCCACTATTGCGTCTGTCGGTGCGGGTAACCGCTGGTTGGATGTCTATGATTGGCTAGATCCCATGGGCTTATCGGTCATTGGTGGTCGTGTGTCCGACATTGGCGTGGGCGGCCTGACGCTGGGAGGTATGTGACAGATCAACCAGAGGCAAGGAGAATGTAAGCTAACAAGGTATCCAGGAGGTATCTCCTTCTTCTCCGGTTTTCACGGCTGGGCCTGTGACAATGTTGCCAATTATGAGGTATATCGATCTATATTGCTTATCAATACTGCTTCTGTATCTGACAAGATTGGTCTAGGTTGTTCTGGCCGACGGTAGCATTGTCGATGTTAACCTTGACACTCATCCCGATCTTTACTGGGCCCTGCGTGGTGGTGGCAATAACTTTGGCATTGTTACCCGCTTCGACCTGACAACGCACACTCAGGGCCTCATGTGGGGAGGTTCACGCATTTGGCTAGAAGATTATCAATCCGACATCCTCCATGCGCTAGTTGACTTTGGAATCAATTCGCCGTCGGACCCCAACGGGGCACTAATTGTGTCGGTGGCCTACGCTGAGGGTCTCTACCTACTGGTCGCAGACTTGGAGTACGCAAAGCCGGTGGTCAATCCTCCTATTTTTGAGAACTTCAGCAGCTCGGGAGTTCTCGAGGATACCATGGCCATCCGTAGTCTATCCAATATTACCCTTCTGTTCAAGGAATCCAATCCTAACGGACTGCGCGAGAGCTATTGGACGGGCACCGTCCAGCTTGACTATGAGCTGGCGACCAACATCACCAACATGTTCAAGCAGGAACTCGTTCCTATTCAGAACGTGACCGGCCTTGTCCCCGCTCTCGTTTGGCAAGTTATCAGCACTAACACCATGGAGCACATGGCCAAGAATGGAGGTAACGCGCTAGGACTCGATCCGAAGGACGGACCCTTGCTGCTGATCAACCTTGCTTTCATGTGGGACGATGAGGCTGATGACGCCGCAGTTATGGCTGTTCTGGGCAGAGTCACTCAAAAAGCGCTTTCAGCAGCGAAGGCTCGCGGTCTGGGAAGTCGCTATCTGTACATGAACTACGCGAGTCAGTACCAGTCCGTTGTGCCCTCTTACGGCACGGCAAACCAGGCTCGCTTGCAGGCGGTCTCCAAGAAGTACGACCCTTTGCAGGTGTTCCAGAATCTGCAACCGGGTTATTTCAAGCTTGATGGGGCGCCAGCTTTGTAGGATGCTCGATGCATAGATATTTCGGGAATCACGAATTTCTTTTTCATGCTAATTGCAGTGGATTATACAAAACTTGGCTCTTCAGGTCAGTGCCTACGACTGAATCCCTATGGACCTCAAAGCTGGGGTTTCCCAAATAGAAAAAATTATTTGATTGTACTGGGGTTAATAATGATACTACACTAAGCAATAACACCTGTGTCCGACAGCACGCTAGTTCACTTTATTTAAAAAAGAATAAAATAAAAAACATTTCTAAGTTCGAGTCATTCTTCCGACCCGCCGTGCCCGACTCAATCACCTTCATAAGAGACAAGGCTGAGAAACGGAAATGACTTCCCCTGCAGCAATGATCAGTTTCGGCGCTAACCATGCAGTACGAGAGCAATACTCACTTATTTAACCATCACCGAGAACGAAAACGCAACTTGAATTCTAATTTTAGAATACATTTCGCGAACTATTATTACTGTTCATATGGTGAATATTCAGACTACGACGTCCTTCTCTTTGCGAAGCTTCTACAATAACCGCACCCAAGACATCTCCTTAGCGCCAGCCATTTTCAGGCACCCACCTTATGAAACACGACACATGAGAAACGATAGCCTGAGAATACGCGCCCAGCTAATACCGAATCCTGCTAATCAGCTATTCCTACCGCGACACCACCTTACACTCATCTAATATGACAACCCCCCTCAGCCTCGCAGCGCCTATAGACGCATTAACATCGTAGCCTGATGACAAGCTACCCAACAAATCCAGCACAACACCGGTCCATCTCCTTCCAATTTTCTACCACTCAAGACTGAAATCACTTTTCCAAGACCACCATCTGAATAAAGAAACTACTGAACGCTATCAATATGTCCTCCCCCCACCCCAACGCCTCCTACACCCTCGCCTGGATCTGCGCGCTCCCCGAAGAATATGACGTCGCGATCGCAATCCTTGACGAAATCCACGGTTTACCGCAACACCAACCCCTCGAAGACAAGAACGCTTATCTACTAGGCAGAATAGGCGCGCATAATGTCGTTATGGTCTGTCTCCCTGCAGGACGGATGGGGACAACTGCCGCCGCAATCGTAGCGGAGAACTTGTGTCAGACTTTCCGGTCGGTGAAGTATGGGTTTATTGTTGGTATTGGGGGTGGTGTTCCAGGGTCCGGGAGGGATATCAGGTTGGGAGATGTGGTGGTTAGTGTTCCGGGGGGTGGGTATGGGGGTGTCGTGCAATATGATTATGGTAAGGTTGGAGGTGATGGGAAGTACATTCATCGGGAGCATATTAATGCACCGCCGGGAAAGTTGTTGGCGAATGTTACGCTTTTGGGGTGTCTTTCGAGGAGGAAGAATGTGGGTGATCAAGGGAATATGACGGCTAATATCTTGGCGTCGCTGGGGGAGAAGTATGCGTATCCTGCCGGTCTGCGGGATAGGTTGTTCTGCTCGGATTATTCGCATAGCAGTATCCCGGGATATACTGGCTGTGAAGCCTGTAATCCTGTGGGCGAGATTTTTAGGAGGCTGAGGACTAGTGATTTGCCAGTTGTGCATTTGGGTACGATTGCTTCGGGGGATAGTTTGATCATTAATGCTGAACTCCGGGATAGAGTAAATGGGGAATATGGGAGATCGATATTGTGTTTTGAGTGTGGATCAGCTGGGGTTATGAATATTTTGCCTTGTTTGGTTGTTAAGGGCATTGCGGGCTATGCGGATTCGCATAGGTATGATGCGTGGAGGCCGCGAGCTATTGCTGCTGCTTGCAGCTATGCAAAGGCTTTGATTTTGCAGATTCCTCCGGAAGAGGTGCCGCAGCAGAAGGATTTTGTGCATGTGACAGATCTGAGTAAGTGGGACACTTCATTAAGGTTACATGCGACTTGCTAACGGTTTTGCCTCCTAGTCAAAAATCTGCGTGATGAACTGGGTCAAATAAAGGCGGCAATTGATGGTCTCTGGAGTCTTCAGAAAGGTGAAGTTTCAATTAGGAGAGTGTTGTCCCTTTTGCAATAAGCTAACTACAGTACAGATAATGCATATACAAAGAGCTACACTGATCACTGCCTGACGACTGTGAGGAGCAGAAGCGTGAGCATCATGACAAGCCTCACTAGCAGGCTAGCCTTCACATATTATGGATTGATGCATGCGAGCCAGTACGTAAGCCACAGGATGTCGTTCTTCGTCGACAGCATGAAGCGGTATATCTGCTCCAAGCTACCTGGGTACCCTTCAAGAGACGCAAAAGCCGGCCCTAGTGCTGGAGCACTCCCTTCCGTACTTTCATTTCAAGGATGGGGGTGGCATCTCATTGCAGAGCCGCATATGTGGATGTCCTCGTGATATATAGTGAAATTTCTCAATCCGACCTCACTTGAATGAGGATCAACACATGTCTGCCTATTTACGGAGATAAAGTCGAGCAATGTTCGTGATGTGGCTCGTATGGAGGGGTCAAAGGGATTGCCGAGACTTGCAAATTGGCATTTCCGGCACTTCATGCTCTCGCTTGGTCGCACGATCATCACTTTAGCCTGTCTGCCTTCAAGTTGACAATCGTTTTCTATTTCTATTGGTGCGGAAGCATTCCCACACACGGCTCAGCGGTCTCGTATTCGTGCCGATCAGAGGAGATTGAGTATGGCTTCGTCTTGGCATGACAGATATATAGACCCTGAGCTGAAAATTTAGCCTTATATCGAGGGATAGGGGATTCTACTCCCATCACGGGAGTTTATAGAGTTTTTGTCAGATTATCTCTAACTGCTGCAGTTTTGGTCAGCACAAACGGGGAGTACTAACAAACAATCCCCTATAATATGGCGGAACTCACAGTGGGATATGTTTCTGGTATCATTGCCGCTGGCGTGTTTCTGGGTAGGTGACTCAGCCCTGAAGATTAAACATAAGCTAACTGCTTCAAGTCCGTCTCTTTATTCCAACGATCATTTGTCTCTTGGTTATTGGCCATCTGCCCGCTGAAAATTCGATCGTCTCTTGGTATTGTTTCCCTCACGGCCTGTCTCGTAAATCAAATATCACTGATAATGCTATAGGTCAGTCGTTAGCCGGCTGCTTCACTCATCATATTGGCCCACAATACTAGACTCAGATACCGCCGCCAGCACAGGCGTCAGCAAGAGGATTCTGACCTATTCCTGGCTTCAGTTGATCGCAGCTGTACTTGTATCAATTACCGGAATCGTCACTCCTCTTGGTCTCTACGACACAATCGGTCCCCAAGACAACCCCACAGACGTTCTCTTCCACTACGCACCTGATACATCAGCCTTTGGAAAGGCAACCCCTAGTAGGGATGGATATAAATCACTTCGGATGTGTTATGCAGATGAGGATCCCGACACCCCAGAGGGCTGTCCCGGCGCACCACCAAATCGGGAGGACATGGACGACATCACTGAAGCCTATTCCGTTTGGCCTAGCAGTATCAGTCTGTTTACGAGCGGAAACGTGTCAGCGACAGTCTCCAGCGTGTTCGATGTCCAGTGGCGGTCGTTTCGCTCATCGACGCAAATAGTACCAGGCGCTAGCCCTACAGGCAGTGTCTTCTCTCAGGGATATTATCGACAAATTTCCCAGCTGATCTTGGATGAGGACTTGTTGGCTGTTGAGGGTTTAATCGTGGATAGCAAGGCTGGACGGATCGGTTTCCGCAATCATACTATTCCTGCAAACCTGCCCATGGGTGCTGAGTGGACAGAGGATATCCTGTTCATCGAACCCGAAAGCCGCTGTGTCGACACTAATTTGACAGTTGATTACAACTACGATCCCCAGGCACAATTTAGCAGCTTCAGTACCGACAACATGTATAACACCGATCTTCGGAATCTAGCACTAGTTGACCGCGGTGGCTTCGTTAATTTATCACATGAAAGATACGATATCAATGCCTCCAATTTCCAGGAGAATGCTGCACTGTACGAACGTGCCTACAATGCCGCATGGAGACACAATATGCTCATAATGCAGTACTTCAACGTGACGACCAACGGATCAGACGGACGCGTACCATTTGAGTATATGCACTCAGAGCTTGGAAAGAGATTTAGTCTGGCAAACATTTCGACTAATTTCGTCGAGCCGATGACTGTCCAAACAGACTCTGGTTACGGTAGTTTCCTTGACCTGCAGGACGGTTTTAACTTGGGAACCAACTATTCGACTGAACAGTCCAAAAATCCGCTAAACCTCAGCACCTATGATGTCTACGCCATCGGCAGTGAAGCCTGTCATTACCCTTCCGATACGGCTCTATCAAACATGTCATTCGTCGGCATAGCCTGCGGTACTATTTTCGCCGCTCCTCGGAGACTCGACGGTGACCCGCTCATCCCAGACACAAACAGCACCTGGAGCACCCCGCTCTATTCCTGTGCAGCGGCGACCAAGGCGGCTGTTCGCGAGGTCACTTTTCGATTCAACGGTACCGGAGGCCTAGACAAACTAGTCATCCAAAGCATCAACGAAAAGAAATACAAAGACCCCTCCGAGCTCCCCCTCTGGGGCGTCGAGCGACTGACGAACCACACCATGCTAAATGTGCGCCCTCTATGGGGCCTCGTCTCACCCGAAGTCGGCGCTCGCGACGACATCTCCACCGTGCAAAGAGACTACCTCTGGCTGCCCGGCTACACGGACCTCCTCACATCTGACACCTTAGTCGGCGAGCCAAGCATGCCCGGAAACCTATTCTACACACAGAGACTCCTCTCCCTATTTGACATCACGACTCTCGACGATGCGACCTCTCGATACACAGGATCCGGTGACCTAGCTCTATACAACCGCTGGTATGAACTATCTTCCTCCGCCAGCGGCGTCGAGAAAATGCTCGGGCTTATATGGACCGACATGAGCGCCAATACCATTGTCGGGACGCGTGGCTGGCATAATGCTCCAAGCCAAGCCCCTGAGAATAAAAAGATGGCGAAGCGAGATGCGGGAGGGGTCAGCGTGCCCGTGACACTGTGGTCAAGGAATATCAAATATCACGTTCCGTATGCCATTCCGGCGTTTATTGTTCTTGCTCTTTCTCTTGCGCTCGCGGGATTCACGGTCTGTCTTCTCATTTCACGCCGTACGGGTTTGGGACAGATGCGGACTTATCTTGCTCGTACCTCGCCGGGTAGGATTCTTGGAACTGGGCTTCATCCGGATCAGGCCGGTGTTCTTGCGTCAACCAAGGCTTGGATTCAGCAGGTGGGTGTGCGGAAGGCTACATTACCGGGACAGAAGGAGGACGGAATGATTCCATTGTTGGATATCCCTGCTGCTGCTACTGAGGAGGGGAGTCGAGATCGGAAGTAAGGTTGGCTGTTGTTTATTTCGGTCTGGGAAGTTCGTTCTTATTGCTTTTATTTCATCATGATCTATTCTTTCTGTCCTGTAATGAACTTTGATACCTAGGGACAAAATTTAGCTCAAAAAAATGCTGATCATGTAGGCGCTGGTTAGGAGCATTGATATCACGCAATGTTCTGGGGATTAGTATGTTGCAAAGATCAACGTGCAGTAATCAGCTTTAGTTTTCTAAATTTCGAGTATCTATATCTGCATTCGCCATGATCGAGTCTCAGGCCGCTGCTGTCGGGCACTTCAATCTGCTGGATGACAGCCAGCTCTAGCAAAAGGACTACTGGAATGAATTTGCTTGGAAAAGCGCTATTTGTTGGATCCTTTTGACAAAGATCCTGCGTAAGTCCCAGTCGGAATGCCGCCGTGACTGGATAATGCACACCTGGCTTTGATTACTGCGATGGGGTGCTCGATAACCTCAGTGAGCTAAGGTCCACTCACTTACATGAAGGCTGCTCGAGAAGTACTTATACTGATATGCAAAAAGGCGACAACGATGCAGCCATAATGAACGCACTGAGACGATTCGGTGGTGTACCAGACATCTGTAATCGAAACAATTGGCGTTGGACCTTGTTCTATTGCAACGAAGATCATTCGCTCACAGTTGTTGAACGTTGTTATGATTGATGCCAGAATAATGGGAAGGAGAACACTGATACCTGCTTCCGTTGGATCGTGACCTGATTGGTATCGCGGGATTGAGGATATATGAGTATGTAGATTGAAGGCTTGAGTTTACGTTCTTGATTGGTGTTGGTTTGGGCTTACTATGCAATTTACCATTGGGATTAGTATCATGTACTACGTTTTTTCGTACATAGGCCGTGGGAATGTTGTTTGAATGGAGGGGCCATGCTCTATCTATCATCCAGGGTTCGAGTAGGATCGTCTTAATGTCATACCAATGAGACCTGCAAACACACTTCATAAACATAAGCTGCAAAATAACGAATGAATAAGATAAGGCATGCTCAATACCCATTGTGAGCCTGCGTCCGATGACGCTTCGCCTCGCCTCGCGGCCCAAACGACCTCTTGCAATCCGAACACCAAAAATGCTTCATCGTATCATGTCGCTTCAAACTCGCCTTATCCATAAAAAGCCGACAGCAGTCTAGACAAACCCTCTCGCGATAAGTATCACAGGTTTCACGAATAAGTGAGATGACGCCGGAGGGGATAATCTCTATATCCCAGGTTGTCATGATCCTGTCTCCATAACGTAAGCCACAATGGAATGCACTCCTGGTGCTTTTAGTTGATTTGAATGATCTGATCACATACCGTAATTTCCTCTCCACACTAGCCATTTTTTCTATCATTAATGTGGAGAAGTCGTATGCAAACAGTGGGTATTCCATGCGTGTCTCGCGGAATGCGGGAATCTCCTTCAGTGTAGCAAGATGCTCCAAGGCGAAACTTGCTACTGTATCCCGCAGCTTCGAGCTTGGCGGGCTATCCGGTCCGTAGACTTTCTCGATAATCCGGATAAATTCCTTGTAACTCCAGAATAGGGTAAGTCTATCTTCTAGCTTCTTCTTCGCCAGAGCCATTAGGGGCTCGACGGCGTATTTATCAGCGACGTTGTACATTGCGATACTAACATGCGCTTTTGTAGTCGGAGCCTCATATTCGGGGTTATTGGCAGGGTGTTTCTTGTCCGGTGTTTCATCATAGTCTCCACGATAGAAATAGTCGATCATCTTACTAATGATTGTGGGATCATCGTGGATAGTAACGACACTTGTTTTCGCCTCCTGTAACCCGTCAGATTCATTCTAATGTATCCCATAGACTCACCTGAAATTTCCCACACAAGGCCTTTTCGAAGAATGGAGACTGCGGACAGATGATACATCGATGGACTTTGAAGGTCGATGGGTGGCATTTTATCTCGAAGTCGGAGTATATTCCATTTCGGATACTAGGTTTGTTTATTGTTAGTTGGTGTGTGGTTTATAGGGTTCTCGAACAAAATATCACTTCGATAGGATGGCAAGCGGGGTGCTGGGGTTGGTGGCCATGCTCCTCAACAGTGCGAACCAGTGCATTTTCGACGGATGAGTAGAGATGCTTAGGTGTTTAAGGAAAGTAGGTCAATGATGATATTTTAATGCTTGTATGAATACGTCACAGAAGTAGGGTAATGCTAGGGTCATGTTTGCGTTGTGGTCGGATGCGCGCTATAGGCTTCCGTACCAATGAAGGCTATGCATAGGGTGGAGTGGATAACCTCGCCAACGGTTCGGACTGTATGGCTTCAGGGCTCTTTTTGTATCAGGTTCAGGTCTATATAGGCGGATGTTAACAGTTGTTCTGATTATAATTCAAGGAATCAGCTGGGCCGACGTTGTAAAAAGCAATCTTGAATTTGACATATCCAAAATGAGAACGACGCGCATCACATACAACGACATCAACTAGACCAACGCCCAAGTAACCAGTCGGCTAGCTCATGATGGCCTCCCCTTCTTGCAAAGCCCGCTGCCTGACGACGTATAGACTCCAGATCTGCATCTTCCCCATAGGCATTCAAAAACAACTGGACCATATCGAAATGGCCATACTCCGCAGCGCGGTCAATTGCTGTTCTACCACATATTTGTGCAGCTGGTGCAGTGACATCTGCTCCACGTTCAAGAAGCAGTACAGCCAGCTTCAACATCCCACTTCTGGCAGCCGCCTGGATCGCAGTAGCCCCTCCTTTCAGTGCTGGAAAGGCATTGACGTCCGCACCTCGGTTCATTAATAAATTGGCTAAGTTGAAATGGCGCCATCTGATAACCTCTTGAAGGGGTGTCCCGTATGATCTGGTTGCGTGGATGTTAACGGCGGCACCATGATTGATAAGAAGAATACAGGACTCCCTGTAGCCATTGTGAGCTATGCGCTGAAGCATAGTGCTTCCATCTTCTGCGCAGAAGTCTGGATTTGCGCCTGACTCTAAAAGAAACTCAATGGCGTCCTTCAACTCCCTTTCCCTCCTACAAAACAAACCCGGGATACAATGCAGTCGATCCCATGCCCTTTGGATTGCTCTGTGGCGAAGCGATGGCAGAATCATGTTTAGTTTTTCAAGTATTTGCCGACAGTAAGCTATGTCAACTTTCCGGGTGGACGTTAGATTCACCGCCAGCGTGTCAACCCACCCAGGCTGCTTGTGAAAGTCAGAGACTTCGGCTAGAAGCAAATCAATAACGCTAAAGCTCAATCTTTCGCGTAATGCAAGCCATAGCAGGCTTTGGTGGGAGGTTTGGTGTATTCCAGGAGGTGCAACAGCGTTGGCGCCATATTGTAACAATAAATTTATCATCTCCTCGTTCCTGTCCATTATAGCCCAGTCAAGAAGGCTTACCTCTTGTAGACTCAAAAGAAAGCTCGGCCCGAAGAAAGTGAACTTTATACCTAGCTTCAAAGCCATATTCCTCCATCATATGTTTCATCATTTGATCTAAGGTTCTCGATAAATAGGAAGCAATGATTGATTCTTTGTGTCGATTCCATATCTCCTCCGGAATTCGAGGAGCTTTCTTCGGCATTGTGGTGCAAGTAAAGATGATCCAGAGAATCAGTTTCTCACGCTGGGGAAGACTTTGATGAAGGGGGGGGAGAAAGACGTCACTGACTATCCTTATAAACGGCAGGTAGGTGGTACTATATCCTTCTCGGGGCGCACCGATTTCAACTGAGACCAAGGATTCATCTTCTGGTTGGGCAACACCCGAATCAGGGTTTACTAGGAGCACAGCCTCCGCATACTGACGCCTTCATTGGCTGAAGCCCAACTTCGGACGCTGTGATACGGTGCGGCAGAGTGCCCTCAGCTTCCAGAATTTGGTTTCCTCAACTGTGTTGGACGTTTACTAGTGCTGTTCATGCTATGGCCACAATTTGGTTTTCACCGACCTCCCTATTCAAATCCAAAATTTGGTTTGTCGCCTGGAATATATAATAGTCGAAGGACACTATGGAGATGGACATTCTTCCAAAGGGCAGCAAAGATGCCTTGGTCGATAGACACGTCGCTATCGTTCATCACCCTTCTCCTCACGAGAATCTCGTTCCTTCTTAAAATCTGGAACCATGTTGCAAATTGGTCTTACAGGAGGGTTCTACCCCAAGGTTTGCGGTCGCACGGATTATAACAACCGATACTAATGAACCTAGGAGTAGCCAGATCTACCCCCGATGCCTCGATTCTCAGAAGGCAACAACGACATCAACAACATCAACTACACCATGTCGATCCAGAGATTCTGCTCGAATCTGGGCTACATCCCGGAGTCTACCAAACGCTGGTTGTTAATCAGGTCTGTGAAGCGACGCCACCTAAAGCTTCGAGCCCGGGTTGACTCGCAGAAGACACTCGTTGTAAACATCGGTTCGGTTGCGTATACTGTATGACCGACATAGCTGTTCCAGCTTTACCTACGATATCTATCCATCGGGATTTACAGATATTCAATATGACTTTGGAATATTACAGCTATCATAATAATTTTTGAACAAGAGAAAGCTCTTGGATTTGTCGAATCGCAATACAGCCTTTGGGCCCTAATACAGTTTGATTAGAGCGAAGTGGGGCTCATATCAGTGGACTGTCTCAAGTCATAAAGCATAGAAACAATGGATGCAGCGTTTGTCCTTAGATGACTGACCACTTGAACTCATGACTGAGTTAGGCACCCTCATCTAAGTGAGGTGCCTGATTAGATACCTACATCATGCTGCGTAGGCTCAGATTCGGGGCACTTTCAACGCATGACCACATTCCAACGGAATAGGGACTTTTTAATCAGGCACCATCAAATCTTATTAACCCCACAGACAGCTCTTGGTCCTCTGGGAGCCTCCCCTCCCCAAACTGTCGTACAAAGGCGAATGCGTCGGATGACTGATCCAAGGCAACCTTTATCAAGGCCGTGAGATTTTAGTGCGGGGTGTGTGGCTATGCCATGTAACCAAGCTACTACCAGCCTCACGCACTATGGCCGCTATGCCCGCTGTAACACACTAAACAGTAGCTCGTCTCACCCGGGAAACAGCCTCCCGACATCCGGCTGCATCTTACTCTTCTCTTCTCTTCAATCACCCATACTTCGTCTAACTCCTCTTTTTTCTGCATACACCTCCCCCCCTCCATCTTTAAAGTAATACAATCAAATCAAAATGGCCTCCGGACTCATCCTCAACCCCCAAAACCTCCTCCGCGCCGCCCCCCTCATCTCATCCACCTGCACCCTCTGGTTCGCATTCGACCAAGACCTCGTCCTGAACGTCTTCCTGCATCCGGACCACCGTCCCCGCAGTAACGAGATCTTACCATCCTATTTCCGCGTATTCTTCCGCCGCGGCGTCGTCCGCGTCCTAGGCCTCCTGGCCCTCTCCATGGCGGGAGGCGGATACAACATTTTAAAGGACCGTCGATCAGGGGTAGTCGCGGGCCTCCGATCATCCTTGTCGTGGTATGTAGCCGGCACAGCACTCGCCGCTAGTCATTTGCTTTATGTGCCTGTTATTGCACCCAAGGTGCTGGCCATCATGGAGGATGAGTCGAAGGGTTCCTCGACGGAGGATTTGGAGGGTTGGTTGACCATCCATCGGGTGAGGACTTGGACGGTGGATTTTGCAGCGTGGGCTTGTTTTGCGGTGGGGGTGGGGCTGGCGTAGGCGGTTTGGGGATTGGTTGGTATGTGAATAGGTATTTACTGAGATGTACTTTGATGTACTCATCTAGGAATATTCGATGGGATTCAATTCAGTTCTATGTGATCATACTTCGCTGCAATCTCCACCACATGCCGTACCTTCGTATGCACCAGACAGCCGCAGCACTACATATCGTGCTTAGGGTTCCAAGCGCGGTAAAATACCACCCTAGTCGGGGAATTCGATGCACAGTGTGAGCTCTACAGAAAGATGCCAGACTCCGCATCAAAGCCCTATTCTTGGGGAGAGCCCGATCGGTCAGAACCAAAGACATATTTCTTCCTTTCTAGATTCATACGTACTGACGACAGGACACCAGAACCACATCAACTATGCACGAAGCTTGCCCGGTTATGCCACGAAAGTGCATCCCCAACGGAAATGTTCGGCTTTCGCATCACGATCTCCCAGGGAAATACTCTGCAGGATGTCTCATGGGAGAGTAGCTGGACTACATTCTATTGCAGGTTACTTAGGCATGCCTTTAATCGAGATGTCGCAGTTAATGGGATTTAGGAGAATCTCAACATACTCTCAAAGGGCCTGGACTATGTTGTTCTCCAATTGATGGGAGTACTCACGTCAGGAGGACGAAATGTCAAGCCATGCTTGATCCATGCCGATCTATGGGTGGGAAACACGGGGACATTCTCTGATAGGAAGCATCTATATCTTTGACTCTGCCGCATTCTATGCGCATAACGAGATGGAGACAGCAAATTGGCGATGCAGCAATAACAAGATCCATGACCAAGTGTATATACGCACTTACTTGCATCACTTCGCGCCCAGTGAACCACAACAGGAATGAGATGACAGGACCGGCATGTACTCGGTATACTATAATACTATCTACTCTGTCAGTCATAGAAGTGAAGGGACTGCTGTTCATCAGAAGTGAGTTGCCCTCCCAAGCTCTCTGCACGTGCGAGGCTGACTCCGAAGCCAGGGCCTATGTTGAATTGTATTATTTGGTCGATGAATACGTGCCATTCGGAGAAGGTACCGGGCCTCGAAAGACTGGCAAGTCTGAGCGGGTTTCACTCTCGGATGAACGAGATTATACTAGAGCTTGAGCGATCGTAGCCTTCGCTACCTGGGAGCTGGGACTATGGGCATGAAGCTTTCGACAGCTTATTGCATAGACAACGAACTGAAATTTTAGGACATTGATTTTCAATCAGGAACCTCATACATGTTTGAACAGACTTTCTTTGCTTATTCCGGCAATACATGCGTGGAACAAATTGATGTGTTATTGTTGCCCCCCGAAGTTCGGATTTATCCGAGCTCAAAGTGTAGTTGTAGGTCGGCTAGACAGTATCTTAACTCCGTTGACTCTATGGTGGCTTATCAGCCACATCGCACCACGATTGCAGGTCAGATATACAGTGGATTTAGCTCGGTTGACCCCTTTCGAGGACGCAGCTCACCAGGCCCACGCTAATTCCTCACCAGACCTGCGCTAACCCACTTGGGTGGTCACGTGAGGTCTGACCTGACCTGGTCAGGTCAGCTATAGTTTCATTATAGTCCCAAAGACGTTAGCCTGGTCTGGCGAGAAATCAGCGTGGGCCTGGTGAGCTGTGGTTATTTTACTTTCCTTACAGAACATCATCTTTCGGGTCACCTCATCTATTCAGTTCAGTTACAAGTTCATTTACTGAATGTACAATCTTTAAACGAGGGAGCGCTGGTAGTAATAAGTATTTATATATTCACTAAGATTCTATTCCAACTTGTAAGAATATCTACTGTTGTCTTTTAAAAAATTTATTCCTCTATGTTAGAGATCAAGTGGCATGGTTTTTGAAAATACAAGAGAAACTTAGTAACTAGAGGTCACGGCAGCTCTTTTTTAGGGTGACGTGGAACATTCACTCTGCACGTGATTGGTTTTCATTCCACGCGACGCTAAAAACCGACATAGCTGACCTGCAACCACACTCTTACAGCACAAATTAAAACTTTCATTCCACGTCACCTCTTTCATCTCTCTTACACACTGCTACCACTACTAATCACCTTCTTCCCTCTCCCCTCTATCATCAACCATGCGCAAGTACTCGAGAATATGAGTATTATCACTTATTCAGTGCTTATCTACTGCTTATATTGCTTTTTATGATTCCAAAGTAATTCTAAAGTGAGATTTTAATAAAAGACTAATGAAATTTTAATGAAATAGTCCTGGTACCAGTGGTATCTGCGTGAAGTTGAGGCCGGGCGCCTGAAGTTGCCGGAATATGATAAAGTATATAAGTACTTTCCAATTACTTGCCAAGCACTTTCTAACTACTTAGAATGCTAATGGGGAAGTCATCAAAGAAAGTAAGTTTAATCACATCAGAACAATCCATCCTTGTAAGTAGAAATATATAAGAACGATGAGTTTCCAAAAAAAACAGTAATTCATATAGTCGCGTGGAACAAAAACTGCTTAGTAATGGACTTGGCATCACGTGCAGGGTGAACGTTCCACGTCACCTTAAAAAAGAGCTGCCGTGACCTCTCACAAAGCTCGTTTGACCCTCAGTTTGACCCTCAAGGTTGAAAGGGTTCAAGAGCTCGAGGAGCTGGGTTCAACCCCTTATGAAGCTCGGCACTTGTCTTATCGGCTTATCTAGCCCAAATGGGAAGACTGGTCTTTCACGTGATACCTTAGTCATCTCAGCGATTCCGCCACCCGCTCCGCGTCTTGATTGCAAAGCGCTCCGCTCGACATCTAAGTTCCTTGTCTCAGCGTTCTCTTCTATCCTTGTTCTTCGGTTCTTTGGGAGATAATTAGATTTGATTGTCTCTGCCCACCATGCCACGCGCAGAAGCTGGTTCCACAAAGGCGATCAGCAACAAGATCAAGGCTGTACGTTGCCCTCCTGTCCGCACTTAAAACAACATACTAACGTTCAACAGAAAGGCTTAGGCAGACTTCGATGGTACTGTCAGGCTTGTTCGCGCCAATGTCGCGATGAGAACGGGTTTCGCTGGTGAGTTCTCGGAGTAGTGGAATATCTAACGCCTATGATACTGACGTCTCCAAGCCATGTCCAGAGTGAAAGCCATGTGCGCCAGGTACTGCTTATCGGCGAAGACCCTAAGAAATACATCGAAGACTACAGCAAGCAATTCCTCGACAACTTTCTCAATTTACTCAAGACCGGTCATGGCGAGAAGAAGGTCCACATCAACCAGTTTTACCAGCAAGTCATTGCCGATAAGGAGGTTAGTGGTCCGTAATCCATGCTGAGTGAGTCCGTTGCTAACATGAAAATAGCACATCCATATGAACGCTACGAAGTGGAAGAGTCTTTCACAGTTTGCTGCATACTTGGGTCGCGAGGGAATTTGCCGTGTTGAGGAGACGGAGAAGGGACTGTTCGTGTCTTATATCGATCGGAGTCCGGAGGCCATGAGACGACAGGAGGCTTTGCTAAAGAAGGAACGTCAGGATCGAGGTGATGAGGAGCAGGAGCAGCGACAGATTCGGGAGCAGATTAAGCGCGCTCAGCAGTCTGCGAAGGAGGAGGAAGATATCGACCCTGAAGCTCGCAAGCTGCAACGCAAGGAGGGTGAGAAGGTCAAGCTGAATATTGGATTCGGTTCGAAGACAAACGGCGACTCGAAGAGCGAGTCACCGAAGCCCGCATCGTCTGAGGAGAAGGATAACGGTGCGTCGGCCACTCCAGAAACTGCCGATGCTTCGCCTGCGCCTGCTGCCGCTGCCACTCCCACCTCCGCCCCGCCTGCGCCGCAGGCTGCGCCGAAAGTATCTTTGTCCTTCGGTGGTGGTGGAAACAAGCCAAAGAATGTCTTTGCTGCGGCTGTAAAGAAGAACCCTCTTGCAGGAAAGAAAGGGCCAGTTATGGAACAACCCAAGAAGATGACGGAGCAGGAGCGCATCATGAAGCAGGAGATGGAGGCTATGGAGCGGAAGCGTATGCGGGGTTCTGCTGGGTTCCCTGATGCGAAGCGCCCGAAAATCTCTTGAGCTGTCTTTCGAAAATAATATTTCTATGTGGGTAATGCCCATACCTCACACCCTCATCGGCATCGATGCCGCTCCGCCCAGGCGACGTTGATCTGTTTTTCCGTCGGCCAGTGGGCTTTTCTAATACACCATGCGGTTGTTACTATGGCAAGTCCGACTTGAATAACCCTCACGCCGTGCGCCCTCGTTATCGGTGGCGGCATTTCAAGCAACGCTTTCTTATGGTCGCCGTTCAGTCGGATATCTGTTGGTTGGGACGCACTGTTTCTGTTTGGTGCAATAACTATGCTATTGGCGTAGTTATCTTAAATTCCTCGGTCGCCTTCGATAGATTTATGACTAGATAGCGTTGGCAATAAGGTTGCCAACGAATGAATATCTAATTTACATGTTCTTTGTCACTGTTTCTTTCAGTATTGCCTCGATGAGTAAGGTACGTGCATATCTCCCAATAATGCTATTTATTCCCCTGCCGTAACTCCGGGTGTCCTTCACCCAGCACGATATAGGGGGATGGCTATGTGTACTGTCAGGCAGGGTAATGAGCTTCATTTGAGTGCTCATGTCTGTCTTGTGCGAGATATTATCGCCGTCTTTTGATTTTATTGGCACTATTTACACATGTTAAGTGAAGATGGTGACGATAGTGATTACCGCTTCCCACTAAAACGCCCAACCCGTGGGTAAATATATATTAGTTACACCACTCTATCCGTGGAAACGTATTGCACCAGTGAGAACCACACTAGACACAACTAAAAGAAGTAATGAAGCCGGAATAGGATTTATGAAATAGTAACCTCATCTCGAACCGAAAACTAAACCAGGATCTATGGTACTCCGCCAAACATAGTGTTAAGTCGTTCGCGATCTACTTGGGAGTTATTTTACTGGCTGTTGATAAAGCCAAAATTAGAGGCATTTATCATAACAAGCCCGGGTGGTCTAGTGGTATGATTCTCGCTTAGGGATCCAAACCCAAGCATATCTGCGAGAGGTCCCGCGTTCGATCCGCGGCTCGGGCCTTGTACCTTCCTCTTTTTTTTGTCTTTTTTTGTTCCGCTCCCGCCTTACACACAACTAGTTGTCTCACTCTCCCAAGCCAGGAGACAAGAAGCGCGCGAGAGAATCAGTCATGACGATCATCAAGGAGGGAGGCAGCAGAACAGTGTGCTCCTTCCTGTATTCTGTCCCTTAGGGAAGGAACTTCGAGATTCCGTCTTTTTCCAGCTCATTATCCCGATCCCTCAGCATGAATCTATCTTCAGCTCTCACACCCTTCCACTCACTCCAGTTGGCCTCGCACTCCTGCCTGCATCCTCCACAGACCCCATATATAATGTTGTAACACAGCGTGACCTAATCAGCATATGAATCTGACACCAGACGTGAGGGTTCGAACTCAATCCAATGCGTTGTCAGTCACCGACCCACCATCCCCGCAGTGAACCATGATAGCTATCTATCATTCGGGTTCAACCCCCGAGCCCGGCATATCGCGCCGTGCCTTTTCTTCCACCGGCGGAGATACGCTCCGCTGATTGATTGACTCATCCACCAATCTCAATTTTCACATTCCATAATCGAACATACATCAATCACACAAGAATTGAGAGTTACACTTACAACCACAAAAACCCCATACTGAAACTAAAGATGGCTGTACAATCGCTTTCCCCCGAGGGGAGAGAGAAAACCCTCGCATTTATCGGATGTGGTATGTTTCCACCACCAGCACCAACACTACAATTCAACAACCATCAACATCCCCAAATATTTACAACCTACTAACGGAGGATAAAGGCAACATGGGCTCCGCCATTCTAAGCGGTCTACTTGACGCAACGCGTAACCAAGCGGGAAAAATCAACCACTTCATCATAAGCACCAAGACCGCCGCATCCGCGGAACGTCTCCGCACCCAATATGCAGAGGATGCGTCCCGCGTGACCATCGCACACGACTCCAACCTCCGCGCGATGCGCGAAGCAGACATCATTCTACTAGCCTGCAAGCCCTTTCTAGCGAAAGGTATTCTCTCCGCCCCGGGTGTCGGGGAAGCGTTGTCCGGAAAGCTAGTGATTAGTATCATGGCGGGGATGACGCCCACTGACATACTTGACTGTCTGAGCGATGGTGACCGCGAAAGCGTCAAAATCGTTCGGGCAATGCCGAATGTCGCTGCGCGGTTGCGACAGTCTATGACTATTGTTGAGCTTCCAGAGAGGAAGCCGCTAGAGGAGGAGTTGGTGGAGATAGTGACGTGGGTGTTTGAGGTGATTGGGAAGGTTAAGTTTCTTAGTGCGGACTTATTTGATGTTGGAACAATGTTAGTAGGCGCGGGGATAGGGGTTCTGACGGTGCCTTTGGAGGGATTGTTGGATGGGTGTGTGGTGGAAGGGTTGAGGAGGGCGGAGGCCCTGGAGATGGCTGCTCAGACGTTGTCCGGGATGGCGGCGTTGTTGAAAGAGGGGTCGCACCCTGCAGTTTTGAGGGAGAATATTTCCTCCCCGAGGGGTTGTACCATCCAGGGAGTGATGACGGTGGAAAGAGCTGGGGCCAGAGCAACATTTGCAGATGCGGTGATTAACGGCACGAGACATCTGAAGGGGGATCGATAGATGTACTATTTTCGGGGTATGATTCCGAAAAGATTAGATCGAAAGATAGACAATGATATATAGATAGAACACCGATAGAACCCGTCAACTGATACACTGTTTGTCTTCGATAAGAACGCACAGCACCCATTGGTTCATACTAAATGCCCTCCTTCCATATACCAGTTCCATCACCCTGCAGCGGTAACCTTAACCGAATACCACCGGAAACACCCACCGAATGCAATCCATCATCCATCACAACCACCACCAACTTACAACGTCACTAAAACCATGCAGACACAATTCCCCCCCCTCGCGTGGACTCAAGCCAATCGGTCAAAAAACCGCCCTGTCGCGATCTACAACCACATACTCTGCGCTGGCATCCCTACCCCTCACTACTACTATCTGACGGACATCTAACAAGGGGTAAATAAGTAGACAGGGGGATACCATAAACCCTGAACGTAGAATGAAGGAACACACTTATCCAGTCCATCCTCTGAAATGAGATCAAAAGTATTACTCTGGCCAAAACGGCCTACCACTTCCCCTCTTCTCTACTACCAACTCCTCCACAACCACCCACCAAACTACCACCATGCCTACAACACCTCACCTACACACCACACCATCCCCAAACCCCCCATCCCAGCCCCCCTATCCGCCCTCCCAACCCGAACCTTCCTCCGCTCCCTCCTTTTCACCTCCGTGATGGCTTCCCCACTCCTCAAACCCTGTCTCTCCGTGCTAAAGTACTTGGTCGACTCCAATTCCCTCCTCTTCAGTCCGGCCAAGAACCCCGTTGTGAATTATCTGCTGCGCAGGACCATCTACGATCATTTCTGCGCGGGGGTTAACGAAGGAGAAGTCCGGAGTACGGTGCAGGAGATAAAAGGGCTTGGGTTCAAGGGTGTGATTTTGGGGTATGCGAGGGAGTCGATTGCGAAGGTTGAGGATGTGCATTCTATTCAGTCTGCTGAGGAGAAGATGGAGGTGTTGGATCGCGCGGTCGAGGAGTGGAGGGTTGGTACGCTACGGACGTTGAGGATGTGTGGGAGGGGGGATTATTTGGCTGTTAAGTATGTTTTTCCCTTTTCTTTTGGGTAGGTGGGATGCGTTTGGGCTAATGGTGTTTTTCATGTTAGGTTTACTGGAGCGGGGCCTGCCGCCGTGGAGGCACTCTCGCGTGGTGATCGTGTTCCGCCGAAGCGGATTCAGGACGCTATGATGGAGATTTGTGATGCTGTTGCGGCGCAGGGATCGCGGGTGTGGATTGATGCCGAGCAGCAGATCTTTCAGTCGGCGATTGATGCGTGGGCGGTCGATTTGATGAGGAAGTATAACCGGGTAGAGAGGGCGGATGCGCCGGTGGTTTTGAATACCTATCAGGCGTATTTGAAGTCTTCTACGGCTAGGCTTAATGAGCATCTACGGCTTGCGCAGGAAGAGGGCTGGGCTATGGGTGTTAAGCTTGTTAGGGGAGCGTATATTGCGCATGATCATCGGGACCGGATTCATGATTCTAAGGCCGATACGGACAGGAACTATGATCATATTGTGGAGAGTCTGATTACGAGACAGTATCCGCTGGGAGGAGAGCCTGGACAGCCGTTCCCTAAGGTGCGTCTGTTTGTGGCGTCGCATAACGGGGTAAGTGTGCGGAAGGCGTGTGCGCTGTATCGGCAGCGGGCGCTGAGTGGGTTGCCTTTGATTCCGGTGGAGGTTGGTCAGTTGCAGGGAATGGCAGATGAAGTGAGTCTAGGGATGGTAAGGGGATCGACGGATGGGGCTGCGCCGGGGGTGTTCAAGTGTTTGGCGTGGGGGTCGACGGAGGAGTGTCTGCATTTCTTGCTGCGGAGGGCCGTTGAAAATCAGTCGGCGATGGAACGGACGAGAGATACGGCGCGGGCGCTGAGGGAAGAGGCGTGGAGGAGATTGGGTGGGGGAGCTGTGATGTAAAGACATACCTTTCGGCTTTCAGTTCAATGTGAATATGATTCGATGATTATCAATCTAGAGATACCCGGTTGTATGTATACCTTTCGGCTCGGAAACCGACCTCGGAGGACGTTCCGGAGTCTGGATTCTCTTTAGTATGAGTATTCTCTCCTTGAAGGAACCATAATTAATCCCTGTTATCGCAGCACTCGGACTTGGGTTCCTGTACCTTAGCGGTATGCATCTGTCCTTATCAACTAGGGATCGTTAGACGCTAAGCTAAAGGATCGGCCCCCGTCTACTTCGTAGGATCTCCATGGCCTCTTCGTAATCGGCATCCTCATCCTCTAGCACAGCTTCCTTCTCACATCCCTCAAGTATTTCTAGCACGTAATCCTGACAGTCCCATTCGAGGGTCTCATTATCCACGGGCGTGGCGTTGACGACGTCCTTCACGGTCGGGATATCGGGGCTGCCAATCTGACATACAAAGATGGACTCGATGAAACCCGGGTTATCGGAAGGAAGCCCATTGAATACCATCTTTTGGAAGCTGGGATGCTCGCCATCGACTTCGAAAACGAGGTCTTCAGTATCTGAGTGGAGATGGAGGGCCCAGTGTTGAAAGTTGCCGTAGCGAGGGTGGTAGATGGCCACGGCGAGGTATGGGGGTTTCATGACCGGTGAGGTTGATGACCCGGAATGAATGTGTACTGTAACTTTGGAGGTATTATGAGTATGTTTGGATCAAGGGATGAAATGTCATTTCCTGTTGTTGCGGGGATCATCTCCTACTGTCAGTAAGGAAGAGGGAGAGGGGAGGCATGACATGCCTGAGGCAGTGAGGCATCAAGGTACCGTAATTGTGTGGTTTGCACTGCTTGAGCCTCTTCCTCCTTCTTTCCCCTCATCTCACTTCACTTCCTCATCATTTCCACCATCATCATCAACATCATCTTCCGTCATTCAATTGCCTCACCGCCATCCCGTGTCCGTTCCTTGGTTACCTCCCTTTTGCCTTCCTTTGTTCCCCCGGCCGACCACCTCGCTACCCAATCATGGCCCACCGCAGGGGCTTGTCCGTGGCACTGGGCCCAACGCGGGATCCCCGGACTTCCGGCCTCGCACCATTCCAGGGCCTTCCGTACCCCACAAAATGACCTGGTCGAGTAGGAATGTCTTGCCCTGAGGACCGTGCCAGCAAGTGACGAAGGTTCTTCGGTTCGGTTCCATCGTCTCCCGCGGGGTAATTCCATCACCGCTGACCCAGAACTGAAGTTCCTCAAGAATCTTTTCTCAAGGGGCAGTGCATTTAATCTCCTGGTGTTCGCCTGTCTCTCGTTCATTTCACCGATCGCCCTTGGCATTCCCTGTCTCGGACACGAGGTGGACCGACTACTGCAGGATAAAACTCCGATCAAATCTCGCGTCGCTCTCAAATCTTATTTATATCTCCTATCCTTTTCTCCTTCCCTTCCACTTTCTGAGCGGATAAAGCAACCGCATAGCTTCACTGGGCTCCCGGCCTTTGCAAGATGCAAGTCAAGGTGTGTTTTAGAATCCTGACCCATAAAACTGTGGCTAATTCAATGTGGTAGTTCCTGGCAACGTTGTTGCCGCTTTTGCTGCATCTTCCTGCGGCTGTGGACGGTCTGCAAGGCAAAAATGCGCGTATTTCGGCGTCTTTGAAGAGACACGCCGGTCGCGACGTGCCCCAAACAGCTCTTAACTCCACCAATGTCTATGCGACTAAATTCTCGGGCGTGACCTGGGATGAGGACCATTGGCTGCTCACCACCACGACGCCTGACCAGGGCCACTACCAGTCGCGTGGGTCTGTTGCCAACGGATACCTGGGAATTAATGTTGCCAACATTGGTCCCTTCTTCGAGCTTGACGATCCCGTCAATGGCGATGTGATCAATGGCTGGCCCCTGTACTCCCGGCGTCAGAGTTTCGCTACTATTTCCGGTTTCTGGGATAGACAAGCCCACACCAACGGCTCCAATTTCCCCTGGCTTTCGCAGTATGGAGATGACAGTGTAATCAGTGGTGTTCCGCATTGGAGTGGCCTGGTTCTTGAACTGGGTGATGACACGTACCTGGACGCTACCGTGGATAACCGCACGATTTCGAACTTTGAGTCTACCTATGACTTCAAATCAGGCGTGCTGTCCTGGTCGTATACCTGGACCCCTCAAGGAAACAAAGGCTCTTATGCAATCACCTATCGACTCTTCGCGCACAAGCTGTATGTGAACCGAGCCGTGGTGGACATGGAAATCACTCCTTTGACGAACGGCAATGCTACGGTAGTCAACGTGTTGGATGGCTATGCAGCTGTCCGCACAGACTTTGTCGCATCTGGTCAAGAGGAGGGTGCGATCTTCTCTGCTGTGCGGCCCTGGGGAGTCAATAATGTCACGGCTTACGTCTATGCGACTTTGGATGGCTCCGAGGGTGTCAACTTGTCTTCGCGTAGGATCGTTACCGACAAGCCTTATGTGAGCACAAACAGCTCGTCGGTTGCACAGGCGGTCGATGTCACGTTTACTGCGAATGAGACTGTCCGCATCACCAAGTTTGTGGGTGCCGCCACCACGGACTACTTTCTTCTCACACAGGAGACAGCCAAGGCTGCATGCCTGGCTGGCTTGGCTGATGGCTACGTCAAGTCGCTGCAGTCGCATGTTGGAGAATGGGCCACGATTATGCACGACAACTCAGTTGATCGCTTCACGGATCCAGCGACCGGCAGGCTGCCTGAAGATAGCCACATTGTCGACTCGGCCATCATTGCTGTGACGAACACCTACTATCTGCTGCAGAACACCGCAGGAACCAATGCGATCGCGGCTGCTGGTGGAATCCCTGTGAATGTTGACAGTTGTGCGCCCGGTGGACTTACCTCGGATTCGTACGGTGGTCAGATCTTCTGGGATGCAGATCTATGGATGCAGCCTGGTCTTGTGGCCTCTCACCCTGAGTCGGCTCAGCGGTACACCAACTACCGTATCGCATTGCACTACCAAGCTCAGGCTAACATCGAAACTGCATTCACTGGCTCGAAAAACCAAACCTCATTCAGCTCTTCCGCCGCGATCTACCCCTGGACTAGCGGTAGATTTGGCAACTGCACCGCAACCGGACCGTGCTGGGACTACCAGTATCATCTGAATGGCGACATTGGCCTGGCAATGATCAATCAGTGGGTTGCAAGTGGCGACACGGCATGGTTCAAGAACTACCTGTTCCCCATCTATGATGCAGCAGCCACTCTTTACTCTGAACTGGTGGAGCGAAATGGCTCATCCTACACATTGACGAACATGACTGATCCGGTAGGTAACATGCCCCTTTTACATGACTTAGCTCTGACCTCCGCAGGATGAGTATGCAAACAGCATTAACGCGGGCGGATTCACGATGCCGTTGATCGCCGAAACATTGCAGAACGCCAACAAGCTCCGCAAGCAGTTTGGTCTGGAGCCGAACGAGACATGGGACGAAATTGCAGAGGACGTTCTCATTCTCCGCGAGAACGGTGTCACCCTGGAATACACAACGATGAACGGCACTGCCGTCGTTAAGCAAGCCGACATCGTCCTCAACACGTTCCCGTTGACTTATGAGTCGGACAACTACACGGCGACGAACTCGCTGACCGACTTGGACTACGTAGGTTGCAAGTACCCATGTGAGGTTCCAAGCTAACAAAAACAGTATGCAAACAAGCAATCCGCAGATGGGCCAGCAATGACATATGCCATCTTCGCGATCGTCGCCAGCGATGTCTCTCCGTCCGGCTGCTCTGCCTACACCTACCACCAGTACTCTTACGCCCCATATGCACGTGGTCCGTGGTACCAGCTGTCCGAGCAGATGATCGACGATGCTAGCATCAATGGCGGAACTCACCCCGCGTTCCCATTCATTACCGGCCACGGTGGTGCTAACCAGGTAGCCCTCTATGGGTACCTCGGTCTGCGTCTCCACCCTGATGACACCCTCTACATCGACCCGAATCTTCCGCCTCAGATCCCTCATATCACTTACCGGACCTTCTACTGGCATGGCTGGCCAATCTCCGCGTGGTCCAACTACACGCACACCACAATCCAGCGGGATTCATCTCTTGCACCACTGGCAAGCGCCGACCTTCTCTTCTCCAACGTTAGCATCAAGGTCCAAGTAGGCCAGTCCACCGCGTCGGCCGACGAGGCGACTATTTACTACCTTCCACTCTCTGGAGAACTGACGGTCCCCAACCGCATGATCGGGTCTGTTAACACAACTCCTGGCAACCAGGTCCAGTGTCATCCAGTCTACTCCCCGGATGCCTACGAGCCAGGCCAGTTCCCCATCTCTGCCGTGGACGGTGCTACCTCCACCAAGTGGCAGCCCTCGACGTCTAATTTGTCTTCTTTGACGGTCACTTTGTCCACCACGACAGACGCGGCTGCGGAGGCAGTTTCTGGCTTCTACTTTGACTGGTACCAGGCACCGCCCCAGAACCTGACCGTCATCTTCCACGATTCGCCTATCGAGAACCCCTCCACTGTGTTCGCTGCCGCTGGCTCGAACTCCACAGGATACCGGGTGGTTACATCGATGTCCAACATCGTGCAGTCGAAGCCGTACAACGCCATCTCTGCGGAGGAGCTGAACGTGGTCTCTATCCCCACCGCCAACACCACCACAATCACACTGGATGCGCCCGTCCAGAAAGCCCGGTACGCCACGCTCTTGATCGCAGGCAACCAGGCCAACGAGACTGCTGGTGCTACGGTAGCCGAGTGGGTCATTCTGGGACAGAACAGCACTTCCAGCTCCACGGCGCAGGCCAAGCGGCAGATGAGTGCACGGAGCAAGGCCACTCTGGCCCACCTTAGCTGAATAGCTTGCTCACTTTAACTACGAGACGGTCGCTTCTGTAACATAAGTATCCTTCCATATCTGGATGAGAAGTACATAATCAATTAATGCTACATAATATGAATTACGATCGATCGATCCTCGCTAGCCACAACCGGCTACACCACTCCAGTCTTCCGACCGGCCAGTGTACCAGCCACAACTAGATAATGTATGTATGCGAGCACGCTAATAGATACAAGAAGACAACCCCGCCATAATACCGCTGTCACATAAACAGCACAGCAGACCATAAACTGATGCCCCTAACCTCAGAGACACCCACCACTCACCCTCACTCATTAAAGAGGACTGATTACTCCTCATCCAGCGCAAACCGATCCAGGAACCTAAACGTCCTCAACCCCTCCCTAACACTATCCACAAACTCGGCCCCAACCGTCTGCCCCACCACAACACCCTCTCTCTCATCATCAATCCCCGCATTCCGCAACGCACCCTCCCCACTCCCAACCGCCCCCACCGTCTTCCCGAACCGAAACGCATCCACCAGCACCTGCAACGGTCTTCCAGCCGGATACAGGGTGCTCACCGCACTAGCCGTAGAATTGCGCTGTGGTGCAGTGACCGATCCCTCCGGAAAGAGACCCTCCGCACCAGGCGCGACAATCACCGCATCGAACTGGATCGCGTCCGAGGCCGAATACGTCTGATCGACTCCGTCGGTCAATCTTTCCGCGACGACTACTACGTCCACTTCATCGTCTTTCAGCTCTGTCGCGAGGTCCTGTGCGGCGGTGATCGACGAGGGGGTTTGCACGGAGGCGAGGAAGCCAACCTTCAGGTTGGAGAGTTTCTTGAGTGGCGTGCCGAAGGTGCCTACGTCGGTGGTTTTGTTGTCGTGGTAGTATGTCGGGTCTGGGGAGGGGGCGGGGACGTCGATGGCGCGGGCGACGCGTCGGGCGAGGTCGTTGGAGATGCGGTTGAGTTGGATGATGACGTTTTGGCGCACCGTGGTCGATTTAATGTTGCTGGTTTCGAAGCGGATGGCGTCGATTAGGAATTGTTGTTCCGTGGGGACGAGGGAGTTGTAGAAGAGCCGCGGTTGGGACCAGACGTCTTGGAAGGTCGGGGACGTGCTGCGTAGGAGGTGGCCTGAGGTGGTGCGGCCCGGGGAGGTGAAGAAGCCGTTGCCGGTTGTTTGGTTGGCTTGTTTCGGGGAGGCGGAGTTGAGGGTGTTGGGGCTGTAGGCGTTCGGGTTCAAGGGGATGTACATTTGGCCTAAGATAAGTGGGTGGGTGGTTAGTGGGAGGTGAACGGGGAGGTAAGGGAGGGAGGAGGGGATTTACCTGCGCCATCGCGGTTGTTGTTGTGGATTGGGACGCGGGGCTGGTTGATGGGCAGCTGTTCGAAGTTGGGGCCGCCATGGCGGTTCAACTGGGTGTCGAGGTAGGAGAAGAGACGGCCCTGCAGCAGAGGGTCCTCGGTGAAGTCGACTCCGCGGACGATGTGGCCGGGTTGGAACTGGTTGCGGTTAGATTGGTTCGTAGCGTAGGTAAGGTCCATGAAGGTTATGCGGGCGGAGAGACAGGGAAGCAAGGAGCGACATACCATGACTTGCTCGGTCTCCGCAAAGTAGTTGAGCGGGTTGCGGTTGAGGGTCATTTTTCCGAGTTTCGTGATAGGCACGTACTCTTCCGGCACGATCTTGGTGGGATCAAAGAGATCGAACCCGAAGCGCAGCTGGTCTTCTTCGTTCATGATTTGCACGCCGAGCTGTGGATGTTAGTTTTGAGTTCGCTGCAAGGGGATGTGTAGCAACATACCTCCCACTCCGGGTACCGTCCATATTCAATCGATGTCCAGAGATCCTGACGCATAAAGTCCGAGTTCTTGCCCGAGACCTGTTGCGCTTCTTCCCAGACCATGCTGGCCTTGCCCTGCAGCGACTTCCAATGGAACTTGACTAGCTTGGACGTGCCGCTGTCCGTCACGAGCCGGTATGTGTGCACGCCGAAGCCGTCCACATGCCGGAAGGAGCGCGGAATACCATGTCCAGCCATCGCCCAGAAAAGAGTATGCAGAGCACTGGGCTGTTGGCTGAAGAAGTCCCAGGCCGAGTCGTGGGCAGTAGCAGCTTGGGGAATCTCGCTGTCACCTCTGGGCTTGACGGCGTGGATCAGATCGGGGAATTGAATGGCATCCTGAATGAAGAACACGGGGATGTTGTTTCCGACGAGATCTGACGGGTCAGTGTTTGGCTGAGAGTAGAGAAAAAAAGGGATGGCTTACCGAAATTACCCTCATCAGTGTAGAAGCGAGTCGCAAAACCGTGCACATCGCGAGCAAGATCGGTACTGCCACGACTACCAGCGACAGTGGAGAAGCGCACGAACATGGGAGTTTCCTTGCCCTTTTCGGAGAGAAAAGAGGCCGCCGTGAGATTGGAGAAGTCGCCGTAGGAGACGAAGACACCATGGGCACCGGCGCCACGGGCATGTACGGCGCGTTCGGGAACCTACATTCTTAGTGGTGCAATTGCGTTGTAGACGAACAATAGAACTTACTCGTTCATGATCGAAGCGCTGAATCTTCTGGCGGAAGATGAAGTCCTCCAGCAAAGTGGGACCGCGTTCACCAGCGCTCAAACTGTTCTGGTCCTCAATGGGGCCGCCCACGTCGGAAGTGAGGTAGGTGTTATTGTCATTGAGGTAGTACTGAGAGAGGAATTCCTCAGTGGATTCTGAGGCATCTGAGGCGTCGCGAGCAGAGAGGTCACGACTCATGTAAGGGCAGGCGGCATTAGCGAGGCCAATGAGGCCGACGAGGCCGATGGGACGCATGGTCGCGTGGAAGGGAAGGGGAAGATTGGACTAGGTCCAGGGAAGATGAGGCAATTGGAGAAGTGAGAGGGTGAAGGAAGGGGAGGGGAAGGGGAGAGAAGAGAGGGGGAGACTGAGGGAGTTATATAGAGTAAATGGGATTGGCATTGGCATTGCATTGGCATTGGCAGTGAGTAGCTACTATCTGAGTAGATACTAGTAATACTAGTACGAATGTAGGAGCCGTCTGTTCCCAGCATGTTCTGTTAGATACCAGTCGGGTGTGTACCTTACTTGGGATGATATCTTTCGGTAAGGAATCCTGGGATGCGTATTGAGATGCAGACACACGGCCAATGGCGCGTTGCTCATTGGCCGGGGGGTCCATGCCCCGGCCGAGACCCAGGCTTGGCGATGAGGAGGAGGTCGAAGCTGACTGGCGGGAGGGCTTGGTAATCGGGAGGTCTGGATGAAAGGGACTGGCTTGGCAGGCGATGACGTTGAATTCCACTCGTATCGTGCCATAAAATACAGTATTATCACGATGAAAATAATAAAATGACAAAATAGCAATGATGTTGCACAAAACCTGAAAATAGGAAGTGTCGGGATTGTCAATTAGTCTTCCCCACTCATGTAACAATAACAATGATAACAACAACAACACACTACTAGTAATTGGTCTTCCCCTTGCAGGGTGAGAACTACAATTCAGCTGTGACCCAAATACTTACTGTACTACCTCAGGCATAAACTTACTAACAACCAGGGACAGGCTTTATGCACGAGGAAGATAATTCTACAACGTACATTGGCCGGACATGTTCATGTTCATGTTCCATCTGCAGGACCCTAACCAACTATTAATAACTAACCCGACGGTTCCTTACAGCACATCCCCTCCCCCAGTCACACTACTACTAGTACCACTACTAGTACTACAACTAAATATGATCAGACCATCCCGCCAAGCCTACCCCCGCAGCCGGGGATTCTTGGTCCTGCAACGTGCTGAATTTCCATCACACCGACGCGTCGCCGCCCAGACTCACTCACAAAGAAAGAAAGAACATCACAAAATTTCTATTTCTGTACAATGCCTAGTCTACACATCCCCTATCATCTATCATACTAGTAGTATACTATACTAGTATCTAAAAATACTTCGGCCAAACCGGATCCTCCCACGTCCTTCCCCCCTTTATCAACTGACTATCCACTCCATCCGCTCCCGAAGAAACATACAACACCTTGGCCTGTGCCCCCTCATTCCAATACTTATACGTCACTCCCTTAGGCACAAACACCACATCTCCCATCTCCACTCTGGCAGTCTCATACTCCCCAATCTGCACCTGCACGCTACCCTCCAGCACCTCCAACGCCGCCGGGCCCGCCGTCCACGTCGGCGCCGTCGCGTTGCTCGGCTGCCGACTCATGATGATCGTGCTCAGGGTATAGTTTGTATCCTGGGCCTGCGTGGCCGTCACCAATGGCTGCACGATCTGGTACGCCCCGTACTGCGAGTTGAGGTACTTGGGGCCGTAGTTGTTGGCGATGAAGTATGGCTTGCCGGCGGCGCCGAGGGTATCGGATTCGGCGTGCCAGCCGGAGTCGGAGGGTGCAGTGCCGTTGACGAAGTCCCGGCGGGGAGTGAAGTCGAGTTGGGCGTAGACGTCGTATTGTTGCAGGCTGGAGATGGTGCTGCTGTCGGGACCGGTGGCGGAGGAGGAAGAAGAGTTGCCGGAGCCAGGTACGTAGGGGGTTTCGGTGCCGGAGGTGTAGTTGGTGCCGAGGGCGTAGAAGAGGTCCCTATTATTTCAAGATTCGATTAATATGCTGATATGTGAGTACATAGATGGGGTATTGGTTTACTCGAATCCACCAGGAACAATCACTCCCACCATCTCAGTGTCCGGGTCGAGGATCTGGAACGTGTGTGTTGTGTTCCGAGGTACAGAGCCATAGTCTCCCTGTGTGAGGAGACGGGCCTCCTGTTCTCCATCGCCCTTTTGGGCCCAGAGCTGAAAGCGACCCTTGAAGTTGAAGAAGTTCTCATAGTGCGTGTGGTGGATGTGAGGGAGGACACCGAGGGAGCCGCTCGAGGGCGCATTGGTGCTCATCAGCGTGAAGGCATAATCGGAGGAGGGGCCGGTGACGGTGAACCGGTACAGTTGGGAGTCAATCGTCACGGCATGTGAGTTCTCATAGTGAGGGAGGATATAGGGGCGAGGGGACGACGGGGCCTCGGAGACGTAGAGGTCCTCGACGGATAGGGCTGAGGAGAGGGCCAAAAGAGAAGAGAGAACGAGAGAACGCATGACGATGGAGTCTTCAGATCCAGATTCCGATCAGATCTTGCTAATTCTTCGATTGATAGACATTCTCTGCAGCTACGATTCTACACACTTATACCCTTCGCGTGGACAATGAAGCCCGATACTTCACCCCGGAAATCCCGAGATTCTGCAACAGGGCCCATCTGGTACGCGAAATGAGCTGCAGACCTCGTCGCAGGTCCCGACTTGTTGGAATTGCAGATACCTCAACGACCAGGCAAGACAATAGGGCAGACGAACCTCGGTGCCTGTACGTATCAGGGCATGAGTCTCCGGAATGACGAAATGCCGTGAGTGTCGGAAATTCCGAGAGTAGGAATAGCGATCAACAGGTCCACTGCAGGAACTATCCAGGCCAAGGACGCCATTCTTGGCGGGAACAGAGTGAGTCGTCGTCCTGCCTTGGATTCTTCACGCCCCGGGCTGCAGATTATCTGCAACCACCTATACCTACCTTAAATCCCCATATACTCTAAAAGTATCATTTACAGGAATATCAAATGTCTACTTACTCTGCACCTCTAACACAGAAACCACCCAGCAACACTGAAGAAACCAAATGCCCCCGATGTCGATCACCGTCGATCATTCAAGGTCCGAGAGGTCCGATAAACGGCGGGTCGTCAGGTCGGCATTTGTCTTTGCGGAAAAACCACACAGGCAGCGGGGAAATGCCGCATACAGAGTAGTCTACCCAATGTCAACCGGACTTATACAGTAGTCTGTAGATAATAGCCATACACTAACCCACTCTAGTAAGTCAAGACATCGCTTGTAAGTCCACGACAGACGGATCCAGGAACATTGACGGTCAATAAGCACGTAAATAGCATAGGGTTGTCCGTGAAGATTGACTAAGCGGGAACAATCGGAAAATAACTAATTTGCCAGACTCCGTAGGAGGGAACTTGTGGCTGTACACTTGGGTCAGTTATGAGGATCTGCTTGCACCAAGACTTGGTGCGGACAGTGGCCGAGTAAATAATCTATCAGTGTCTGCATTTGTGCTCCGTGGTGTTGGGGGGACAGTGCCAAGGATAGTTTGACGTGAAACGTGCCGCCAGTTTTATCTACTTTCGCTTCTTTCTTTTCACTGGTAGATTATTATCTCTCGGTAGTGGATAACCCGAGAAGAAACATTTCCAGCTGAGCTCATTACGACATAGACACCATATAACATATTGTAAACATGTAAAAAGGTAAAGGGAAAATTGAAATGAAAAGAAGATGTGTGTTGTTGTGGGGTGTGTGCGGGTAAAAAAAGTGCAATGAAAAAAAAGGAGAAAAAAGAATTGTCCCTGGGCGGGGTCGAACCGCCGATCTCAGTGATTCCTGTATGATGAAACCATAAGCACTATGCCTTAACCACTTGGCCACAGGGACAACTGTTTTATGTGGGGAATTTCTTAATATGGCTTATACCCTACTTTTGGCATATCCGATATCCCGGGGTGAACTTTTATTTTTTTTTTTTTGTTTGTTCATGGTTCCTTGGGTTGATTGTGGGGAGGGGGAAGCTTTAAGTTTGGTACGACGTGACTTTTGCCTTTGTAGAGTGGCGTGTCTTGTTTATTTGGGTTGGTGTTGTTGTAGCTAAATGTATCTGAGGGGTTTGGGTTGTGGTTTTGACTGACGTGCGACCGAAATACATAGATTCGCAGACCATGAAGCAAGGTAGACTATCAGGCTATCTATCTATTCATCAGTTGTTTATTTTCTAACTACAGTACATATTAAATCTTCTCAATCGTTCAGTCATCATTATCATCCAACAAATCTGATAAGTTCCATCACTTCTCCAACCTGTCGTTCTCACCACACCCCCCGACAGACAGATTGCTCTATCCCGCCGACCGTCTCACAGAGCGAGCGACAGCATTAGAGCCTACTACTTGCATCACTCCCCTGAGACCCTCTCATCCGGCGATAAACAGAACACACATCCTGCACATTATCCTTCCCCCAACTAACGAGAAGTTTATTCCTCTGGACAAAGTCCATAGTATCCAGCATCTTCTCTTCCCTCCGCTCGCATTCCGTATCCGAGAGCTCGCCATCAGCACACCGCAGATAAACTTTCAACATGTTGAAATGCTTATCCTTAGGGAGATGGAACGTATTGTAGTTCTGGTTGATTTTTCGGTGGATGGTAATGTCCCATGGATCTCTCCTAAAATAAAATACCACCATCATTAGTATACTACTCATGTCTATGACACAGAAAGGAAAGGAAAGAACAAACTCACGTATCCAGCGACATCCCCTCCGCGACCACCGCATCCCAAACCATCCCCACGGGCAACGCCAAATCCATCACAACCTGCCGAACAGGAACATCCGGCGTATACGAGAAGATAAAACTCTCATCATCGACCAACAGAAACGCCTTCGGACTCTCCAGCACAGTCATTCCGCAATCGCTCAGTATCTTCTTATCGAGCTTCGTGTATGCCGAATCCTGCAGCAGGATTTCGATTTCTGTCGCTGTCCATGCCATTTCCTGCAGAATTCGTCGCAGCATAAGCAGGAATGCGTGCTGGTAGGCACTTCGCTCCCTGGTGAACTTGTCAAGTCTGAGGTTGGTTATGCTATTGCAGCCGAAGGCGATGATCTTGCTGACGGGACGTTTGATGGTCGGTAGATTGCGCAGAGCCGCGAGCATGTCCTTGTAGAGGGTACTGTCTGTCCAGGTGTGGAAAATGGTGTTGAAGCTTTCGTGCGCGGATGCTATTTCTTTCTTGGTGGGGTCGTAGTCGTCGTAGTCGTCTTCTTCATCGTCTTCGTCTTCCCCGTCTAGACGGCGGAATTTGTGGCCTAGGGCGAGGTTCGAGTATAGGTAGGAGGGATGGCGTGTTTCGGGGCTGGGGGTGATGTAGTCTGTTGGGGCGGGGAAGAGTTCGAGGAAATGTTTTACACTGAATTTATGGTCGATTAGTATTTGCAATTTAGTAGATGATGAAGAAGTAGAGGAAGCAATACGTACCCAACCATAGCTACACCCTGTTTATTGCGCTCAATCCTTTCCGTCATCACTTCAAACCCCACATCCGCGCCATCCAAAGCAGAAATGTACACGATATCCCCCGGCTTACACTTCTCCACTCTAGCCTGTGCCTCCTGGATGGCTTCCTTGGTCCACCGGGGTGTCCCCTCTGGATATAGTTCTTTGTACCGTTGCGCCCTAAGGTGTGGATGCAAACCGGTCTCCGGCCCGCTAGGTCGTAGAGACGGCTGTAGGCCGATCTCCGAGGCGGCAAGGCTTTGGGTGGTGTTCGTCGGTGGTGCCACGTCCATGGGGTCGCTTGAGGTTGTGGACGACGCGCTCTCCTCGGACTCGTCGATGTCCATGGGATCGGGGGTGTACATAGTACTAGGAGTAGTCATATCGATTATATGGACTGTTCACGAGAGTAGAAGATTCAAGCTAGATTCGGCGAAGATAGGTGAATGCGAAGGTCGTTGATTCGATTTCTAGTATAGTCTCGATGACCAGCGACAAGGATGATTCAAGAAGGAGTTGCATGTTGGAGTAATTTATACTTGTTTTTGAGAGATGTGGAGAGGAAAACAGTAAAGGTAGGTTTCCAGGACAATTGATCCTATTGCGGCTCTTCCCTGTACATTCACTGTCAGTTGGACTATAGGTTGGGGAGTCGTAAAGGTTATTGTTGAAACCAGGTTTCCAGGGAGATTCGGGAAGAGAAAGAAAAGAAAGTATGCTGTATATAGATGGTAAGTGCCGCATGATGATAGTGCAGCAGCTCAGACATTGGATGTGAATAGGGAGAAGTATCATGTTTTAATGCTGAGGTGTACAGCCATGCCTCGCATTAGAGGCTATTCATTGTGCATCAATGGTTGGCAGTTGGTGACATGGGTGGCTTGCATTGCTGTATTGACTGTAGGCTACCGTGAATATATCGTCTAGCTGATATGCCGAGGTCTGTATCACCCGCTAGTTAATGAGATGGACCACGGAAAATTGTTCCGTTGTTCGAAAGTAACAGAGGAATTATGTTCCGGGATAAACCATAGAAAATGCCCCACAAATCCAACCATTCAGTTTGAATCAAAATCGAACAACACATCCATACAAGGTTACCCTGTCTATCACCCACGATCCGACCAGAGTTAGATTACGTCACCTGAAACAAAAGCAAATGATATTTTCATCCTTTCCCACCATAGCTATTCGATGGAATGTAAATAGCTCATTGAATATTAAACATCATAGCACCATGGTTCAAAGCTCGCAGATAAGATATTGCTATACCTCTGGCCTATGCCCTAATCATTCGCCTCCTCTGTACCAGGACTTTGAGAATTCTCTGACCCTTCCGCGCTTTGATCTGCAATAATTTTGCCCAGCCGCCTAAGGTCATCGGTTATATCGTCAGGCTGGATGCACAGCTCGAGGAAGGCGAGTTTATCCGACTCTGCATCCACCCTATCCAGTGCTTGCTTCAAATCCCCTATTGTCTTGATCTTCATGGCGAACATGGGCGGACTGTCCTCTAGCCCCTCATCTTCCTTGCTGGCATAAGGATTATGCGACGGAGCGTGAGGTTTTGAAGAAAAGGAATTGGCCAATTGGACATAGTCCCAGTTTGCCAAGTAGTTATACGGTCCATCATGCATAGCAGTCTACTCCGTTGTCAGTGATGTCCACGACTTGTTCTAATTGACTTACCTCGATCTTGTAACCCAGATTGTTGAAAAGAAATATGATCGCGTTCGCTCTATGCCGAATCATGGTGCTGACTTCTTGCGCTGTCATCTGAAACCCTCCATCTCCAATAAGGATGATGGATCGACCTTGTGTCCGAGCAAGCTGGGAACCAAATCCAGCAGGCAATGCCCAACCGATAGAGCAATATGGAAATTGTAGCTGGCAGTTGGCTTCAGGGGGGAGGAGAATATGATTAGCAATGAGCCATGACTCTCCTGCGTCGCAGAGCAACGTGTCATGCTCCTTTATAAGTCCCTGGATACCGCTGATAGCGCTTTTCAAGGTTAAGGGTGTCTCTGAGGTTTCTGTTTCCTCGGGGGGCAAGCAACCAAGAAGTGGCTTGGGTCGCGGAATGGAATCAGTCTTCGGTTTCATTCCAGACATGATGAGCTGCGCTACCAATGCATCAATCTTCACAGGCTTAATGTGCTTTCCGTCGGGCAGCTCGACCCAGTCATTGTCCACGCTAATCATGCGATAACCTTCTTGCTTATTGCTACTCATCATAACATGAAGATCGGACCAATTTCCACCAAGAACTAACCAGAGATCTGAGCGCATGACAATTTGCTCACCCTCTGGGTTCGTCATCCCAGCCCAGAACTGACCGCAATACTGCGGATGAGATTCATCGATGCAACGGCCATCGGGCTGACAAAGAACCGCACAACCAAGCTTGTCTGCTAGACGTTCAATTTGACGACGGGGGAGAGATAGACCTGCTAGACTCCCAAGCAATAGCACAGGCCTTTGAGACGAGTTCCATATACTCTTAATGGATTCTACAGCCTCTTCTAGCACGCGTGGCTGGCTCTTCGAGTTCACCTTCCGGCTCAGTGGCGAAGGTTGAGCGCATGCGGCGGAACCAAGATCATTAGGAATCTCAATGTAGACCGGCATATTGGAGTCGAGGCATTCACCTATCGTATCATCCAGTACATCAGAGGCAGTCTCTGCAGATTCGAGGCGCACGGATGCAGCAGTAACTCCTTCGAATGCACGGAGGGCCTGGTCTTTATTCTTAGCGCTGGGAGCGTGATGCAGAAATTTGTCGCTTTTCACCAGGCTCGTGGTGGGACAACCGGAGAGTATAATCAATCTGATATTTTGCGAGCAGGCTCCTGATACGGGATTGAGAACAGAGAGACTGCCTACAATGTAGGGAACAACGACAACCGCAATGCGGGCTGGTGATACGCGGGCGTATCCATCTGCGGCATATCCAGCGTTTAGCTCGTTGCAGCACGTCACCATACGAAGATTGGGGTTCTTCAGCAGATTATCGAGGAGGAAGAAATTAGTATCCCCTAATAAGTTAGCAAGCGATACGAAATTATAGATTGATATACAAACCTGGTACAGCGAAGTAATCGCGAATGCCCAGCTCCTCAAAGCGATAGGCCAGAAATGTGCCAATATTATAAGTGGTCTGATTAAATGTAGGCCGAGAGCTCGGCAAGTTCGCTACCACCTGGGGTTCTGGGATTGTTTCAGCATTAGGTATCTTGATGACTGCCTCGCCGAGCAATTGACTGCCATAACGTAACGGCGCTTCTGGGTATGTTCCTTTAGGTATATCATTCTGCATAGAATGGAGAATTCGAGGAAGCTCGTCCAGTGCAAAATCATGGCATGGTTGATAGAACCTTTCTTCGGTGAAAACAAGGATAGCCTTTTCTATCTGTTCTCGAGTACCCCCATAAGGTACAACTTTCACCTGCGCCATCCTTGACACCAACTTAGATATGTCAATGCCAATCGGGGTCCCTGGAGGCAAGCCCACAACGACAACTGTTCCTCTAGGTTGCACATACTGGGATTGGTAAGAAGGTAGTTATATCAGGCGCCGCTCAGGAAAAGACTAACCTGAAGTGCCCCTTTGAGAAGTGCTCCCGATCCCTCTATTATAATTGCAGCATCGGGCCCGTCGCCAATCATACCCTGAACTTCAGCCACCATATCGGCTGGGGAATTGTAATCTATGTAGTACTCGGCACCAAGCTTCTGTTTATATAGGTGATCACTATAATCTCCTGTAGATATGACCAGAACTCGACAGCCACGGGCCTTAGCGTATTGACATGTCAATGTTGTTAGTCCGCCTGGCGGTCCCGCAACAGCTTCATCGCGTTAGCTGTGGCCTATTAATTATAACCATTCATGGACAGACGTACCTAGAAGGCTATCGGGCTGTGCACCACTTTCCTGTACCGCTCTGAAGCACGTAGTCCCGACGCAGATAATCTAAGTAGGATATTAACGATCTCAAGGGTAATAGATGACGAGCCTGAGCTTACCGGAGCCACAACATCAAGAGGGATCTGTTTAGGGAGTCGCACGACATGGCATGCTTGGCTGATGCAGTATTCCCGAAAGGTACCATCAACTGAATATCCGGTCATCCGAGCGTGTGGGCACGAGACGTAATCTGATTGTTTATCTGCATCGCAGACACCACAGGTCCTATTGATACACTAATCGAACGTCAGAAGCATACCATTCCAGCAGCAATGGTGGATATTACCTGTATACCGACATGATCACCAATGTTAATGTCCTTCACTTCGTTACCGGCCGCTACAACAATACCCGTACCTTCGTGACCATCTTACACCGGAAGTCAGTATAATGTGGGAAAGCTTCGACAGCCGTGGACCTGCACACCGACGCGATGTTCCTTTCTAGTGACATGATTTCCTAGAGTAGTCAGCGCCTGGTGTCTTAGTCTGGGACCGGATAAGGTTAACCTCTCCACTGATGAAGGGCGGAGTGACAAAGCCCGGAGAACTTCAAGTTGACCAGTACTTCGTCGGGACCTGGGGATAGAGGGGGGTTGTTTCTGCATTCCCGACCTGATACATCAGCAGGCGAACAGAGCGACAAGTGTGCACAGAAAATTAAAAATCCTCACCAGTAGTAATGCGTGGCCGCCCGAACAGCTGAGGCTGTGGCATTGGCATTGTCTGAATCGGGGCCATTGCTGTTCCGATGTTTCTTTGTCGAAGTATTAGGAAGAGTAAAAGCAGCAACAAGCGCTACTGCGAAAGAGAATGACGACCTGTGGCGATAGTTAAAGAACTATAAACTCACCAGATCAATTCCTCAGCCTGTTCTGCTAGCGAGTTCACCATCCGCCACCCCGGATCATGTGCATGTTTTTATAAAATCCATGAGTACGTGAAGGCTGCGCACAGACATATTATCATCCATAGGTAAGATCTCAAAGCCCCTGATGACCTGAGTGAGTTCCAGAAATTAAAAACACCTTAGAAGGATATACTTTCTAAAAACCTGGCACCCGCAAACATGGGGGGAGAAATGAGGAAACAGCCCGCCGGTGGATCGAGACACATCTCAGGTGACTAAGCTTACATCACCTGGAGCTCGACAGGTAAATGGGAGCTAATAAAGTCATGGGACCTCGCATTAATCTGAACAGTAGCCAGAATTGTATGCAAACTTCATGTACAGCAAGTGGAGGGATTTATACCCGGTTTCACTGCCAGGGTAGTAGAGAGAAGCGATAACATTCGAATGCAACCAGGCAGACCCATATTCCATCAGCAGAAGTATGCCCACAAGCCCAATGCAGCAGGGTTACCTGGGGATCCTTGTCTATTGACTCGAGAGGCCTATGAACCAAGAACAGAAAATGCGCTTAACAGTAACTCATAGCAGCATATCTCGCGTATCACATGGCTATGGTCATCGTAGTCATGGTATTTCAGTTGCGCACTTCCTTGGCTAAGTTGCTGAGACTTGATTGTGAGACATGTTGCTGGGATAGCCAAGCTTGATGGCCAGCTATCAAGGTAGTCTAGACGTCCGCGTTACTACAAGAAATGATGCCGAGCAAAGTGTCTGATACTCTCGGTCCCTGTCTGACCGCATGCTATAGCATTTTCTTGCAATGGCAGAAGCGTGAAAGGTGCGGACCGACATTGCCGGGCCTGTGTGAGCAAAACAGTTGCCTACGAAGCTACTACAGGGATTAACAGACAGGCGTCTGCTCCTCGGTAGACATCGCATGTGCTTATGCGCTGTTTGTAGTTGATATTCTGGTTCTAGAGGGAGAGAAAAGGAGACTCACGAAATCCTCGGAGAACCGATCAAACAATCCCCTGTAAGGCCTAATTTAGGAAGCCGTTGACCGCTTGTTCACTGCGCTGGTACCCGAGGAAGCGAGTGGGGGCCTTTAATCGGGAGGAAGAGCTGGGGTGTTTTGAGAACTGTCCGTCGCTAATACATGCAGCTCGTGTCCGGAAGCCGGGACCCGGTAGCTGTCTGGGAAATGAGCCATGCCGTTGTATGGATCACCGGGTGTAAATATGAGATATTCATTGCAAACCCTGCAGGTGATGTTAAGTGCCATTTGAGCAGTCAGTTTAAAACCAGAGCCAACTCAGCATGCAACGCTGAGATTTCGTCTTGGCGAATGAATCTCAAATGAACAATAGCAGAGTCGAAAGGGTCTGCTCTTGCATGCTGTGGTTACCATGACTAATTCGTAGACAACCATTGGCAGCTGTTCGAAGTATGACTGGTTCTTAGCCAACTTTCGGCGTCTGCGAGCCAGGAAATTGACTGATCATAACGTGCAATTGATGAATCGATGGTAGTCTGTGAGTCATCAACAAAGTATGTGCTCCAGCGGTTGCTCCAGCGGTAACTGCAGCTCAAGTATGGGTTGGCACATCTTGAATGAGGTCTCCAGTAGAGCAGCCGGCAATTACGTAATTGGAAGAAACGGTTGACCTCAAGCCTTGTGAGGTGGCTACAAATGAGCCACTCTTTCATGAATCAAGACGCCCGATAGACAGGAGCCTTGTAGTCGCAACAAGGTAAAATTAAGAGCAGCCAGAAGCGACGCGGAGTCGCGGGGCCCGATGTGGTACGACGGGTGATTTCTGGGGATTTCGGGAGCGCCCTACGGCGACGACTGCCGGTTACCGAAAAAGGGGAAGTTCCCGGAATGGGCCAACCAGAAACGAGGGATTATTATCAGAATACCCACTTTCGGAGATAAGGGCTATCGCAATTTTTTTTTCCTGCAGCGTCCAGGCCCGCAAGAGCAGATGCCCAATATGCAGGGTTCAATAAGCTGTCTGGCTCAAGACCCTTTGTGTAGACCCTTTCTTACTATTTATACCAGCTTCCTGTAACCAGTACTGTATCTCTGCCAGTTCTACTCAATCGCGTTGGTGTACATTGAGCGCTTGTGCGAACGTTCTTATCCAACGAGGGCAATTCGCAAGCTACCAATCTGGGAATGGCTGATATTGAGACCCATGTACGCCATAGCCTGGACCAAGGGGCCCACGCAACCATAGAGAAATCGGCTTCACAGGTAATAGCAGCAGAGGAACAAGATGACACTTTCGATGAGAAATATCCAGAGGGAGGTCTTCAAGCCTGGCTTGTGGTATTAGGGTCATGGTGTGCAATGGTTCCCTCAATGGGATTGTTGAATACCATTTCAGTCCTCCATGCATGGACATCCACCCATCAGCTCTCTGAATATTCTGAATCCAGTGTTGGATGGATTTTTGGCGTCTTCAGCTTCTTCCTATATTTTGCGGGCGCCCAGGTCGGTATGTTTTATCCCAATATCCACACATCAAGCGCAGCGGCTGATTTGACGATGCCGACAGGTCCGATATTTGACAGCCGTGGACCGCTGCCAGTTGTAGTTCCGGGCTCGATTGGTTTGGTGGTAGCAGTATTCTGCTTTAGTGAGAGCACAGGTTAGTCTTATTTCATGATTGTTCGAGGGTGCCACTAACGCATAACAGAGTACTACCAAATCATGCTCTCTTTTAGCGTCCTAGGCGGCCTCTCATCCTGCTGTCTCTTCACTCCTGCCATCTCCGCCATCGGGCACTGGTTCAATGTTCGGCGTGGCATTGCCACCGGAATCGCCTGTACAGCCGGCGGACTCGGTGGCGTCTTCTTCCCCCTAATCATATTGTATGTCGCCCCGAAGCTGGGCTTCGCGTGGGCCATGCGCATCATCGGGATAATCTGTTTTGTGCTATGCGGTTGCGCATGCCTTCTTCTAAAGACACGGCTCAAGCCCGACACAAAGCGTGGCATGGCGATCGACCTTCGCGCCCTCCGAGAGCCCAACTACGCCCTCACAACGCTTGCAGTATGGATGGTCGAATTCGCTGTATTCGTACCTTATACCTATCTCTGCTCGTACGGTTTATATGCCAACATCGGAGAGTCGCTCTCGTACAAACTGTGTATCTTCCTCAACGTCGGAGCCATCCCGGGACGTGCATTCCCAGGACTCCTCGCGGACAGATTCGGACGGTTCAACGTGATGGCATTCACTGCATTAGTTTGTGCCATCATGACGCTCGCATTGTGGTACAATGCTGGCACGAATGATGGTGCCATTATCGCGTACTCGGTCATGTTCGGGTTCTGGAGCGGTGCGGCTATCAGCTTGACGCCCGTTTGTATCGCACAGGTGTGTCGAACGGAGGATATAGGCAAGCGAAACGGAACGACGTTCACTCTGGTGAGCTTCGGAACCCTAACTGCGATCCCTATTGCGGGGGCGATACAAGAGAGGGACGGAGGTGCTTTCTGGGGATTGATTCTTTTTGGTGGAATCCTGTATCTTGCGGCGTGTGCTGCATTCGTCGTCGCGAGGGGATTTGCTGGTGGTTGGAGGCTGAGAACAAAATTTTAGAAGTATGTATCTGAGACAAAACATAGAAGGATAATATAATAATGCATAGGAATACTAGTAGGGGATTCACTGTTGCAGAATTGGCTGACTGAGTGTTTGTAAGTGGAGAACAAGGAGGCTGGCAGACGGGATTAGGAAGACCCTCGCACCGCCTCGCTGTCTTGTATATACTGGCCTGCTCCGGGTGATGAGATTCAATATCTCCTGTTATAGCGTCGCCAATTCTCACTAATATCTATAAAGCGGGGTGAGGCAGGAGCAATCGGTTAGTATTAGGGGAGTAGCTAAGCAATAACCTCCTTTGCATTATTGGTTGCCTCAGGCACACAGACTAACATGTTTACTCTCCGGGACTCCCGGACCAAGTCGCAATTCTATGCTAGTGTGGAAGCAGGATCTACTCCAATTACTCTGATATGGAGCATAGAAGGTCTCTATTCTGTTAGTCTATAGTCCTGGCACCACCAGGGCGTCCGGATTCGGAAAGTATACTGTCCGAGCGACTGAAATCGATCACATTACTGGGTGCCTGAGCTGTGGTATGAACAAGGATGTCAGTAGAGGCAGTGCTGAGGAGAGTTTTTTTCCAGGGAAGCGCCCTAGCCGGGCTCATAGCCACTTGTTGTAACTTTCTGCTTTCCGGAGGATTAGTTTGGTCTGAGAGACAAGGATCATCGGCGTGACTCTGTCCCGTGTCCAAGATGGAGGCAACCCCCATGCCTCTGGCAAGTGCTGTAAGAGAGACCAGAAGCTTGCATCACAATGCCTCCGTCGAAAATGATTTCTCTGGAGCCGAGTATGAATGAATGATCACTGCGTTGCACAGGATGCGACTTCGTGAACGCTAGCCTCAGTGGCGCGGAATGCACGTTCCCAGGACTAGACTAATGCAAATCAGGATGCAACCATTTGCCTTGTTGAACAGCACCACTCGAGCAGAAGGCAGGACGAAGCCACAGTGGGTACACTGTTTCCAGACGAGTTCCTCCCGAACACGTCCTCGAAGCATGGAATGGGTATTTGGCCTCACTCTGGCCTGGAAGTAGTGCACACTTTTCTAATTGGCATAGCTTTGAAGCAACATCTTAGACAGACTTCCGGTGAAAGTGATTCCGTAGACAATATTGATGACACACCGCGGGAGGTGTGTGGAGTGTCGCGAACCGCATGACTCGAATATCTTTACTACAATGAACATATTGCTGCTTGTAACCAGGGGTTTCGGTGCCACCGATTGGTGGATAGGAGAAGTCCGGGAGTAGTTGAAAATGAATTCTCTTCGTGACTAGAGAAGGAAAAAGTAACGAGAGCGCACCGCGCTCTCCGTCCTCGTAAGCTGGATAGGACTCGTTATGTCGGTGGGGGCAAGTTCACCAGGGCAGCCTAGCCTCCATTCTGATGACTGCAAAGTTGGCGTCGAGCTGGATCATGATACGTGCGCAAGGTATCTCAAGGTGGGTAAGCAGTACGAATAGAAATCTGTAGCGTCGAGTATGTGAGTACCCTGCTATCCGGATTGGGAGTTAGAACTCGCCAATCTCGAGGAGGACGAAAAACTCTTACTTGCACTAGTCAAAGACGGCGAGAAAATGGTGGTCACTAATAGACCAGACACACACACGGGCGCTTCGGAGCGTTTCAGGCCGCCAGAGAGAGTAGGAAAAGGAGACAGAGCAGAATGAGGACCTTGAGTGACCGGGAAGACACGTGAGTGCCACCAAGGTGCTCATGCTCTCAAGGTGCTCATTCTCTCCATTTTATAAGTATTCTGACTTTCAACACCCGCACAACGATTCCTCTCGTTTCTTTCCTTCCTTTCGGTCATGAATGCTGGTCTTCGCTCACCTGGCAGGTGTATCCAAGATGAGACGGATGAAGGAGGTTGATCGTCATTCACCAACCCGTGATTAGAATCCACTTCAGGCGACGGCTGCTGACATTTAGCGTCTTTTCTGGTCAAGCCTGTGGTGGGGAAGCAGGGTCAGGCAACGCTCCCTCACTAACCAAGGTTTAGCCATGCTACAAGAGTTATTGCAGGCTGTTATGTAACTCGCCGTTCAGCTGCCTCACCCCACAGCCGACTCAAGCCAAATGAGGGGCTGCACCGTCATGCTTGGTGCAGCGTGGAATGGTTATGACGCGCGGATAGCGCAGGAAAATGGCACGACGGATGAAATTGGTTGCTCTGGAAGGACATAAATAGGCCCTCATGCCTCTGGTTGCTCGATCTTTTCTAATTAACCACAAATCAAGTCTCAAGTTCTCAAGCGAAAACAAAGCCTTCAATCTCAAACTACTTTAGTACATCTTTACCGGTTTTATACCAACTTTGCCAAAATGTCTCCCTGCTCCTGCAACTGCTGCTCTGGCAACTGCTCCAGCTGCTCCTGCGCCTCTTGCAGCGTGAGTAACCCATATTTTTTGAGCCACCTGGTCTTGTATACCGCCGAAACCAGAGGAAACTAACCTTATAATAATTAGCATTAAATGCTGTCGATGCTCGCTCCCCGGCCATGACTTCACCACCGCGCCTCGGCCATCTATACCAAAACCACCAATTTCAGGCTGCATCTCGGGCTTGAAGACAACACTTTAGGGTATATTGAGATGGTTGATTTGAAACACTTGGGTGCGCAAGTGGGAGTGAATGGAATGTATTCATGATATGGGTTTATGATTTTAGTTGTCTTGTCTATCATGTCACCTACATATAAGCTTCAGGTGTGCCAAGTACAATAAAGGCTTTTAGGATAAACCTGTCCCGCAATAAACAGATAATCGTAGATAAAGCTGTCAAAAGGCAACGCTATGAAGCATCTGCAGACTCCATGCAGATGCACGTGTCAAATGCATGTAGTGAAACGTTGGACAGCACTCCACAGGTTGATCGCAGTCGCGTTCACTATTTCGACCTCCACTACAGAAGGGTTCGAGACAAGCACGGGAATAGCCGCAAGGGGCAAGAACTTCCAGATGGCTCGCTTTTTACAGCATGGAATGCATCATCCACATGTTGGCGGCGGACTCTGCATCGGAACTTTCCCCGATAGGAAGCATCCAGCGTGACTCAATTGGCAGGATCCACGAACAGCCAAAGAGATTTCAGGCTTTTAGACTCTGAGGACTGGATTAGGGGTCTCAGCTGTGTGGGACTTTGCAGTTTGCATCTGCCGACGGAGCTCTCGGTTAAGCTAGATTATGACTGCATCATCGCAGTGCGATATGGGGCCAAAACGCAAGGGGTATTTGACAGCGCCTCGTACTGCGTGCTGTACATGATATTTTCTATGTTTATATGCCTTTTATGTTATTCAAATGTGTTGCTTCTGTATCTGGTCTTCAGTCATGATGTCGGTGACTATGAATGCAGGAGGTAGTACCCATTGTCAATCAAACCGACTTGGGTGTATCGACAATGATTGAGCTAACAAAGAAGGCAAACCGCAGCAATAGTGTAAGACATGGGGCTAAAAGTTAGCGAGGACTGGTTCACGAGGGCGAATAGAACTAGGAGGAATTATGTAGGAGACAGGCATCCATTGACCACTGTTTCGCTTGGGTTAGACAGCGGCAACTTCGGATTTGTTTCCTGATCAGTTCGATCAACTGTGGCGTTTTCTAGTCGGCATTAAGCGCCGCAGGGTGGTCCACCATGAAGAAGAAAATGACTGAATCTTTATAAATGCGTCTATTATCCATCTAAGACAACCCGGGATAGGAGCCATGCGATTCGACTAAGATGGTGGACTGGTGTAAGTACCTGCTTGGTCGCCAAGAAGTGAGCAAATAACTCACAGCGCCAGTCGGGGGACATCCGATATCACAGCTGAATCTGGGTTTGGGCAGCAGGGGCACACACCAACCAGGCTATGCACGTAGTAGAGAGGGGGCGGACAATGGATCGGGCCAACCGGTGGCATGCGCGACGAGGGAAGCGGTACCTTAGTGGAGGTCTAAACCATGCTAAAACCAGGCCAGACCCGGTCGGGTGTGGGCTGGGCTTCATCTCTTCCGCCGACCATCGTCCTCGCTACCTCCCCACCCGCATCCACGGCACCTGTCTGACAGCCCATCACCATCACCCTCATCATTACTACCAACGTTCTTCCTCCGCTGACTTTCCACCAAGGTCCTACCTGCTACAATTCCCTCTCCTGATTATTTTTTGCACCGTGAATTGAGTGGTGGTGTGATGGTGACAATCTGATGATGGTCATATCCTTTTCTTTCCCGACGAAGATGCCCCTGCTCTTGGAGCGATATTCTTGCATGAAGATGATGCAGAACGTGGGATTTGACGAATGTAGTTGACTCAATCATTGGCTAACACTCGCAAAAAGCAATAGTCAGATAAGTTAAATGAATAAACGAGTCAGAGGCAGGCTACCTTGTTAGTGTCGGGGACCGGGCCTGTCCACGCTCTCAAGGTCCTCACAAGGTCCTCACCTGGAAAATCTCTGCCACGCACTTCCATTATATAAGACCGTGACGCAACGATGGCCAAACTGAGGAAATGATCAGAGCCGTCAATTCTATTTTCTCATCTTTCAATTCCCTGAGTGACATACTATCTCAATACTATCAAAATGTCGTTCAATCCTAATGATGTTGATCTCGACACGGCCGACCCAACGGAGATCATTTGCTATCTCAACAAGTCAGAAAATGACTACAACGGCCATCTGGGCGCCCGCATTTCGGCTATTTTCGTGATCTTTGCCGTTTCAACTGCAGTGACCTTCTTCCCCGTCGTCGCCAAGCGCGTCCCCAGGCTGCATATTCCACTATACGTCTACCTTTTCGCTCGTTACTTCGGTGCTGGTGTTATCATTGCAACAGCTTTTATCCATCTTCTGGACCCCGCATACTCTGAAATCGGCCCGCAGTCATGTGTCGGAATGACTGGTAACTGGGCGGATTATTCCTGGTGCCCTGCGATCGTCTTGACCTCGCTCATGTGCATCTTCCTCCTTGACTTTGGTGCTGAGCGCTATGTCGAAGTCAAGTATGGCGTCTGCAGAGAGGATCCCGAGCCAATCATGACCAGTGCAGTGGATAACTCGACTGTGGACAAGGCATCGCCCGGAAACTCTAGGAAGAGCGAGGCTGATGTGGAGGAGTTGTCCACCACTGACACATTGATCGAAAGGTCTTTCAAGCAACAGATTGCCGCCTTCCTCATTCTCGAGTTCGGTGTCATCTTCCACTCCGTCATTATTGGTCTAAACCTGGGAGTTACCGGCGAAGAATTCGTGACGCTCTACCCGGTTCTTGTCTTCCACCAGTCCTTCGAAGGCCTGGGTATTGGAGCTCGTATGTCCGCCATTCCTTTCCGCAAGGGCAGCTGGCTGCCGTGGATCCTTTGCAGCTTGTACGGATTGACCACGCCCATCTCGATCGCTATTGGCCTTGGTGTCAGAACAACCTATAACTCTGGCTCATACACTGCCAACGTGGTCTCCGGTGTTCTGGACTCCATTTCCGCCGGTATCCTAATCTACACTGGTCTGGTTGAGCTTTTGGCTAGAGACTTCCTTTTTGACCCTCACCGCTCCCAAGACAACAAGAGACTGGCATTTATGGTCATCACCATGCTCTGGGGTGCTGGTATTATGGCTCTTCTCGGAAAGTGGGCTTAAGGTCCGATGGAGGTGCTGTCGTTAAATCGTGTGTGTCGCTTCTGTTAAGATTCTGCTCATGCAACCTTCTTCTTGCTCATATTGCACCCATTTGCTGTTCGAAATACCCTTGCATTCTATTCCAAAATTGTTTGTCATGTGCACATATGTATGGACGATAATAATTAGCTAGAACAAAATTGCTCAGACTAATATATGATCTATATTTCCTCCTTCTGTTATTATAGATGCACATCTACGTACTTCTCCACGAACTAAGGTGGCATTCCTTTCAGCAATTTAATCTGAACGAGACTGGCCTCGAATATCAAATCGACAAATATTGAGCTGAGCAACAAGCAAAAGTCTCCTCTGTCCAGCTCGATATCCGGCTAAGATCTATATGAGGGAAGATGTACTGCGACGATGAGTGGCCTTCATCGAGAAGCACGTGCCACCTTAGCTGTCTTCCAAGCCTGCTAGTACGGGTCGCCTACTACCAACCAATCTACAAACATGCAGAGGTCTTTATCGAGACGTGTCGCGTCCTCAAATAGACATATAATTGTGCTTATATCGAACAAGATGTGGTCCTACCGATGCTGGGTTCAACAAACACCTCGGAGAACTGCATAGACAACGACAGCAACCTCCTGTCTTCCACCATCAAACAATCAAACTCAGTTAGTTTCTTTCAATTGCAATAACCCCTCGATTTTTTTTTTTTTATTTCATCATTTAATTCACGTCTACATTGACTAACCAATTCTTATCTTCATACCAGCCCTCTCACCATCACCCATCCCCCCCCCCCATAAATATCCCCACCAACCCCTTTTCAGCTGCTCAACAACATCCTAACTAGTAGTAGGCGCCGTGTCCTTAACAATGGGGTAATAATACCCACTCTCATCCAAGCTTGACGTATCCCAGTACACCTGGTAAACATCGGTGACATTAGTCTCCTTGAGACGGAACACATCGGTCAACTCGCCTGACGACTCCTCCCACATGAGATAAGAGCCATAGAAGAGGAAGTCATCAGTGACGGCATCAGAAGGCGTATCGATTCCGTTGCCGGTGAAACCAACGGGTAGGATCTCGTCGGCCGTGGGACGGATATAGAACAGGGTGTCGGAGTCGAGGGTGACACCGTCGGTGGTGGCAGTGGTATTTAGTTCGGTGTCGGTGATGACGACTGCAGCATGGTTAGTAAGATTGCTCTGTGTATGTGGTTTGGAAGGAATGCTGACAGGTGACGTCGGTGGTGACGGATCCATAGGGCCAAAGAGATGAATCACCGGCGTAGGCGAGTCCTGGTGATGTCAGCGTGATATTGGGGATTAAGTTGAGATAACTACTATGTACCATCGGAATAGAAGAACTTGAGAGCGGAAGCGCCGACACCCCAGGCATACAGACTGAAGGAACCGCTGGGGTTGCGCTTCTCGAGGCTGGATTCGATCTCTGCAGACGGAGCGGCAAGAGCACCAGCGGCCAGGGCCAAGGCGGAGATGATGGACGACTTCATGGTGAGCAAAATTGATCACTGGAGTACTGCAGACTTACAAGAAAACTAGATACATTCATGACGAGAGAACAGTCCCGCTTTATATCCTCAGTTCCTCAGCGAGGGAACTATCCTCACCCAACTGCATAACCCCGCACCCAACATGATTGCCTAAGCTTAAGTTCCTTAGGGGTTCGGGGTCCAAAAACAAACCAATGACAGATTGAGAACTCTTATTCTGTTATTTTTAATCTCGTATAGACTATGGGCATACGTATGCAGACCAACTGTATGCGGGATAGTGGCGACTAGCGCTGGGACTCCCGGCTTGGCCTGAAGGGCCTTCGGAGGGATATGGACTGAGAAATATACGCTTAGGTGCCATTTCAGGCCTTGAAGATGTCATGCGGGATGATTATTTTACAGACACTCACTCATTGTTCTTCGTTCGTAAATCTGCTAACTACACTGGCTGGTATGATAGAACTGTACGATTTGAGAATGAAGCTCTACAAAACAAGAACGAATAGCTTCACCCCACTACAGCTCTCCTCGACCCTGCGATGAGGCGAAAAGTGGAGATTCTAACAAATAACGTTATTGCCCACTTAATAATTTTTATCTAATCCGGGCGAACCAAGTTTGACGGTGGGCCAGAGATCTAGATAGCAGCTCAACATCGGAAATCCCGAGATTCTGCAGACATTCCAAATATTGCTATCCTGCAAGCAAATCGAGCTTTTTCTTATTCCATACATCAACACACACTGTTCAAAACACAAAATGACATCACCAAAGTGCTATTCATTAAAGTCTATATCTATCACTTATCTATAATGTCACCCTACTCAGGAACCCCCCTCAAACTCACCACCGTATCCCGCACACTCTCCCTCAACCCGCGATAAACCAGCCCCAAATCGCCCACCGACGCCGAATTATCAAACCCATACTTCGGCCCACCCTCCGGATACTCTCCATCCCTCAACGCCTCCTCCCCCTCCGGCAACCCCCCCTTAACTTCCGGAAACTCCTCCCCCAGAACCTCGACAATCTCCCTATTACAAAACCCCCCGGCCGTCAAAAAATACCTCTTCCCATCCGTCACCTCCCCCTTCTCCAACGCCACCGCATGCGCCATTGCCGCATCCCTCACATCCACCCAGAACGCACTCCCCGTCGCCGGACACTTCTCCTTAAACTTCCCCGCCACGAAATCCCTAATCCTCGTATTCGACGTATTCACCTCCCCCAGATTCCTCAACGACCCAGGCACAACCGGCCCAAATATCAACGACGGATTCATCACCGTTAACCCAAACTTCGGCTTCTCCCGCTCCATAAACTTCCACGCTTCCCGCTCCGCCAGCGCCTTACTCGTCCGATACCCAGCCTGTCCCTGCGCATTCGCAGGACTAACCGCCTCTTCCCAGGACACGTTATTCCAATCCTTCTCAGAGTACTTGCTCCCCGCAGGTTTACTGGGATTCCACATCGCCGCGAACGACGACGTAATCACCACTTTCTTCACCGTAGGTGCGTACTTTTGCACGGAACTTAATATCCCGATGGTGCCGTTAACAGCTGGATCCAACATGTCCTTCTTGATATTGTCGATGCTATAGTGGAATGGACTCGCCGTGTGGATTACACCGGTGAGTGGAGGGTCATTGACCACGGCAGAGTCGAATGCCGAGAGGAGGGAGATGTCCGGGACAATTTTTATAGTAAGTCGGTGAGGTGGGATATCAGGACGGATGGATTGTACCTGCGAGGCTTTTTCAGCGCTCCGCACGGTCGTGATTATGTCGTGGCCTCGTGAGAGTAGGATGTCGATTAGTGTGCTGGCGAGGAAGCCGGTGCCGCCGGTGATGAGGATTTGGGACATTTTCTTGGTAAACTTAGTAGTAGTTTGATTGGTGTGGTTGGAGAACGAGAATTAATATTTTATATTTAAGATGAGAGAGAGAGAGAGAGAGAGAGGATGGGTTGAGGTGAGTATTATTTATACTATAACATTTTTTTCTTAGATGTTAAGACTTCTCCGTCAATTGATAATCTGAAAGTAAGCAAGCAGGTAGTTAACTAGTAGTGATAAACACCGACCCTTATCACCGCATACCTCCGCTCTGATCGGGAGGAGATTAGCGGGTGGGTCGGGGTTTATGCTAAGCTCCGTGTACTTACCTAGGTAACCCGTTGTACCTGTCCGTATCCGTGTCCGGTTTATATTACTAAGGCTGTGTAACTTTGTAACTAACTAGATCGGGCTAGATGCTTATGTTAATCAGCTGTGCGGAAGTGGAATCCTTCGCGTGGTCTCTGTACTGCTGATAGGTGTTTGTGGCGGAAGGACATAGGATTTAGGGGTTTACTACTAGTACTTATCGAAAGAGGGGGGAGATGATTGGGCTGTTTGAGGGGTTCGGTTCGGGTTCGGAAGGTTTACTAGGACGTGGCAGCTAGGTAGTTAGTTGGTTAGTTTGTACTTGGAGGATGGATGACATCATGGGGTTATGCTTATCAGCTTGGTGTTTAGGTCAAGTACTTTTAAAAGTGTTGTTTGATTGATGGAGGTGAGGAGGGATAGTATTTTCTGATTGGTGTAGGTGGTCATGTACTGAGTTGATTGTTGCGTTTCTCCAGCCCACATGTCAGCTGTGCATGAATGATGGCTACTGCGTATGGATGATACTTTGAATTTGATGAATGTACATCGTAGATACATCCTGTATTTTGTACAAGGTTAGACTACTAAATAATTATCGAATCGCATCTCTGGCTCGGAAGACGGCCCGACCCGAGTTCATGGATCATGAGCTTTTATTATTTTATTAGCCATCAGGCAGGGTCTCAGGTAGAAGATATGAGATGTGAGTAGTAAGTAGTCATAACAGTGATAAAGGTATGATGAATCACCTCCTAACCACCCTCACAACCCCCATCTCAAATCTCGTTCTATTAATCTTCGTCAACACCCTCCCCATCCACTCACACCATTGCACAATCCTCTCATGCACCTCATCACTCCCAAACCTCTCTTCGACCGTTTCCACAAACCGACTCTCCATCCACTGCCAAACAAACGCCCTCCTCGACACCAACTCCACATCCCACCACCTCTGCACCCCGCCCTCCTTCCACTTCGGCTGCTCCCCCACCAGAATAAAAACCGGTCCCATGATCGAAAACAGCTCCATGATTTCCTCCACAAGCGCCTCATCCTCAAGCCAGATAACCTCCTCGCTCACAACCACCAACGGCAACGAAAACACCACCCTTGCTGCCTTGCCATTCATATCGGGCTGCTCCAGACGGTCCCCTGCCCCGAGGATCAAGTCGACAATGTTGTCGGGGACGAGGTAGAGAACGTCGCTGTCGATGTTGAATTGGCGGGAGAAGGGGGGTATATATTCGCTACTGCATTCGTCATTGTACATTTGAGCCTGGATTTGTTGTTGGTCATCAAGGCGGTTCGTTTGTGGAGCTGATATACGCTGCGCCCATTTCTGTGCAATGGCTCGCGATTCGCTGTTCACGTGTAGTAAAGGAGTATGGATTTGTACGTGGTCCAGGAGGCTCATGTCGAATACTATCTCGTAGTTGCCATTGGGGTCGCTGACTTGGCCTGCCTCTCCTGTATAGGGGATGGGTTTGGCCACCCAGCAACCTTTTCTGTGGGGAAGTAAGGCTGAGGGAGGGTATGTGGGTTCGGGGAGGGCGGATTGCCAAATTTGGTGTCGGAGTTCGGCGGGGAGGAAGTTGAAGAGTGGGAATGTTTCTGCTGTGTTGGCTGTTGTTGTTTGATTTCTTTTTGGGGAGGTGTGTGGATCGGGGTCGGATGAATCAATCGGAGTGTTCCTCATGTTTGTAGATTGGATGGTGTAGGAGCAGTGTCGATCAGTTCTCGACTGGACTTATAGACTGGGGAAAGGTGACACGGAGATAATAAGCAGGGAAAGCTGTCAAGGCTGACTGATGGGCTACCTATGTTAGTGAATGAAGACTGCGCCACACCCCCCGCATGTGACTATCCGGTCGCAAGATTGCTGTCGATAAATTTCGAGATGATATTGACAGGTAGAAAGTGAACTTGTAGTCGCTGAATAACTTCGTTTGGCCTTTTTGGTGATTGATGTTAGATTGACGAGGTAATTGACATCCTTAATGGCTTCTTTGAGGGAGGAGGAACGTACGCGACCGTTGTAAGTGTGCACCAATGAACCCAACTGACCGAAGTTCCAACTCAAGCACTCTCTACGTCTTCTTTATCGGGAAAATGTTTTGAAAGCAGTAAGAGCCATGAAATGATTAACACAAAGATCTCGGGTTTACTAAGCACCGAGCTCGTGAGTGACGTGATCAGAAGGGTATGTAAATTTGATGGAATGACCCAGGCCAGGGACAACAGCGCTAAAGGATTCAAGAACCAGCTCAGAGCAATGCAGATCATGAAAGCGTGATTGAACAGAAATAAATAGCACAACGCGACTTGCACGTTTCACATCTCAGATGTGCGTGAGGGAATCTATGCATAAACAAAGGAAATCAACAGCCGGCTAGAGAAGAATCAGGGTCGTGAGGAGACATAAGGAAGAAAAAAAAGAGAGAAAGAGCTAACACAGCATTGGCTATACTGTGGGATCAACATGCACCCCCAAGCATAGGTCAATGAAGGATGTTGAATAGTGTGGGTATAGATCAGGCTGGCATAGAACCGAAGGTAAAGGGAACTTGTAGTCGCTTTTTGCTACTGTACAACCAGGCCTATTAGCCATACAATGTAGTCAACATTCATGGGCTGAGTATCGTACCTTGGAAATTCGTTCTTGCTTCGCGCAATGCACTCATGGCACTGAAGAGATGTCTTTCTGCCTCTTCTATGTGCGAGTGGATAACTGTGACGTCATAGGCATTTCGATAGTTTGCAAGAACATGAATTCTCGCCTTGGCCGAGCTACATTGTACCAGATGCATTAGCATTAATGCAATCAAGATTGCCATGATCGCGACTTGTTTCGCCATAGCCACACGTGGACAATGAGATGGTAAGGAATACCTAAGAGCAGCTTCCCCCCATTCGATCGCCAACTGTATCGACTTCACATGTTGATCAGGGGTGGCCTCCATTGTCAACAGCGGCTCGTTCATGTAGATGGCCTTTCTTTGAATAAAGATCTTATCGAGGTACTTATAATGCTCATAAGCGTCGGTGAGCTCCCCCGACCACGG